>NW_020884929.1:3157648-3497635 GCF_003945725.1 Corapipo altera
AAGATGCAAACTCTAATTGTATGTGTTTTCATGATATTGCCAGCTAATGGTTATGAATCACACTTCCCTTAAGGCAGAAATCATTATTTGACTTCAGTGCATCAAACAAAGAAGGTTTTGTTTTATTCCTTTTGAACTGTCCTTGGTTTGATGCTTGATTGGGTTAAAATTCAATGTTGTCATCCATTTAAGTAATAATGATACACTTTAATTTATTGTCATCCTAAACTCAAAGGCTTGTGAATGTCTGAAGAGAAATAAATAACTAAAATCAAATTTAGGACAGAAAAAAAATAGGATATTGATATATCCTATTGGTCTATGAATTAAAATAAGACCTATTTTTTATTTTTGGCAGGAGATTAAGGGAAATCATTTAGCATTGTTTAGAGTCTTAGATACTGTAACTACAAAACTGATGAATATTTACCTGTTTTTCTCCTGCAGAGACCATTTGCATCCTAGTCAGAGCTTTTGTCTCTGATTTTATCAGACAGGTTCTTCAGTTTGCCATATTTTGTTTTGAGAATCGTCATAGAATCATAGAATACCAGGTGGGAAGGGACCTTTCCTGACAAAAACACAGTCCAGACAAGATGGCCCAGCACCCTGTCCAGCTGAATCTTAGAAGTGTCACATGTTGGGGAATCCACCACTTCCCTGTGGGAAATATTCTGATGGCCGATGATTCTCATTGTGAAAATTTTTTCTTTTGTGTCCAGTCAGAATCTCCTTAGGAGCAACTTGTGTCTATTACCCCTCTTCTTTTCCGTGACTCCCTGTAAAAAGGGAGTCACCATCTTCCTTCTACCTCTTCCTTCCTACATCTTCTTTACAGCCACCCTTTAAATACTGAAACACGGTGAGAAGATTCCCTTAAACCTTCTTTTCTCAAGGCTCAACAATCCCAGTTCTCTCAGCCTTTCCTCACATGGCAGACTTCCCAGTCCTTTGATATTGTGGCCCTTCCCTGGACCCTCTCCGACCTGTCCATGTCTTTTTAGCATAGTGGGGACCAAAACTGAGTGTAGTATTCCAGGTGTAGCCTGACAAGCGCTGAGTGGGATAATGACTTTTGTATCTCTGCCGGAGAAGCAACTCATTATCCACTGGGACTCCCAGGTCTTTTTCCACAGTGCTGCTCCCCACCTGGGTAGATTCCAGTTTATAAGGTTAAATATCAAATGAATGTTTTGCAAACTGTTTGGTTGTTACCTAGTGCTTCAACCCAGTAAACACCTGTTTGAGAGACGGGGGAAAAAAATCGCAGGATTTAATAGTGAGATTTGATGGTTTTGCTGAGGTCTGCTGGAATACTTGTACATTGATTTGGCAAATAATCTCCTGCGTTTTAATGCAGGATCTAAAGGAATTTCTTTTTTTGCAAAACATACTGCAAAAGTACCAAACCTCTCCTATTTACTATGAACCCTTTATGAACTAACGCAATTTCTATGGTTCCCCCACAGTTTGCTTCTGTTTGCTTGTTTGTTTTTTTTAATTTATCTTCAGTCTTTGTGTACTCCAGAGGTGTCATTCAGCATCTACTGAGCTGAAACTTCTGAACATGTGAAGGGCTGGCACCGTGCTGCACTTCATCATAGGTGTTTTTTTTGGGTCACCCTAAGTACAATTTGATGTGGGAATTTTATTTTTATTTATTGTCAAATCCTAAAAATGTTACTGTACAGTGCCCACACCTTTAAATAATAAAACTCCTATATTTGTTTGCAGATACTCTAATCTGTTGTTAATAAACTTGAAAGAATACAGTCTTGTCTAATAAACACATCAAACTAATGGGTACCAAAGCAGTTCAGAAGAGTGTTTGTTGTTTGGTGTTTAGATTTCAGTCAAAATTAATCAACAATGGATGGGGCCTGCTGTATTTATTAGCAACACAAATCCCTGTGATTCAGTGCCAGGTCCCTTTGACTCGTTCCAGTGTATGCTGGCAGGGGTACAGAACTGATAAATACTTACATCCTTGTGACTGGGAAAGAAAGAGGGGAGGGGGATAGAGCCGAGAAAACAGACCTCACAGTTGGCATGAATTCCTTGAGAGCCATTTTGAATCTCTTTCTATACAACTCCCTTGTAAATGGGAAGTCATTGATTCAGGAACAGTAGAGGCTTTTTCTCTTTGTGAAACCTTCAGCTTTGCAGATGGCTGGCTGCATAAGCCTGCATGGTTTTGTTCTCGCTTCCCCTCCCAGGATGCTCTCTTTCCCCAGTTTTAATTTTCATTCTCCTTTGCTTTTTATTGAATTTCTTAAGGAGATGCAGTTATTGACAGTAGAAATGCTGTTACAGACATGCTCCTTCTTGGGAACGTCTGTAATGGTCTAAACCCTCACTTGGCAGAGAGATTAAAGTGAAGGTGTTTGAAGTCTTCCTGTTTAGTTTTAAGTTCCGTTTGTGAATTCAAGGCAAACTATGGCTCATTTTGTGGAGAGTAGAAATGAATGACTTGCATCAGAAGAGTTTCTGTCAAATTAAATGAAAATCCTTACTGATCCTCTTTGCACCAGTTACTTGTGAAACTGGAGATACAGAGGTTCCACTCATGCTGATTTTCTACCTTACAAAAATGGGAAAGGCTATTTTCCCTGCAGATACTGACTCTTGCTTTGCTTCTGGAGCCCTAAACTCGGAGTCTAGGAAGTAAAACAACTCCAGTTCTGAGCAGAAGCATGTTGAATTCCTTGTAAGAATTACTTAGTGACAAACTGTACTAGGAAACAAGTCACAGCATGTTGTTCATGCAGTGCTGGAATTTCAATAATGTTATCTCCGGGACTAGTAGTTGCACTTGATACTGATACGTAAACCAGTCAGGTCACAGTATCTGCTAAAAATTCTTGCTCTTGACATGACACTTGTAGTTTTACAGCTTTGAACCCAATTTTCTTTTTCTAATGGCCAAATGACTCATGGAAGTTGAGGCCCCTTTCTGAGGAGAGATGCTTACAGCAGAAGGGACTCGTGAATTTGAACACAGAGAATTCAACTGTTAACTATGGGAGAAACAATGGAGGAAAAATTATTGTGGCAATATTGCTATATGACAGCCTAATGACAGACTTTGCTGCTATCTACCCTTGGGTCTAGTTCCTTACATCATTGTTATCATTTGTCTTATGAAGGGAAGGCAGGAGTGGTTCTCTCTTGTAGATAGAAACAGTCTGTGGACATCGATTGCAGAAATATCCTCCAGCTTCTCTGTGGGACTCTGTGACTTCTCTCTGCCAATGACTGCTCTGCATCAGGGGCTACTCTTCTGCTGTGGGTTTTGTTTCCTGAGAGAAAACCTGTACAGATAAGGGAAGAAATGAGTTCTTCTCACTTGAGAGCTTCACCTAGCAGTGGTGGTGCTTATATTTTCTGTCTTACGGAGTATTAAGAGAGAACATGTGCAGTTTACCCCAGTGGTTACCACAAATCCCACTTTTATGTCTTATTATTTCTAGGAAAATACAGAAAACATAGACTTCCTTCAGCAATAGTGAGGCTGCCTGTGAGGGAGTTGAGTGGGTGGAATTACTCACAAAGGTAGTTCAGCACCTTGCCTTGGGTATAATTTGGCATCTTCTAACTTGAGAATATTTGTTTTACTGTTCGTCTTCCTCTTTTATTGATGTTCTAATTGGTGTTCTCTTAGGTATGGGCTTAAAGTAATGTTTTGTGAACAAGTAGTTCAGGACAGGGTGGTATGATTCAGAATATGAGCTATGTAGGAGTTACAGTTCTCACATATTTATTTTTCAAAACTTTTTAGAAAATGATCTAGGAGAATTATCTCTATGATGCCCGTTCTAGAAATCTTCAGTGTCTCCTCAGGCTGAAATATCTGTTCCAAGCTGTTCCAAATTTTCAAGGCTATGAAATTTATGTCGATTATCTGAGCATAACTGAATGATCAAAGTCCTGATTTTGTGGTGAAAACTTTAGTTCAATTTTAGCTAATATATAAAAAATATTTGTGTAAAAGTTTCCTACCACCTACTACCTGACTTTGAGTAAACTCATTTGCCAAAGCAATTGTGGAAAGTGATTGTGTAGAGATCATTTTGCCTTTGTTCCAAAGTTCCCTGACTGGGCAGTAGCAAGGTTGCCAGAATATTCAGCAAATAGTTTTCCTCAGTAGATCCTACTGTTGCTGACAGATGGCTTTGCAACTTAGAAATACAGTTTACATGCTCTTTTTCACTTGTTTTCTCTGTTAGGATCGTTTGCATTCTCACAGAAAATTTCATTTCAGTGAAACTGAGGCAGCTGTAAAGCTGTTTCCATTGAAGTGTTTGGTAGACACAGAGGAAGGCTGGAAGTGCCTTTTTATCATTTGGAGGCAAAATTTTGCTATAGTAATTTCAGAATATTTTTGAAATGTGGAATCTGTACTTTGTGGTGTTTAAACAGTATGAAGAAGAAAACTCATAATGTGTTTTTTGTTAAACTTGTGTCTCTATAATTTCTTTTTATGGATTTTTTTTCTTCCTAATCAGAATGGAGCTAAACTTCAAGCTGTTCAAAAAAGTGGATTTTTTTTTTTTACCTGACATCCATTGTTCTGAGCACTCACTGTACCCTCCTGACGAGTAGATGTAGTTAAAAATTTGGCAGATCTTTTGAGGAGTCGCAACTGACCTCTGTGCAAGGATTCAGAATTTGGCAGCTTAATATTTTTTACTGTGACGTTGATGAAGCTGTGTGTGGAGCAAGCAGCTGAATACTTCCATCAGCACTGTGAGAAGGACTGCAGCTAACAGGAGTCTAATGTTGAAGACTGGCTGGCCCTTAATCCTTCTAGGAACACTACTGAGGAGTTTGCTATTTGCGCCAATTAAAGTGGTGATTTTGTTATGTAGAAGCATCCAAAGGTGACTCTAGTCCATCATTTGCCTTAATTTTGTACCAGTTATCAAAAACTTAACTTTTGGTCTCTATTAAGTCAGCTTTTGTCACATGCCAGAAGAAGGTGTGGAAAAAAGTAGGAGTGTCATATTCTCAAATTACTTCCCTTTTTCTGTCCCTCAGGCTCTGTCATTTTCCTTCAGTGTGTATTTGGTTAATGGAACATGACACTTACTTACCTTCTCTCAAGTATTTCCTTTGGAAAAAAACGAAACAAAGAAGCTCCAGCATGGAAGTTGCCAATGGCACACCTGTTGGAAACATGTCTTGGCCAAAAGCCTGACCTTACCGGTTAGTTTTAAGTGCAGATCTCCCCACCCCCCTCTTGTACTGAAAATGAACCTGAAGAGGAAAAATGTAATTTGGCTGTTAACATCTTCTGGAAGGGTCAACCCTGTGATGCACTGGGGTAGAGTGGGAAGAGTCTCTGATGTTGGTTTAATGATTAAGGAAGGAAGAACATAGAGTAGCTACATGAATAGAGAAAGAAAATATCTTCAGGGAGGCCACCCACACCCCACCCAAGTCTTGGTGACATTCTTTCCAAATGCCATTCAGAGAAGCCCCTTTCACTAAACATAGCCTGCATAAACCTCCTCATTAAACAATGTCAGGAGGTGTGGTACGACATTCTTTGTTTTATTTTAATAATATTGTTTTTATTTTCTTTTCAACAAGGTTTTTTTTAATTGGTATTTGTAAAAGGAAGTGTTGGGTATTCCAACTATATACCAGTTGCTGAAATAGCCCTTTTGCATTTATGGAACTGTAGTTTACAAAAATGCCAGTTTCAAGCATTAAATTCACCTATTTTCTCCCTGTGTTACAGGTCATTCCTTCTCTGCTGGAAAGGGAGGGGAAGCAGGGTAGGAAGGAAATTAAGCCGTGGAACAGGCAGACAGAGGGGGTTGAGCAGCCCAGGTTTTGGATGTCCTGCTACCCCATGGAATCTGCAGCTCTGTCATGTATCCAGGCTTCTTATCAGCTTGAGCCTGGGATCCGGGTAGATCCAGCTGCAAGGAAAATAACTTGCTGACAAAAAAGGATAGTTTTAGATGCCCAGGATAAAAATATGGGATTAGGCCAAAAGGAGAGAGTAACGGAGACTTAGTATCACCATTAAGGATTCATGTGGTATCTGGGTATCCACTGAATGTTGGCAAACTTGAAAAAACCCAAATGATCATAGGAGAATAAACAGATTTTAGAATCAGGCACCTTCAAGAGATGTAGGTTCATGTCCTGGCTCAGAACTGGGCAGAAGATACAGAAACAAGCTTTTCTCACTGTCATGGATAGCCAGACTACCTGCTTGTATTTAAATTGCGATTTGGGAAATGCAGTTGGCCTAGACTATATGGCATGATAGCTGAGAGGAAGACTATACACATTTAGCCCTGCAACTGCTAGAGTTTGCATGAGAAATCAGATTGTCTGGGGAAGAGAAGAGTTTAGAATCTTGGTGAAAGAAAAAAAGCCTGTGGTTGTGCCAGGACCAGCCAGTAGTACGTGAAACAAGAGAGCTCTTTATGCTATATCAGATCTTCCACTGAGGAAAATAACACAGCTACAAAACCAAAGCTTGATGGGAGAACATTATTGTGTAGGAGGGAAGAGGAGTATCTGTAGCAAGGGAATGATGCAAAGTGTGTTGGACTGAGCTACTCTGGTAAAATGAATCTTTGCAATTAGACTTTGTTGTGTGCACCTTTGGACTGTTCAGCTGAAAGGAGTCATGAAAGCAGTGTATGAGTCAAGGGTGGAACTAATGTGTATTTCCATACACAAATGGAGAGGAATTTTTTTTTCTTACCAGTGGGAGGAATGGAATACAAACATGGAGGTAAAAACGTATCTGACTCATGCCAAAGAAGTCATACATCAGTTGGATAGATTCTGTCACGTTTCCTTTGTGAGTGTTCAGCGCAATAATGTAGGACCTGCCCACAGCCTTTTCCATGTCCAAAAGTGATTCTGCATGACACATATTGGAACAGTACAAGGACTTTAAAATAAGGCTGTTTTGATGCCTTTTGGTCATAAAGGTGCAACTGTTTCCAGAACAGAATTGTCTTGCAAAATGGAAGTCAAGGCTTTGCTGTTGCTGTAAAGGCTCTAATACCTAAGTATCTATTTTTCTCTCTTTAAACCATGCAAGATCCTAAACATGCAGGCATCTAAACCGCTTTAGTGAGGTTACATAAATCATGATTGTCAATGACAGTAATTATTGGGTTTGGAAGGCGATGACTTCAAAATAAACCCTTATTTTTCCCAAACATCAGAACTTGAAATATGTGCAACTTTCCATGCCAATAGCAAGTATACTAGCACTCTGATTCATTTTCCTTCATGCAGTCTTTGCTTTTTGTGTGTCACATGCAGCGTCAGTAGAAATAAGTAAGTTGGAATTTTCCACTCACCATGTGTTACTAGAATGTGTATTTGAACTTTTAATAGAGGTGAAATATGTATCTATATAATAAGACAGCTCAACTGCATTTCTTAATCCAGGTACAAACCTTCCCATTGGTGGTGTTCTGGATTATATCTTTCCATGTGTTCCTACCTCTACTCCAGACAAGAGAAAATGATTGCTCCCTCCAGTTATTAAAAGGATGAAAGTTATGGAGTTCTAGAATATCGTCAGGGTTTACTGCTGTTGTATTTTGAACTCAGAGATGTATTGCAACTCAGTGGCTACCACAGCACCTGTACACTCTACTAAGAGTTTACCACTGACTACTTCTCCTGCAGCAAATGTATGGTCCCTCATTACTTTCATGTAGGTCCATTTGCCAGCTGAGACCTGCTGGCTTCAGTTAAATGTGATGTCTCCCCATTTAAGTTACTCACGTCAGAGTTTCAGCACCCAGAGACTATACTGTTTTTGGGAGGTGGGGGTGTTTTTTTTCCTGGGGGTGATAAGCAGTATGGGAATCATGAGCTCAGGGAACAGCTGGAACTTGTGATGTGACAGTCAACTGGATGAGGCTGCTGAGGAGGGAATGTAACTAAACAAAACTGATAGATTTAACTGAGTAAGGAAATGTTTAACTTCCAGATGTTTAAACTGTAATCCCTCTGATGAAAAGTCTTATCCTTCCGTGTTTGGAATGGATGGGAAAGCAACGTGCTGTGCCTGTCTGGCTTCTAGTGTGCCACTGCAACATGCCAAGGAGCAGCAGCACTTGTGCTGTTGTTTTTGTCTGAAAGAGAACTAACAATTTTTTCTAATAAGTGAGTGTGTGCCTGGAGGATGCCAGAGCTATGTCTTCTGGGTTTTAAATTAAAAAGTGTCAATACTAAGTATCTCTGAGGTAAAACTGAAAATATCTCTAATGAATCCACAAATCCTTGAGCCCATTTCATCATTAAAATGTGTCTCTGCAAGCTAGTTAAGGCCCTGTAGCAGTGAACAGCCAGGCAGAAATCTCTCCTATGTCCAGGGAGGAATTCCCCCAGCACGGAAAATCCCTACATGTGGTAAAGGGCTGCTTCTGCCAAATTTAAGAGACCTGTGCAAAAAGTGTTGGCATGGGAAACATCCCATGGGCTGGTTAGTGTGGATGATGTTCTTTCATACAGCAGGAGCTGGGCAGTGGCGTGACAGGACTTTGCTCGTCATAGCACTAAACCAGAACTGGAGGCAGATGTGGTTATAAGTGCTTCTGCCACACCTGGAATTCTTGTCATAGGCATGATCTTCCTTCTTGCTGCCTCCCATGAGGATCTCTCCTCCTCCCACCAACCTGTGCCTCCCGGTGGTCCTGGCCATGGTCTCCTGTCCCAGAAGAAAGGGAAGGCTGCCTGTTGGTCTGGTGCTACACGCTGGTTCCTTTTACTGTTTTCTTGAGTCTCCAGGTAACTCATGTAATCTTTACAACTTGTCTTTTGTTTACCTGGTGACAGGTGAGCGTTGTCATGGCTTCCTTGTTCCACCCTCCAAGGATTTCACCCACCTCTATTTTTCAAAATGGCCTGAGGTGCTTTGTTCCTTTGTAGCAGAGCCATTCCCTCTACTGCCTGAGCAGCTGTTGCTCCTTTGCCAAGTGGAGCATGTAACCCCGCGGGGGAATGGTTGTGGTTTCCAACCTGCCATTCTTCTGGATTTTGTCTGGCTTTGCAGAGGACATAATGGAATGGCCCAAAAATCCAGGTGGGGATTTCCTCCTGTTCCCTCTTCAGTGGCCCCACCAGCAGCAAGATCACTGTGACTTTAGGCAATCTCAGAACCTTCATAGGGTTTAGCTGTATTTTCAACCTGCATTTGCTGTTCTTCACAAGGCCTGTTTCGAATGTTGGAGTTTTCTTATTTTGAAGAATTTCCAGTAATATATTGCTGCACTTGCACTATACATATGCAATATCTGTATTTGGCTTCCGCTACTTCTTTGCCAATAATGGGCAGAACTACCACATATAATTTTTCTGCTCGTGCACATCAGCAAATGTAGTGCAGAGACTTTCTGTGGGACTTCAGCTCACGTTAGCTGTGAAGAGAAATACGAAAGTCTTCTAGGCTCAGCACTTCCATGTTATTTAAAGGCTCACACTTCCTCACACCTCAAAACTCTCTCCAAGAAAACTAAGTACCAAAGGAAGATGACATACAGACTATTATCTTAGTAGGTAAATTTGTCTCCCCCCAATATGAGTGAATATATAGTTTGAATAATTTCTTATTAAGATCACACTAATTGATAGGGGAATTACTGAAAAGGAACAAGGGTCTAGTTGTTTCTTGACTGCATACATAGAAAAATGGATATTATAACTGAAAGATATTGAAAAGGTTCCAGTAAGATAGAAATCATAATTTTTTTCATAACAACAGTAACAGCAGTAAATGATGAGATTTAACAGAACTCAAGGCTTTTTGGATCTCAAATGAAACCTCAGAGCACCTGTTCTCCAGAACATGTTTTCTTGCTACACAACCTGTGCTTCAGGTAATTTTGGAAATTTACTCCACATTATCATTTTAGGAATTATGTAGAATTTCCTTAGACTAGAAGCATACCAGATCTTGGTCAGTGTGTACACATAGTTATTTCTTACCACTGCAGTTTGGCATTTTATTTGGGTGTGAGTGCAGCTTTGTGTCAGGATATGGAATATTCAGTGCGCCATAAACCCCCAGAACTGTGATCCTTGTGGGACTGGGCTCTAGCCAGTCAAACATCCCATCAATCAGGAGGACCCCTGTGTGGTGTGGCATTAACTTTTACAATTCAGACTAGTGTGGGACTCTGCTATACTCAATCCATCAGTCAAGTCTGCCTGCACAGTTCCTCTGCAGGGGATACATCAACCTTTATAATGCTGGTCATTGACAAGCTGAGTTGTGGTCAATCAATCAGTCTCCTATCATGCTGCACAATGGCTGCAGGATAACACAAGCTAGACTGCCCCATCCAGAAAAACTCAACCTAACACCCTCCCCCTCCCCCCACAAAAAGTAAATAAAACACCCTTAAAAAAATTATGTCTATTCTTTATTCATTGCCCCAAATGACATCCCACACAGTTTTCTGTCAATTATTTTGCTCTTTTTTTTCCTCTTTTCTTTTCTTCTTTCCTAAATGCAATTGTGATGCATGTTTTTAATTATGGTTTATCTATTCTCGCCCCCCACCCCCCGTTTTGCATTTATATGTGTGTGATTACCTAATCATTTGGCACAAAGAACTGTCTCTGATCAGGCCCAGGCCTAGAATAACATAACTGTGGCAGATCAGGATGGGAGAAGGTGAATTGGCACATCAAGTGTGTTTACATCATCCCTAGCTCTAGCTTGATTTATCAGTAGATTTGGCCCTATTTACTGTTTCTTTATAGTATCTCATATAAACCAGGAATGATTTACAGGATGATAATTGTTTGGGGTGAATGCAGCTAAATTAAAGAGAGAGAGCATGATAACATGCATAACTCTGATATTTTTGGGGCATTCACAAAGTCACTAATTTCTGTGTACCCCACCCCACTAGTTTTGGTGGAAATTAGTAGATTTTTTTTTTAATATAGACATAAAACTATATAGACATAAAACCTAAATATATAAAACCTCTTTTTGCTGTGGTGTCTTGCTTCTCTGTCATTTCTATCAACAACTATCGAGGGGTTTTCTTGGCAGCACTTTTGTATCTGAGAAATACTGTAATAATACAGTAAAGCAATCTCAGTTCTTAACAGTTCTGAAGTATTTTGGAAGATTCTACGAAGAAAACAGTCTCCTGACTCTCCCAGGCCTTGGTAATCATGTAATAGTCTGTCTGATAGTATATGCAGTTATAACTTCTCTTTTCTATTGAGAGGGCTTTCAGTTTGCCAGTATTCTGCTCAGGTGTATGTTTTGAATTAGCCTTAGAAATATTAGTAACATGAAATTCAGTGTAATGGAACCTGTGCCTCTGCAGTTGGACAAGTGCTAGGAACAGGGGTTGGCAGGAGGGACCTGTTCAGTCGTGCAGTGGTGACACTGGGGTTACGGAGAGAGCCGTAGGAGTAGTGTATCTTCATGGGTCAAACACGCTACATTCTAGGACATGGCTCAAAGTACTACGGGTACCTGTGTTTTTGTAACTTTGAGGATCAGTGCTGCTGTAGAGCAGTGGAGCCAACATACTGTTAGCCGACTGCAGCTGGGAAAATGAAGCGCCTGCAGATTTGGCGAAACCCTTGAAGGGCTTCAGAAAGACCAAGCCTTGCCACGTACCCCTCACCCCATAGTAGCGAGAGTTAGGCAGCTATTTGGAAGCAGAGTTGCTCTGGGGCACTGGTCCTTTATTGTCCAGATCAGGTCTAGACCAAGCTGGGACACATTCCTGGCCTGGATTGAAAGTTTTCCTTTCTGCTGCTGTCTCAGCCGTTGTATGCCCAGCAAACTTGGCCAGATTTCTCCTTGGAGATAGCAATGCTCTGCTCTGCTATGCCCAACCCTGAGTTCTGTTAGTGAAAAGGTAGTAGACAAGAACTGGACAGAAATTTTCATATTTGGGGAAGAGATGGGAGAGTAGGAAATAGCTTGTGAGCCCAGCCCTACACATACTTAAATGCCAGGGAGGAAATTTGCTAATTTATAAGCTTCCATCTTGGCAGGGGTGGAAAGCTCTGAAATCTCTGTGCTGGGGAAGTAAGTAGTTCTAATGGAAAAAGGCAGGTAGATTTGTGTGGGGCCTGGGGCGTACTAAGGCGAGGACAAAGTGTATTTCCAGGTCTCAGCATGATAGAGAAAGGGTATCAGTGCTCAGATAGGCCACGAGGAGGCAACTAGAGGAGAAGAATGAAACTTTACCTCACCCCTCAAAAGCTTTCTCTATAAAATACAGGACCCTGTCAGTATGGAAAAAAGTCCAGAAAAAAGCTGAAGCTGTACTGGATTCACTAGCTCTTTTTCCCTCCTCTGTATCCTGCCAAAAATGCAATTTTGCTTTAATTTTGTTTTTGTGTTGTTTTTCATGATGCTAGAGCATTACTTGAGCACAGATGTGAACCATCAGTATAGTACTGTAAGGCATGGACCACACAGACATGCAGTTCCTTTCAAAATGCAAACCAGAGGAAACAATCTGCCTTTAAAATTAAACTTCCTCATTAATTTCATTAAAAACGTGTGCAGCTTCTAGGGAATGGCATAGGGTGACTTAAAACATGGCATTATCCCTTGAAAACTGGCAGGCAGTGAATGTGCTCTGGAGGAAAAAAGAAGAAAAAGGGGATCTGAAAGAAAGGTTGGGAAAGGGAAGCAGATCTCCTGCAGTGGTTGCCATTTTTCTACTCCTGTCTGCTTTGCTGCACTCTGCAGACACACAATAATAACCCCAGTGGGCCCGGGGATCAAATGACGTGTTGCTGAAGGATTAGGAGCAATTCTATCCCCCTGGCATAGGTTTAGGAATTTTCATTAAAATGACCTTGGGTGTGGTGAGAAAGGAATTCGGGCTGCATGGATGGAGAGCTAAACATCCTACCTGGGGGACAACAAAAGGCTTTCTGCAAGACTCAGCCTCCCCAGGCCCCAAGCAGAGCTGTCATGCTTTTCCCCACTCAGTGCAGTTGTTCATGGATTAGCATGGAGATGTGTGAAGGGTCAGAATTAAAAGGCATCTTTCCAGGGGCGGGGTGGGGGGGAGGTGGGAGGATGGAGGGGAGGAACAAGCAAGAGGTCTTGTTTCCTGGAATTGCTTAAAAATTAATAATGAGAAACAAATATGTGTTCAGTACTGAGTGGAATTATGTTTAATTAACAAGGCAACATTGTACCCGAGTGCTGCACCAGGACAAGATGGAAAATTATTGCTGAGTTGTGCAATCTCCTGTTGTTCGTCTGCGCAAGCAGCCCTTGCACAGTTTTTGGTGAGTTTCTTGTGTATGCGTTTGCTTGAGCAAAAATTTTCGGTCCTGGTGAATGTCTTCTCGCAGTCTGACTCTTTGTATTCAGGCAGGCAGCATCTTGCACCTTGTAGTAGCATTTTCAATTCACTTGGGTGTAACACAAGGTGTTAAGAAGCAAACACTGAAAAACCTGAATTGTCTGTGGTTCACGCACAAGCAGCAGAAACGTGCCACATTTGGGAAACTGTGTGTCAGTGTGACTGGTCTGTCCCCTCAGCTCAGCACCTGGAGGCAGAAGGCACCATGGTTAATGAGGGGAGGCCTTGAATATTAATCAAACCTCTGATCTCCTACGAAGACATGTGTAGGCACTGCTGCTGAAGAGTGTTATTTTAGACACCTCGTATTCTGATCTCTTGACTCTGTCTTCTGTGGCTCTGGAAGGAAGAGGGGAATGTAAATGTGGCCAAGCTTAGTAAGTGCCTTTCATGAAAATAGGCTAAGAGTGATTTTGCCTCTTGCAGAAGACCCATGTAAACTGCATGGCTTTTCCCTAATTCTCTGGAGGTTGCTCTTCAAGAGATTGCTGTGTAGATCTGAAGATAGTAGAACCTGTTTTGCATTTTCTTCATCCTTTACCCACAGATAATCTGGTAAAAGTGAAGGAGGGAAGTTTTCTTGTTGTTCTTCACTCCCCATCCATTGAAGGGAGACTTCTCAGTGTCCTTGGAAAGACTTTTGGTAATTTCTTTTTCAACAGAACCTTCAGTCACAGAAGTCAATGGAGCTGGAAACCTAAATATTTCCATTCAGAAACAGATCTAAAATGTCTGACAGCAAAGGGAGCACCTTTATTTGTGTGGAGACATCCTATCTTCTCTGCTCCACGAGGCTGAAAGGCAATCAGAACTTCTGAAATATCTGCCATTCCCACTGAGTGAGGAAAAGCAGTCTGGGATTCTTTATAGTGCCAATCTCTCAACAATCATTACTGCTTAAAGTTTTTACTTGAGGTATGCAGGTTGGTGTACTTATTTTCATTTGCAGGAAGGGTGATTTGGAACAGAGAGAGGTTAATCTCTTACATTAGCCAAGTCATATTAGCACTGGCCAAAATGTTCAATAGGATTTGTTTGCTCACTGTCACTATGCATAGCTAAAAGCGTTGGTAAGCACTGCTTCTGCCTGCCTATTATGGGTTATCTTGGGTGGCCTGTCCAACCCATTGATAAGGCCCAGTGGTGACACTGCTGTGGAATTGCCAGGGAAGGGGTCCTTAGCTGAGCTGTGAGTCTTTAATGTCTAGAAATGTGCCCAGCTCAGGTTTTCCTAAGCCGACAAGTGTGTTCACCATGGCCAGGGAGAACAGCAGAGGGGTCTAGCTGAGCTGTTTGGTAACTCACAATTTTCTCATCACGAGGAGACCCAGTTCCTCTAGTGCCAGTTCACTGGCCCCAGAGGGACTTGTTTCCCTTGCCTCTAGTGCAACCGGGCAATAGTTTTGGTGGCTATTATTTTTTTTTTTTGGTTTTTTTTCAGATCCCCATATTTAGATGCATTACTCTCATATCAGATACATCTGTGTTGAGTTCTTGCAGATTTCACTCAGGAGGAATGGAAGAGGATGTCCACTACATATTTAGTGTAAGGGTGTTGTATGAATGCCAGTAAGGGGGAGTATGTAGTGATAGTGTTGTGCAAAAGATATAGTCATAAGAAATTTGTCAGGATTTTAGTAGTTTTATCAACCTGAGAATGTCCTGAATCTGGAAAAGCTGTCTGCTAAATATGAAGTGGAGGTTCTGGCTGGAGACCTGTGCATCATTCTTCCCCTCTGGTCCTGCTTCTGTGAAGTCAACAATAGAAATGTTCCCATTCAGGATTTAGAAACTGGACAGAGCACTAAAAGGGTCTAAACAGAACAGGTAAGATCTTGTAAGAGGATGTGGAAGAGGTGACGCAGATCTGGGCACCTTTTCCACCTTTAGTTCTGAGTTTTGCACATATGAAGACTTTCATGTTGTATTAATGCACGGAAATAAGGGTTGTATTTGTAAAAATGATTTTTTTTTTTTAATTTTAACCCTTTTGTTCACCTTTGTCGTATTTCATCATACAGTCAATGCAGTCTCTGACATTTCTTCCTTTGGAACATGGGTAGCAGGTTTAAAAACAAAGAGAGGAGCTTTATTAGTGCAACTTGAAAGAAGAATAAAAAAAAACAAAAAGAAAAAGTCTTGAGCTGGACCTTCAGTTACTGCAGAGGTCTGTTGTCCCTGGAATACCTTTTCAGTGTGTGCTAAACGGTCACTCAAAGTCAGCATGAAAAAATGATTTCCGAAGCTGTTGGACAAATAAGGAGACTCATTCTGAGCAGGGACTAAATTGGTTTGGAACATATGCTTGTGCTGAGCAGCCAAAGTACATAATCAGGTTTAGCAAAACAAAGCCTGATACCAAACTTGCCAGGAAAAATTGTTTTGTCATTTTGAAATCTGCTTGGTTTTTAAGCAGACCTTCCCAGAAGAGAAAACAATGTGTTTCATGCCCCACTTTGTCTGCCATTGCTATATTTTTCCCCTGAAGATTTGTAAGGAAGGGGAAAAATATATAATCCCTTTGTTAAGATACTTAAATTAAAAGCTTGCTTATGTTGAACTGCCCTTTCAGTCGGGATTAAGATTTGTTACCCAAGTCTATATACCCTGTAAAACAACGACTAATCCAGACATTAATCACAGGAAATATTCCGGGCCTTTTAAAAATAAACCATGACATTCTATGAAGAATACATAATTGAGAATATCCTGGACAGGTTGAAAATTAGCCCAGTTGATTGGTTACATAATGATCAGCTGGGTAAGCCAAGGGGAAAGAAATGAGCACATGGGGCGAACAATGCAGCAGCTTTGTGCTATTGTCTTCCTTTTCCTGTCCTCGAGTTCAGCTCGGTACAAACATTGTCATTCCAAAACAAATTACATTAACAGGAGGTGTCTGCACCCCCATCAGCCTCTCTCCCCTGCTCTCCGTTTTTTCTGACCACGGTTCATATTTTTCCCTCTCTACTCCCTTTGCCATTTCCAGTCAGTGTTTCCCAGCCCTGATCTGTTGCCCAGAGCAACTTCTGCAGCAGTTGGGTTGTGACTGATCCCTTTCTTGAGGCAATATCTGTCAGTGTCCCCCCTCCCTGCCAAAGGCCAGTTACTCATGTCAAGGTCAAACTGTGGACAGTCATTCTGTGTCTGCCCAAGTTAATCCAAACCAAACATACCATGTATAAGTAGCTTATCTCCCAAAATAAATAGATGATAATTAGCATAAGCCACCGCACCCACTTCTTTTCCATTCCTCTCTGAAAAAATCCTTCCACCTGAGTAAATCAGGATGCTTTGTCTGACCTATTCTTATTATGTTGAAAAGCAAGCAAGCTCTGGCTCCAAGTGGGATGGTATTTCCTACCTGGCTTTCCCAGAGCAAGCCACTCTTAGCAACACAGGAAAAGATGTATACCAACATGCTTGTAAAGGAGATGAGATTATGACTGGAAATCCTCAAAAACTTATAATTTACAGATCTACCCATAGCTCTGGGTCAATTATTGTCTGTCGTGTTGATGTTGTTTAAGTGGGCATTACTCCACAGGCACAAATGTGTCCCATCACTGCTTTTTCAGAGACAGCAAGCTAAAGCAGACTTTGCTGTGTGCAAGGAGACTGAGGTATTTGGAGTTACAGTATGGGTATGAGTCAGAGGCATGTTAAAATTCCGTATTTTGTCCGTGAGACTTTTCACTGGTGACCTGCCCTACAGTGGCTTGTTTGGCAGGCTGAACCTTTGCACTGTGGCACCAGGGGACTCTGTAGTGAAAGGTGTCTCCCTTGGTGCCCTAGAAAATCCTGAGGAGGAGAGAGATAAGGGTGAACATCGATGCTGTCAGGAGGGTGAGTGAAGATGCACGATGTAGAACAAAGGGCGCGAACAGCCAAAGGTAAAGCAAGTGGTGGGTCTCAACTGCTCTCTCTACCCAAAGTGTGAAGTGATTGATGGTCAGTTCTTTACGTCTGTAGAATCAATTACTGGTATTAGAAAAAAAAAAAAAAAGAACTGCAAAAAATCCCAGCTTTACTCTTAGGGAAGGAGTCTGCCTGACTTGAGTTGCTGAAGCTCAGCTGGCAGTGGATGGGGCAGGTGGGATTTTGCTGCGCTGACAAGGAAGTAGTTTTCAAATTTCCTATACTTCTTTCTCTTGTTTTTAAATATCCTATGACAAGGAAAGATAGGAAATAATCCTAGTGTTTGTATTTGATGTTATAGAGATAACATATATGTAACAGTAATTATTTAATAAATGACTAATAACATGAGGAGATTCTGTTCACTGCACAGGGTTTCCTCTCTTATTTAGGCTTGTGTAGCATCTTTGCCCCTCTCAGGACATTTAATTTGTTCTGAAAGAGTGAGAAGTGAGCTGAGCACCCACACCTTGGCTATGGTTATCATTGAAGGTGTAACTTCTATTTAGATAATTCCCTTTTTAACCAAGGTTTGTGCCTTTTATGACTCAATGTCTACAAATAAAACATGAATAACTTAAAAAAAGAAAGAAGTACTCTAGGCTAAACAGGATCTGTAGGTTTCAGGCAAGAGTTAGAGGATGCAGTCAGCATTTTAGGGTGGAATAAGAAAATTAAAGGGTTACACCCAGGACACATGGACTCTGCCGTGGGCTTCCTGTGCAGGGGTTTCCAGGTGGAGAAGTGAGGCACAAGATAACCATTAAGCTCTTGTGCTTAATATCATAACTTTCAATTTAATGACACAGTTTGCAAGTAGAGGAAGACAGGTATGTTTTGGGTGTGTTTCTAGCCAACAGCAAAAGTGGCCCAAAATGCAGTTTTGAGAGCAGCATTTGTGTGATCTGGGAAGTCACACTGGATATATTGGCCATAGCAGCCCAGGAGCGCATCAGAGGTGGCGTGAAACCTCTTGGGGGGTTTGGTGTTGCTTTGTGTAATTTCCATCAAGGTCTTCACATCCTTCCTTGGCTTCTGAGGCTCAACCCAGGTGTGCTCAAATGCTCCTGAAACTTGGCAAAGCCTTCTACAAGGCTGGCTGGGGGAAGGGAGGGAAGGAGGCAATGGTGGGAGGTTTCACCTGGTTTCAAGTTTCAGGACAAAACTTTTACATGAGTAAGAGTTTCCACCTTCAAGAGCCCTGCGACAGCATCATAACCAGGAACCTAAAATACTGGGTTTGTATACAGGACAGGCGCTGTCAGGCAGAAGAATGGGATTTTCAGGCAGATCTGAGGAACAGGATGATGTACTTATCACTGTACAGGATGTGCTTACTGGAAGCCTGTGGGAAACATCGTGTTACTCACACAGACTTGGCCACCTTTTTCTCCCGCGGTAGGGGAGGGAAGCGGCGGAGTGGCAGTTGTTTCCACCACGTTTCTGAGGGAAGGGATTCCTCTGGCACGTCGCTGGCAGCCAGGCTGAGGGCTGCGTTTCCCTGGCGCGCAGCTGGCTCCAGCTGTGTGCCGGCAGCCTGAGAACCGCCTGCTCCCCCAAGGTGCTTTCGGAGCCTCTCCCGAGCGGTGCCGTGCTGCTCGCGGGACAGCTGCCAAATCCAGCGGGGGTGGCACAGGGTTAACCTTGTAAAGAATTACACTGATCGTCGGGTGCCGCTAAAATGTGCCCTCGGTTGAAAAGTCATGCATTAATTAAGTTGATGGCCTGTTTAGCTTGTAACCTCAGCAGCAGAGTCTCAACCTCTCTGTGGTCAAATAGATTTACCTAATGTAATGAAAGGCCATACCCTTTCCATTTCCTTCTTTCAAAGCCTTCTCACCACAAACTCTTCTGGTAAGGCCACTTATCAGTGATAGCACATTTTTCATTACTGGTGGAGTATGTGTTAAAATGAAATTTTGAAATACTTTTTCAAGTGTCACATGGAGCATGCTGCATCTCGACTGGTCAGCAATTAATCCATCAATCAGTTACCTTTGAGGTTTTTTACATTTGATTTTTTTCCCTTGAATTGAGTTTATTTTAGACAACACTCCTTATTCCAGGCAAGTTTATAGAAGAAAGGCAGAGAATTTTGTCCCAGGCTGAAAAAATATTTTCATTGGCTCATTAAAAAAGAAGAAAAGAAAATTATAGATCTTGTGATTAGTTTTGTTCTGCAATTCTTCCTGAATTTAAAAAACTCCCTATATATCTTAATATGCACATATACATGTGTAGACAAATAAACCAGTTCTGTTCTTGTAATATAGTTATTTGTGCTAACATCATGAGATACTGTGATAGAGAGGTCTTTATTTCATATTGTCCATGTGCATTAGTAAATAAAGTATGAATTTAGCTCATACACGTGTTCAAAATGATGCTGCACAACTCTATGTAGGTGATAATTCTGCTTCACATTAATAAGAATGTTTTTATTTTGCATTTGATTTCATACTAGTGTGTACTGATGTCTTTCCAATTACTCTCATTAAATTTTCCAACAGAGTTGTTGTGTAATCTGAGGGAGTTTGTTTGTTAATTTGTTTGTTTGTTTTGCTCTTTTTTGGCATTTAAGTTTTTTTTGCTTGGATTTTTGTTTGTTGTGTTTTTCAGGGCTAAAATCAACAAAGATTTTTATTTCAGCTATGGCTCTTACTGTTCACTTCCTTGGAGCTGATTTAACAGAATAACAGGGGTGTCCATCTATTGAAGTCATTGCTGCTTCAAAAAGGATTTAAAAGAATAATTGCCATAGTAGTTCAGATCTCAGGTCTTTATAGCCCAGTATGCTGTTTCAAGCAGTTGCCAGTAGTGATATCTTGGAAAGACTATGACCAGGACAAAGATGCAGTGATACATCCTGGGATGGATTTGTATCTTTTTGTTTTGTGATTCTGACTGAGTTTTAGATTCTTTTGTAAAATGTCCATACCGGCTTAATCTTAATAATTCTTCTTGACAGCTTTTCTAAGGTTAGATCGATCTCCTGTGAGTCTTAACACAAGCTGAGTTCTTCTCAGCTCTCTAAGACCTTGGGCTTTAAGTTCTCTGAAGTTCAGAGGAGTCTTTCCTAATTCTTAATCTTTCAGACATTTGAATTTTGATTAAGTTCTTTTTTGTGAAGGAGATCAGTGCATTAAACTGACACTAGAACTGGTGTTCAGTGGAAGGATTTAAAGCAGACAGTGGAGAAGACAGACAGCCACAGGATGTACCAGCTGGAATGTCTCACTGTCTATACAACATCCAGACGCCCTGACACATGAGAATTGCATAGATCACTGCTACCTCATGGGGGAGGAAAGGATAAAGCAAAGTGTGACAAAGCTCCCTTATATGTTGATGTCGTCTGGCCATTCACACTTCATGAAGAGTCAAATTGGGCCTGAAGCCTTTGAATTACTCTAATCCAGTGACACCTTCAGCTTTCAGTAAAAGAGAGAAGTCACAGAAGCAATGATCTAGCCAAACAGATATCTAATGTTTTGGTTATGAAGATATCCACATCGGGCTGAAACGGAGATTTGTTTAAAAACCATTTTTTGTTAGTACTGAGGGAAGAATAAGACTTTCCTAAGTAGTTAGTGAGTCCTCTGGTTAGGGCACTGTACTGAGGGAGAATCTGGCTTCAAAGTGATTCCTTTTGGAACAGAGAATGTGGAGATGACATGCTGTATTTACCATCTCAGGAGCAGGCACTGAGTACTGTGCTGAGAGTTTCCTAGATTACCTCTCTTTCCTGCTGAAACACTCCATACTGTAGAAGGAACTACATGCTGGGCATCTAATTTATTCCATCCCAATTAAAGTTCTTTGTTGAAATAAGTTCCAGAAAGTTTTGGCAAATTTCTGATAGAAGAACCACATCACTGGAAACCTATCTTTTACCTCTTTCTGGAGCAAACCTGGGATGGCCTAACTACGCTGCTGTGCTTGGTTTGGCCTCCTTGTAGCCATTTCGATTCTCAGATTTGTTTTTACATTGATAATGGGCTGGTGTTTCTAATGTTTAACATGTACAATTACTGCTCTGTTAAAAAATGAAACGTGCCTTGGAAACTGAAACCAGAGACTGGAGACCAGGAGAGAAAACAGCTGAGAGCAGCAGGGAAGGGGAAGCCAGCAGCAGGACAGGCTCTGGTGCTCCGTGGTGCTGAGATGCAGGGTGCTCCTTGCCTGTCATCATTCCCTGGGAGCTGAATAGTAGCAAAAGCAATCTCTTGTTTTCTAAGTTGCTACAAGTATCTTAAAAAGCTTTGTAAGAGGAGACAGAGAAAAAGAATGGAAAATAATCCAGAATGTATTTCCGATTACTTTTGGACCATCTCTACTCTGTCGCACACTGAAAAGGTCTGGAGCAGAGTCTCCTATTGTTGCAGTTTCTCTTTGTTGTAGAGCGGACTTGCAGTGGGAGAGTGACTTTCAACAAGATGCCAGGGAACTTGTTTGTGTTTACTATCTGAACTCTGAATCAGGGTTCTCCCAGTCAGCTACTGCTAGAAGGAGAGGACTGCACCAAGAGAGCTTCAGGTTGGACATTAGGAAGAATTTCTACATGAAAAGTGTTTTTAAGTATTGAAATGGGCTGCCCAGGGTGGTGGTGGAGTCACCATCCCTGGAATGTTCAAGAAATGACTGGACATGGCACTTAGAACTATGATTTAGTTGACAAGGCAGTGATCAGTCAAGGGTTGGGCTTGATGAACTTGGAGATCTTTTCCAATGTAAACGATGCTGTGTTTCTGTGGATCTACATATCAGCACAAATAGGGGGTACAACAAAGCAAAAAGATGCTGGAAGGTTCAACAGAGTGTTCTTAAGCTCTTAGAGCTCCTAAATGCTGTGTTGTTAAGCAGGAGATGAGAAAGCAAGTAGAAAGGGCAGCTGTAGAAATACAAGCAAGGAAATGTATTTTCTTCAAGAGGGGAAAAGGAAACACTGGTTCACATGATGATGCTGTGACTTTGGCTGTCTAGCTAAAGTGATGTACGTAAACCAATTTTTTTTTTTTAACCTTTTTAAATAATACATCCAGGAAATGTTTGAGGAAACAACAGAGGCTGCCCTCTATTTTGCTTGTGGCATTCACCATTATCTGCAAAATTCTGTGCCTTGTGATGGGGCCATTTCTGTGACCTGGTTAATGGGGAAGATGTGCCGTGTGAAGTGCCTGCAGTGTCCGTGTGTGTGAGGGATATTCAGATATGCTGCATATAGGAGAGTGGTCCTGGTAGTTTGTAGACAGGTGCTCTCTCTATATTAGCAAGTAGTTAGCACAGTGGTGGACCTGGAAAGGGAAGAACTTCCTACTGAGAACCTGACACCTGTACTGTGCTGTATTTTACTTGGATTCAAGGACTGAACACCTGTTAATGGTAGGAGTGCACTAAGTATGTTTCTGGAGTGCATTTTACTATGTGCATTGTACTGTATACCTTTGATATACATGAGAAAGCTGATTTGGATGCAATCAGAGAACCCAGATTGAAATGGGCTAGATCCATCCTCTCTCACAGAAGTTTCAAGTTTAAAGTAAAATAACAATAACAGCAAAAGCCTAGATGAAAGATTCACTGTATTGCAAATACTGTTCTTGTATCTCTGAAATGCTGAACTCAGCCCTGCAGCCATTGCAAAGAAGGATTATGTCCTATTTATTAAAGTATTTAGTTCAAACCAGATTTGATGGTTTTTAAACCGGGCTGTGCTAAGGCCTGAACACTGTGTTCTTCTGCTGGCCTCTAATGCGGTGTGAAAGCATTAAGTAACACAGGCTGAAATGCTGAAAGTGCCTGTGCAGTGTGTAACTCTCCAAAGCAACATTCCAGCCCCTGAGAATCCAGTCTCAGTGCAACTGTGGAAGCAGCAGCCAGGGATGGATGATTTCTATCTTAGGTCTTAAAGTGAATAAAACGCATTTATACTCAAGGAATCAGAGTTATAGAGGGGAGGATATTCTGGAATCTATGTGTGCAGCAATGGGCGTTGCATTCTCGCTCTTTGTGAAAATGCCATTGTAATTATTCAGCACTAGCCCGTACCTGGGCAATGGAAGATAAACAGAATTGTTGACAGTATAAGACAGTTGCTTATGTAAGTTTTATCATCCCAGGGCTGAACGGTAGCAGATGTTCCCAGTCCTGCAAGCTGGTTTCCCACTGGATGAGAAATAAGTGATGTGGAGTCTGGGTATGTTCTTAGTTTACTTAAGGCTGCATTAACCAGTTGTGTGACAGAGATGGTCAAAGAGCATGCAAGATGTTCTCCCTCATCCTTGGTTTTTTTTTCCTAGACTGCTAGAACAGCAATGCCAATGGTCTGACTTTATTTCAAGAATTAATTCCAGTCAGAGGTACTAAAGCAGAGAACAAATTGTCTTGTTTACTTGTGCCACCTCCCACAAGTGAAACAGAAAATTAAAACTAAAAATATGAGTGTTTCTTGAAAGATTCAGCAGTGTTTGCCAACTAAGTAAAAGAAGATGTAAAACAACATACAGTGGCATCTCTTGACTCTCCCTATAATGATACCCAAATCGAGGAAGTAAGTTAGAACACAGAGGATGCAAGATAGAGCATGCAATCCCGGGGGTACAGTGCCAAAAGAGATGATGAATTGTAATTCATCTGGTTTTAATGGTGCAGTCACTCCTTCTTTTAATCAGTTCATCTCTTCTGAGTAATGACACAGACCAGTTATTTTTCTAATGTAGGCAATAACTAATAATCAAAACCAATTTCTGTACCTGCTTTTGCTCTCTTTCCAAACATAGGAGGTTACAAACCATAATTCACATTGATAAGTAGATCCTAGAAGAAGCACAACATTTATTTAATGGCAGAAGTTGTAAATATACATCTAACTTTGCTGATTTTCTGTTTGTTTAACGTGTCAGAAAATAAATTTGGGAATTTCACCCTGAAACACTTTGCATAAAAAGACCCTAATCTAAAAGCAGAAGTTCAGTTTACTGCAGCACAGGAAATTATGTCTCTAATTTATTTTCTTGCATCTGCTGCAAGTCTTACATTTCTGTGGTTTTTTTCTTTATATTTTTTTTTCTCTGTGGCTGAGAAAAGAAAGGTTCTACTAATATTTTCCAGCAGCACTGTTCATTCAGGGATTTTTTTTAGAGCGGAGCTTCAACAACATCACCTTGAAAAGTCCAGTTGTCTTTTTTTAGAACCAGAGTTTCACTCCAGTTTTCATGCCAACGGGGGTTATGTGCTTCTCCCAAAGTCCAATTGCATTTAGTACTGGAAGCTCTGAGGGTAACCTGGGGAATCTTGTGTGTGGTAGCTGGATCCTTGAAAGCTACAAGCTGTTGCCTGATTTAGTGTTGTGACTTTTAACCTTTCTGAGCTGTGGAGCACATGGGTTGTTTATCCTTCTGCTGGGAATACTGCGTGGAGCAGAGTTGGTAACGTGCTGCCAACTTCTGATGGACCCAAAGAAACCACCTGAACTGTCTGGTGTGTCAAAGTAACTTACAGTGCTGACTCCTAAATGAAAGCACATATTTACACAAACAAAAAGTGTATTCAGTTTAAAAGTTTTTTCAATTAAAAGAAAGAATAGTCTGGGAAAAAACACTTTTGATATTAAAATACAAACAAAAAAACATATGAAAAATGTCATGGCAGAGTCATCTTTTTGGAAAGTTGGTGATGCAGAACAGCTGTGTCTCTCAACATCAGGCAGGATACCAGCTGGTTGTGATGGCTTGTCATGTACTGGAACATGGTGTCACTCTGCAGATGGCAAAAAGCAAGTCCATACCTTCAATCTCAGCTCTTATTTTCCTTAGTTGTTATAACTGTTGCTCATTTATTTTCACTTTTGCTCTTGGTGTTTGGCTGTCTCTTCAATTTCTGAAGTGCTAAACCCCAACCAGAAGCACTGATGAGAGTGACAAAGTATGTCAGCTCAACTCACACTCATACTTTTATAGGAACTAGCAGCTCCAGAGGTAGCTGAGAAATAGGCACATCATTAGAGAGAGAGCAAATGTCCATTTCTGCAGAAAACTCGATTTCTGTAATTAACTCTTGAAAGAGCTGGAGCCCAACACTGTGCCTAGATTTATATAGTTCATTTGTAGTATTTATATTATAGCTGAAGAATTAAAATGATTAGTTCTGTAGCTTCCCTGAAGTTGGGTAATATTATTTTCACCTGTTATGTGTGTGAGGGGGATCAGTTTTGGCACTCCTTCTGCAGTGTTTCAGGATTTAGAGGGTCTTATTTAATGTTTTCTCATTCAGAATTTGCCTGTTGATTTTTTTTCTACAGTCTGAAACTACGTAAGCAGATTTTCTGGTATGTTGAGGAGTGTTTGTATCTGGCCTGTGGTATGGAGAAGAGAGACATTCAAATGTCTTCTCCTTCCAAAGGTGATACTGATGAAAACATTGGCTTTGATTTGAGCAGAATCCAACCTGGCCATAGGTAAAATTTGCCCTTCACTTTTCTTAGTGGAAAACTAAGGTTCACAAAAAATTATTTTTTTTTGGGTGCTGCTCCTGTGAGTACCAGTATCAGATGATAAAACCAAAGCTAGTGCCAAATTTGAACTCCTGATCATCTGTAGTGAAGCTCATAACCAGTGGTCCCCCAGCTCAGGGAAAGACCTGTGTGTTGAATTAACAGCAGCTTTCTTGTATTATGTGTTTCCTACTCGAGGGTGGTGTATCCAATTATCATCTGTTACCAAAAACCAGGAAAGCAGCGGGATAGCGTGGTGAGAAGGCTGTATCCACAAACCATATTGATCCCTGAACAAATTTGTCTGGAGTCCTCAAACACACATCCACACATGTGTGTGCACACATACATAAATTCCTGTGGCTTTGCCACTGCTGCTATTTACGTGGTCTGGTGTGTGCCCCCCCAAAGCCTCATGCCTTTGGCCAGTAGTTTTTCTGAGACTGTCAATGCAGGTGTTCCAGAAAACGCCTGCAATGCATAAGTGGGGATTGGAAGCTGGCTTCCTGATAGCTCTCCTGGCAGCTGATGGATTGTTCTTTTATTACCAAAAGTTTTAAAAACCAGAAGCATCATGCAGTGGGGTGGCTCAGAGTCAAAGGGAGCTAAATAAAGCTGAAAATTGAGTGTATACATTGCAGCTTGATCATTTTGAAGGTTGAGGTTTCTCCTTCACCCCTTCATAAGGAAAAAGGCTGTCTTTATGTAAGGACTCTCCTTTATCATTCTCTGGGATCTTTATGTTTTAGTGTTGCATGTGTTTTTTGGGAAAAAAAGTCAATACCTCTATTAACAAGTTTATTGCTGTTAAACTTTAGTAACCTTGAAAAATGCTGAAATTCTCTGAATAAGGTACAGCTTTATAATATGGGGGACATAATGAAAGGTGCTTGTTTGCTGACAGGTAATGGCCAGAAGTGGTGCAAATTAGAAGTGATTCCATTCTGAATATCAATGTTATTGTCCCCAAACTTTTGTTAAAATAGGTGGGATGTCTTCTGCCAGGGAAATTAAATGAAGAATGGACAGAATAGCATTCGTAAGTCATGGGAATGATAGTGTCTAATAAAAAGCAGACAAAAATGAGACTTACCTAAGAAACTATCCTCCTGTTTGTTCTTCTCTTGCATTTTCCCTACTGGTCTCAGCAGGCAGGTTTTTCATGAGATGAGGGATTTTAGTTCAAAGCTGCATTGATTTTGGGGTAATCCTAGTGCTTGCAGTGGTGTGACTGTGTAATTTAACTGCAGGACAGTTCTGATTAAAAAGCTTTTGCAATTGTATCACTGATATTCATTGTGTAAGGGAGAGTCAGCAGAGTCTTCTGTCTTTCTCAGCTTCTGTAGTGAAACTGCAGTACTTGGCCTCCAAATTTCTTGATATGAAATTATTTTAAACTCTCCTTGCTACCTGAACACCTGGGTAGGAGGCAGCAGAAGAATACCTTTCTTCTCTACTTTATGCAGTGTGGCTTCTCTACAGAAACAGAGAAGTGTGTCTATCACTAAAAAAGAAAAAAGTTATCTTAATGTAAACCTGAAATGCAAACACAAATCAGCAGGAGTAGGAACTAAACTTTTAGGAATTTCTGTCCTTTATATTTTCAAAGTAACATCCTGGCCATTACCAATTCATGAAATCAAAACACTTCTGATTTTTCTTTTACCATGTCCATTAAAAAAATCTCACTGTAAATAAGGATTTGGATTTCTAATAAGTCACTTTGCTTATGGCTATTCACATGTGTAACATGATCTGAAATGAAAGTTGTGCAGTGCAGATGTGAAACGTGAGTGTAATACAACACAAATCAGAAATAATCTGAACCCTTTAGACCTCACCTCTCATCATTTCAGTAGATAGATGAGTTTATTTTTACTCTACACTTGTTGCAGAGAATATAAGGTCAGAATTAATTTTGTTCATTTATTTAAGACAAGTTTTAGGATAAGAGCTGTATGCCCTTGTTGTGAATGTGATTACTCCATCAGCTGGTCCTCTGTGGTTACAGCCTGCTGCTTCTCACATCTGAACCTATTCCTGGGATCTGGAGGCCTTGTGGTGGTGGGGGTGAGAGCCCAAGGTTTGAACTCTGCCTACAGAGTTCATTGTCTGTGCATTTAAATGGATTATAATGTCTTTAGCTGGGAACATAGCAGGGTATGAGTGTTCAAGGCCAGCTGTACTCTCCAATTCTCTACCGTAGTATGTGGTTTTGAATCAGTATTTTTTTCCTTTTGTTTTTTTTCCTAAAGCTGTTCTGCTGATTGGAGTGGATTTTAATTGTTCTTTGATCAGCCTTTTTGTTATTATCTAGGAAAAAACATTGGGTCTGTTTTGTTTTTTCGTGCATAAGTACATACTGAGTTAACTGTGAACCAGGATATCAATGATGAGCAGCCTTTCTGAGTGCTGGCTACAGTGATCAGTGTTTTGGGATCTGGGATGACATATCTGTGACAGGAACTGAGCCTGCATGGAGACGCTTTTTTTACCTTTTTTTGTTTGTTTGAGTATCTTATTAATTCAAAACTGCTTATATGAATGTTTGGTAGTCTCTAGGGCTATGAGGTCTAGGCTACAGGAACTAAAGGATTCTGTGAGGAGAATGCCACTGTTATTTGCCTGTTGTTGCGTTGCAGTTCATATCCTGTTGGGCTACATGCCAAAACCACAAACTCCCTCTATCCTTGGTAACTGAGGAGATTACTTGCTTATAATGTTGTGAAATAAGTGTTATACCATTGTGAGCATAGGTAAGAAAATTCTTTTGATTTGATACTCTTTATGTAGAGTCTCTGAAACTTCCTTAAAACTCAATGAAGACTCTTATTCCTGATATGGAATCAAATTTTAAAACCTGGTAAAAAGTTTACCATTTTGGGGGGGGCTACATTTAATAGGTTAATTTATGTAGAAACCGCTTAATTTTTTTGTGGCATGTTGGTTTTAAGCCCAATAAATTTGAAGGGGCTATTGTATAAATATTAATGCTGGGCTGTCTCTTGTTAAAGAGTTAATGCCCCAGCAAATGACAAAACTTTCACTTTTGTACCATTTATGACTACCAGTAAGGAGAGTACATCCCAACCTGCAGAGTGGGGATGCTGGTAGCAGTGAACAGTCCAGCAGATCTTTCCCACGTTTAACATTTTACCATTATTTAGTAGTACTCCAAAATGGGTTTTCTGAGTCTCAGAAAAGAGAGTCTAGTGACAGCCTTGCTGTTATTAAAATGAAACATCACCAAATGTGTGGGGTCAAAATGCAGCATAGTTCATTTATTCCATCTGGCCATAACTTCTGCTGTTCTCCTTGAAGCATCCTTGTTAGATGCAAAATAAAGAAAGACCAGACATAGTTGCTGTTCTAAAGGTGGTGGCTTTTGTGATTTTTTTTTTTTGGTTTGTTTTAAATTAAGACTGAAGAGCAAAGTATATAGAAAGATTACAGTGAGATTGCATAAGAGGGAATTCCAGCCCAGACTTGCTGTTCTATGTTATGTGAATAACATGCCTGGATCTTTGTATACTTGCAGCCTTTCCAATACTTTCTTCTGTAAAAACATGATAGAAAAGCAGATTTTTGTGATTTTTACCCTATTTGTGCAGAAGAAGGACCATGAATGAATTATTCTGCCCGTGAGTTAGTGGGTTGTGAAAAGACCTCTGTGGCTGTGAGTGTGTGGCATGATGAGCTGTCCCTGTACTTCTAAACAGGCTGAGATGTCCAATATATAGAATAATATCTGGAACAATAAAGAATCTTGTATCTTTTCAGGATCTTTGCCGTTCTAAAATGAAATCATCTCAGATATATCAAGGTAGCTGTATTGAATGCCTCACAATCTCCAACCAGACCCAGCTGAGTTTGTTGAGGTCTGATCCTACTTGCTCCCTTGTTAAGAGGAGTTTAGTAACCTATTTCACTTTGCAACACTGTATGAATAACTGGAGTTAGTATTTTTACTTTTGAAATTAGGAGATTTTGAAATTTTATGTTTAAAAAATGGCAACATTGCAGGAAAAAAAAGGGCGCTTTATGCAGATTTTGTTAGCTAGGGTTCCCATGTTTCTGGGTCTGTGATTTTGGAATATTTGATCTGAGCATCCAAGTGTGCCAAGAGGGAGAGAAGGAAATTGTTAAACTAACTTTCAGTTGAGATTTCAATAGCTCTGTTAAGAAAAGGGAAAGATGAATGGATACTAATGACTTTCTGTCGTGCCATCAAGGTTATAAGATGAATTCACACAGCTTGATCTTGGGAGGATGATTTTTCCTTCATATTCCACAAAACTCCTTAGTTCCTAGGGAACAAGCCCAAAGAGCTTGCTTGGTTCCTAGCTAAAACAAACTAAAATAGCCATGAAGTACACCCCAGCCGTAGAGAGACTTTCATTTTGGGCTCAGGGCGCTAGTTCCCGAGACAGGGTGAAGGACTACATAGTAGAGAGGATTAATATGGAACATTATTTATGCTGTATAAATGAAATCACTATGGGAAGGTGAAAAACTCTAAGTCAGTTTTGGTGGGGTGTAGATTTGTACTAATCAACTGAAAACTTTGGTTTGTCACTTGAGTTTGCTTTAGTAAAGCCTCTGTGGCTCCTGGGGACAAACATAGATTAGTATACATCAAAATTTTTCTTGTTTATCTCCCCTGCAAGTGGAGGAGGCCCAAAAGACACAACTGAATTGAAAAGAGCAGATATGAGGATTCCAGCCAGGTAACCGGTCAAACTTCATGGACAAGAGGATTTTGCTGATACAGATTTGTTGGAAATATTATATTTCTTTCAGAGACAGGAATGATTATAAAAGCAGATCTCAAGAGAGAATCTTACTGGAAACCTAAGCCATGCTGCATAGTAACTACTTTTACCTAAGAAGTTTGCCTTTTGCAAATTGCAGGCAATTTGCAGAGCTTGCTGCTGTGCTTATTTTGGGATTGCAGTGGATGTTATACTGCTGCTATTGTGGATTTTTGTGTTTTCCAGGCCACACCTTTTAAATATTCTCTAATTTAAGTGATCCTCCAATAGTTTACATCCCCATATACTGTGTTTGTTAACAGGAATGCATGCAAATTTTACTCACTTTATGTATCTCCTACTGAAAAAATAGCAGATCATGTGAAGAGATTTGTCAAGTCAGGTGTACAGCTAGGTCAGAGTAGACAAGAATGTATATGTGATCTTGGCATTCTTACCTAGTTTTGAGAAAAACCCAATTCAGTCAGACAAATCTTAGGCAAACCCATTACTAGAAATTACCTCAGTCTTCACTCACTTAACAAAGGAAAAATTCTGAGTTAAAGAGAATGGACATCAGAATTGGTCCCTTTGGAAACCTGGTGCCAAGAGAAGCTGGATTCTGTGTGAGGACATTCTGCAAGGGATGTGCCTCTTGACCTGATATTGCTCGCTAATCTTACTCTTTCTGTGTCACACCTCAGAGCTGGGATATGGCCTTGGTATGTTTGACCTACAAAGCAATAGGACACATTTTGTACTGGCTTCATAACGAGAGTTACCAAGCAAGGCAGTAAGTTGGGAACAATGAAATGAAGCACCTATTTTAAAGTATTTAGATAATTCATTGGCGCTAACTCAGACAGGCTTCCTCGTACTTGGTCTGTCAGGTGAAGTGAGAGGAGAGGGACTGTTTGACTACTTTGCTTTGATTGATTGTGCCTGATGGTAAAAATCCTGCTGTGTGATACTGGCTACACTGCAGAAGTGAGTGTGAAGAAAAGCATATGATGAGGTATCTCTAGTATTTTAGGGAGACTGCTCACACTTACTCTATTTTGTCCGAGTGAGGCTGATGGAGGATTTGTCTTTGGGGTCGACTCATCAGTCAGTTTGAAATCCCTCATTATGCCTTGTCTGCTCAGTGTAGGGAGGTGAAGGGATTACTGAGAGGATGGAGTTCTGGGGCTGGGAGAAGGAAATAAAAGGAAGTGGGGATGCCTGTATTAGCAGGTTGCTCTCAGCTGTTCTCAGGTACATGACCATCCTATGATCCGACAGAACAAGTAGAGATTTGGATAAACTGATTAAAAGTGGTACCTGTTGTGCTATGAGAAGGCCTTCAATATTTAATTGTTACTCTTCCACCACATTGCTGTTTTGCTTACATATCATATGGCACTATCACTTTTAGATACCAAATGAAAAGCATGTGTCACAAAGAAGAAATGTTTTTCCACTCTGTATAACAAAGTCCAATATGAAAAATGGATTTTCCCGAGGTGGAACATGCTACTTTAATTATTACAAATTATTACATGCAGTTTGGAATCATGACTATTTATTTAATTAGAAGTTTGGAAAGGCTTCTACAAATTCTTTCTGCATATGCATTAAAGAGATTTTTTTTTTCTATCTAAAAGCAAGCTAGAAGATGAATACCAAAAAAAGCTTGGAAGTCATCCTGGCAGAAGAAATATTTCAGATATTGGGATTGTCTGAATTTCAGTGAGCATTTTGCAGCTGAAGATTCAATACCCTCTTTACCTTTAAAAATCTGTGTAGACCATGCCCAGAAAATAATCTTGTTGAAAAAGGAATGGGGCTGCCATGGTCAAAGCACTTTACAACTTCTCTGGCATTAAATTTAAAACTGTATTTCCATATGGGCCTTATATAATTTTAAATTGATAGCTGTTTTCTGGGGTGAGTTTTTTTTTTTTTGGTCTTTATTATGTAAAGGTGTGCAGGCTGAATTCTGCTTGAAAAAATTGAGAATAGTGGCATCTATTATTTGACATTTTTTGAAAGTGAATGCTCTGAAATAGTGTTACTATCATGTTGCAGAACGTCATAATCTAAACAATAGGCAAAATTCTGACCTTCTTGACAGTGGTGTAAATCCAGGTGAAATCCCGTGAGACCAAGCTAAATACATGGATTTCCTCTACATTTCTACTGTTGTTTTAAAGTGCTGAATCTGCCCCAGTGACATAATTGAAAGAGCCACTGATCACACAAAAAAATCCCCTGCTATTTGATAAGGTTCTACAAATAAAGTTTATCCTCATGAATTCCATGTATTTTTAATGTAACTTCTCTTTTGCTGAATTGATTAAGCTCTGTTGAAAATTCTTGAATGTGGAAGCAAATCAGCTGTGACTGTGGGAGGGATTGGCTGATAATTTTAGTAAGGAAAAAAACCAACATGTCTGTAGACTTATGAAAAAAGCATTTGCAGTAGCTGTAATTTTGAAAATAGGCGGGTTTTGAAGTTTGATAGTATATTCTGAATGGGGCTCTTCCTTTGCTTTAGGCTCTTTGTGCACTTTACCAGGGGTCAGGAAGTTTGCATAAAAGCAGGGCAGTAGGTAAAATCCCTCTGAAATCACGGGGAAGACTCTCAATTAAGCAGAGTCAGAATTACAAACCATGTCAAATGCAGTAGACAGACTAATGTTACCTGTGGAGAATTTGTCTATTAATCAGGTGTGGTTAGTTTTCCACACTGAAAAGAGAGTTGTATTTGATTTATTGTGCTGTCATTCCCTTTTTCTTAAAAACAGTGTGGTACCATAATCTGCTTTGATGTCACCAACCATTACAGTAGTGTTACTGTAATGTTCTGCTTCATTTCTTATCCTGTTGTAATATTTTATAAGGATTGTATGCAAAGGGCTCCCTCTTGGTAACGTAAAAACTGATCTTCTCATACATATTTCTGGGAAAACCTGGAAAAGTGAATGGAACTTCAAATGGCTGGTGCTGTACCAGTTCTGCACACATCTCTCTTGGTTTCTTTCTCCTGTGGTCATGATTGGAAGCTTTCTGTATCCACAGGCATAACAAATGAACAATTAGTCCTTGGTTTTAAAGATTACATCAGCTCTGAAGCATTGCTGTTTCGGAGAACCAGGTCAGTGTGGTCGATTCACGTTGATTATAGCAATTGCAAAGTGTATCCTGTCCCTGATGTTCCCTTGGCAGATGAGAGTCAGATCTTTTGATCACTGAATGAAGGGAATTATTTTATTCAGTGACCTACGATTGTCATATCTTTTGTATGCGTTCAGAGCCAGTAATTTTGCTTTTTTTCCAGAGAAAATTCCATCTGGTTGACTGGTAGGGACCTTCCAGCTTGATAATCTGGTCCATTTTCTGTGCATAGTCAAAAGAAGAATATCTGGGAATAAATTAAAAAATGATGTGTGTCTGTGGCTCCCTGACTAAGCATTTGCTGGAAAAATTGATATGTAAGCAACTTATATGTGAAAACATCTCACTTTACATGAAGTAGAAACTAACAAAGTCAGATAAGAGACCAGATGACTTGTGTTTGTCTTCCCTCTGGACCAAACATACTAGGAAGGGAAGGAACAGTGGTGAAGGGTCATTGACTGAGCGAATTCTCAGGCCAGGGTGTCAAGTATCTCCCTTCCTGATGTGCTTTATGGCCATTCAGTCTTATGCCACTAATGTTACTCAGTGCTTTGAACCAAGTGCTGTGCACGTGGTCTTTCCCAAAACCCTCTCCTAATGCTAAAAGAGAGGAGTCTCGTCTCCTCTACCTGTGCTAGGGCACTTACTGGTCTGTGAGCTGACTCTTGGGTAGGACTTGGTGTTGTTGAAGCAAATCATGTTTGAAGCACAGCCCAAGAGACCACTCTGCTGTGTGGTCACAGGGCTTTGGGTCAATGTTCAGGTTACAGACCCGAACTTTAGAAACTCCGGTGCCTACCTATGAATACAACATCTGGAAGTATGGCTTATTTACTGGAAAGCAGTGTATGGTTTATAATGATGCCAATGGGTCCAGACATTACTGTACTGTGTTATTTTTTGCAGGCTGGGATAGAAGAACCTGTCTGTGCTTTCCAGCACTGCACCTTACATAATGAATCTGAATTAAAAGTAAAAGATGCTAAGCCTGTTTGGTATGGGAATCAGAGATTATCCAAGGTGGCATGAGGTGGAGAACAGGCACCTTCATCTGAGGAAGGCAGTTTAATGGATTCAGTTCGTCTGTCTGAAAGAGTGGCTGCTAATACTCAGTTATGTAAACTTAGTGTAAAATGAACTTCAGCCACATTTGGATGAAAGGGGAAACAAAGATGAATTAGGAAATGGTAATAATCATCAAGTAGAGAGTCTCCCTCTGCCCATATTGAGCACAAACCCAGTATAGTGCTGGAAGGTAATTTGAGGTGATATTTTACACAGTGATCAGTACAAGAATAAGGATAATTACATTGTCCAGACTTCTGTACATGTAAACAGATTAAATCTGTAGATACTGGTTATAAGCTTCTAAATAGGGGAACTGAAATGTGTTGCAGTATCAAATACAATACTGTTTTTCAGTGGATGATAAGTCCACTTTATTTAAAATGCCCCTTGTGTAGATGTATGTAAGTAGACAGATGCCTGTTAGACATATGGCAGAACAAAGCAGCTACAGCTCACTAATTCAGAATCTGCATTCTCAAAGAGATGAACCTTTATATTTTTTTTAAAAATCTTTCTGCTTAAATCAGTCCTCTCAACTGTCTTTGCTTGAAATCATCCATGAAATTGTTTTTCCTCCTGCTCCTATGAAAATCTGGGACAAATTATAGCCTCTCCAGCCCTTCTGCCTTTGGCAAAAATGGAAAAAGTTTTCAATATATTTTGATTTTACCAAGGACTGTTATCTCTCATTACCAATCTTTGGCTGATAAGTTTAGACTTGCTGTGCCTTTCAGCTGCTTGCAAGAAGCCTTGAGCGTGCTGTCTTTAATCTTCATAACTACCATACTTCTAATTGCCTAGTTCCTCTTCTCTCTGTACTGCGACTCCGGTATGACAGCCCCACACATATTTTGAGTCCTGCTTTCGGGTTCTCTAACCAGTCCTTTCTTTACTTCTTTTGGAAACAAAAGGCCCCTTTTGGCATCTGGGAGAAGGACTTGCTCCAAGTCTCTCACCATCAGGTGTATTGTATCCAGATATTACTGAATCTGTTCTTTTACTTCATTTTATGCTGGTGGCAATAACAATTTGTAGCAGCTACTATTGCTCATAAAGCAGGTTGTTGCTATTTTCAGTGTAAAAGACGGACACACTGTATATGCAGGTGGCTTCATGGCAGTATGGGATATAATAAAAGTTTATGAAACACTGTGTGGAATACTGACTTTATTGGAAGAAGCCCCTCGTGCTTGGACCTTTCTCACGCTGTTGAAGTGATTCAAATGTAGTTGAAAGCCTGTGTTAGTCTGGGCTGTCAATTCCAGACTGGAAAAGTTATGTATAGCGAAGGTAGTAGCTCTCCAAGACAGTTGTTTTGATCCTTCCTTGCCTTGTGTCTTGGTAATTTACGCACATGGCAAGCGGCATTTCCCACACACGCTGCAGACCTTGGATCTGAGGACCAGATCAGAGAAGTCAAGACTATGGAAAGTCTTGGAAAGCATCAGACTGCAAAGAGGATAAATACACGAGCTGGTGTTGAACCTTTTTGCTTAGTGATGCGAAAACAGATGTGTTAGAGGCCATGAGCTTTCACTTGAAAATAAGGATATGGGAGGGGATCCATGGTCTTTTGCATGATCTAGTGTCTTACTGGAGTTCTGCAGAACAGGTAACAAGAGAATCCATATGGGATTTCTTCCCACCTTGGGCATCCAGACACATCAAGCAGCAATCTAGCGCTTGGTTACTTCTTCGCTCCGAGCCAGTTTTATTAAAATATGTGGGAGCTACTCAATTTCCTGTTCTCAGAGCCTATGGAAATCCATCTTTTTGTTCCTCTTCCCATTTGTGTGCCGTGTGTGGAGGTGTACATCTGTGTTTTTGTGTGCTGGCCGTTGCCCGCGACGCTCAGTCGTAAGGAATGCGTGACAGCCGTGACCGTGGGGCTGTGACACGGCTGTGCTGTGTGAAATGGGGCTGGGAGGGGAGGGCGGGAGACCCACGGTACACATCGAATGTACAGTCATTCCCTCCTTTCCTTGTCTGAAAGGCTTCCAGATCTCATATATTCACAGGCAGACCCCAGCCAAAGCCCGCAGCTGTCATGCATTTTCAACAGATTCCACAGGGCCTAGATGAGGTTTGAAGACATTCCTTTGCTCTTACACATTAGCTAAAAGGAATTACCGTAACATCTGATATTGTGGAAGTGGGAAATTTGCCATCCTGACCTTGCCCAAAGCATTCCGGAACTGGGGGTCCAAGGATTTATTATCTCAGATGGCCTCCAAAGGTCATCAAGGGCTCGTCTAGTGGTGCTGCAGCCCAGCTCAGACAACCAATGTGTTATTCATTTGGAGGAAGCTGTGCTGGGTTTTTTACGTGGGTGTTTTGTTTTTTTTTTTTTTTTTTTGGTACGGCTGAAATAATGGGCAGACACATGTTACTGCTGCTCTCTGGATCTTTGTCATAGGAAAAGCATGTTCCATTGGAGCCATTCCCAGCTGTCAGTAATGTGCTGAAACACCACAGCCAATCATCAGAGAAGAGGCCAAATAAACAGGATGTTCACAATGTGTATGATTGCATGAGTGTGTAACAAACTTTCTGCACATTTCACAGTCTCATAATGAGATTGACATGCATTGCTTAATCTGCATCTGTCTGTTTGGGGAAGAAACACATAAACACCATGGAGACCATGTGCAAGAAAACTCAGTTTCTTGGCTGTGTGGCTGTTGATATGATAGGACAAAATCTGGTACTGAATTGGAAGAGAGCAGTCCTTCAGAGCTATTCATTTAGCTGCTGGGAAGAGCCCTACAGTCAGCCAAGCACAGTGTGGTGAGTGTTCGTGTAATCAGAGTGGTTATTATAGCAACAGATGACAAAAGTGCCTGGGGATGATGCACAGAGCTATTTTTTAAGGGAATATCTGAGGTGCCATTTGTTTTCTCTTTGTTTTGATTTCAGAATTTATTTTGATTGCTTTATGTGTTTTAAAAAATCTGAGCGCAGAGGAAACCAACAAAGGAAAGAATGTTTACAGAAATCTATAATTGCATAATGGAAAAGCAAAAGCCATTGTGTCTTTAATTTGAAATTAAGACAGTATAATTAGAACAGCAAATATAAAAAGGAAGTCGATGTCCTCACCCTCCAAAGCATGCATTTTTCCAGCAGTCAATGTTCTCATCCCCAAAAACACGTGTTTTTTTGAGCACAGTGAATGTTAATGCACATTAACTATCTAACTGCACGATTGTCGAGGTGCAAGACAGAGAATTTATCCCACAGTTGACCAATGCCAATTTCTTCCTTAATCCCTCTTCTTCCTTCTGCTAGGTTTTTTCATGGTTCATGGTTTATGATGTCCTAAAACCAATCTGTATTTTGTTCTTGTGAGATTTTTATGGATAACATCTGATGACTGTTATTTACCTGAAAAAACCCCCGTATCTTAAAAAAGATAAAGGCAAAGCACAGATGAAATGTAAATCTGATAATCTTCATAATTGGGAAAATGTGTCTGGAAAAGCTATAATCTGCCCTATCACAGTACTCAAATTGTTGCTAGCTTTTCAGTCTTATGGGACAATGTGTAAGGTACAGTTATTACAAATACATCCACCACAACTTCACAGAGGCTGCTTTCTCATGTAAGCTCCAGAAGAAAATTAGGGCCTGAATGTCCTTGCAATGAGCTGCTGCAGAAGATATTTCAAAACCTGCCAGTGTTGGATGATGATAATAACGAATTTATTTACTATAATGGGACAGAGTACAATATAAAAGTAAAAATATGCAGAGTATGTCCTGACTGACTATATTTAGTGAAGCTCTGAAGAACTGGCCAGCTTGTGTTAAATCTGACTGAGGAAAGTGATCAAAAAATTAAAATGGCACTTTGCAAGATGTAGCATTCTAGATATGACTTTGCCTACCATTATCTTTCAATTTATGTTAGCATTTAGGACATGTAGAACCTTGCTCCCATTTCTCTCAGAAAATCTGCATAAAAATGGGGCAAGTGATAGTGCAAAGCACTGGTAGACTATTTTCAGACCATGTATTTAACATTTTTAGAATGCAGGAATACTGCTTCCCAAGGATGCTTGTGAGGAAGGACCCCTTTACTAACAAGAAATGTCATAGGATACCAAATAAATGAAGGGAGGAAGGAGGAAGGAGGAAGGAGTGAGTTATTGGCAGTTCCAACCCAAACCTCTGGGAAGATGTGGGAAAAGATGACTTCTGCATGGATTCTTAGGGTATGACTATTCTGGAAATGTAAGTGCTGAAGCAAAAATTCAGGCAATATGAGTCAATAGAGAGTATGAGAAAGAACAGCAAAAATTCCATGATGTATCTATCAGGATGCCAGAATTGCAAGTAAGCATAAAATCAGAAATAATTCCCAGTTCATGGGGTTGGAAGAGAACCTAGGAAGAGGTGGGTTGCCAGCTCTGAATGTTTGAAACAGATCTGACAGAGTTTATTTGAAGAAGGCACTTTGTCCCAGTGGCTATCATTTCCCAGCATAATCTATAGCCTTTGTGGATTCCACATTAATAGAGTTTATGGGAATTCTTTGTTGTTGCTTACTTGTTTGCAAAATGTGGGAAATGGAGGGAGATGGTAATATTCCAGGATAGGTCTTGTCTGATGGGACATCTAGAGCTTGGAGATGGAAAATGAACAGACTACATAGCAATTAACATGAATTCCTGTCTGCTGGGCTGTAAACAATTCCCAGATCATTCTTTTTTTAATAAAATACCTTGTTTTTCTACTTCTTAATTCTGTAACCTTGTCACATCTTTCATATTTGGTGCTATCTTAGCTCCCAAACACTAAGAATATAAAAAAATTTCTCTTCCCATTTGCATCCTGTTCCATTATGTCCAATTCTGTTTGATTTTTCTTTGTGAGTTAAGAATAAAGGCCTGGAAAAGACCATCACTGGTATTACAAATCTGTTCAGGTACCTTGGAAAGGGTAATATTTAGAAATTCTGGCTGAAAATACTCCTAAGCTGTATAATGAAAACTGATGTAGCATGCAGGGTTTTGTTTTCCTAACTTGATTAAATTGTAAGATGTTAAATGAATGGATGGTACAGGCATAAATAAATTAGAATAATTCTACTATGGTGCTCTAAGTTTATATGCAGATTATAAAATTAAACCATTACAATGCTGCCACTCTGATTTATTTAACTTGATCTGAGACATTTATTAGCCAAGACATTCTAGAACTCTTACAAAGTCACACTCATGAGAATTAAATATTTCCACTAAGTTAAGCTACTTCAGTATTGACCTTCTTCCCTAGAACCAGAGAAGAGCATGGCTAGGATTTCCATAGAAAAACAATTCTTTCAGTAGGTATTTTTCTTGTTTTGTTTATTGCCAGTACTGCAAACTAAATCAGACTCTATTTGCTCTCTTTAGCTTATGAAACTATATTGGGCTGTACTTCCCAAGAGCTTAGTCAGCAATGCTAATGCATTATGGAATCAATGGGGAACAGGAAGAAGACATACAGGAAGGTGTAAGTGTCCAATATAAATGTATTTCTATTACTTTATAATGGCTTGAGCAGATGTGATATTGTTTCTTCATCTAGATGTATACAGTTATTAATATTTTAAGACATTTCCTGACCAGACTTGCTGCTGCTGTTGCCAGTCAGTAACCCTTTGTTTTTTTTCATGTGTCTCCAAAATGAGTAATGATCCTAATCCATGTAACAAACAGATTTTTTCTCTTTCAAAATGAACTGTATTTTAGAAAGAACCTTCTTAACCCTTCTCTTTTACTGTGTATTTAGATAGTTACCCATAATAAATTTTTGGAAGTGAATGCATTAATTTGCCTTAGTTTTAGACCTAAATAAAAATGATGAGAGTACGAGATTTGAAAATTCAAAGTTATTTATCTCCTGTTACCCGGCTTATTGAAAAGCAGAGCCGAGACAAATCTGGTGATTTGGTAGAGAGATGAGAAGCAGAGAGGAATTCCTATAGAGAAAAATACAACTTGTCCCTGATTCCCATTGCCGGTGTGGTCCCTCTATACCTGTTCAGCATCTCTTCCTTACAAACTGGAAAGCTTTGGGAAAGACTTCTATCTGTACAGATGGGGGAGGAATGGCCTCCTCAGAAAATGTTGCCTGAGAGGATAACTTGGGCACATCTAATCAATTCTCTGCCGCTTCAGGAGCCTCAGGAAATGGTGGTGTATTGATGTCTCCCTGATTTAAGGCCTGTGATGCAGTGTTTGGCCTCCAGAGAGCTCAGCAGAGGATTCTGAAGGGAAATGCAACGACAGGAAGTCACTCTGGGTGATCTAATGGGACAAATCATCAATAGATGAACTAATAGTACTCTCCACATTTGAGAAGAAGCTGTGAGTTTACCAGTGGGGTTATAACTAAACACTGTCATAATCATCATTACTACCAGCAATATTTGTGTAGGATGTTTTGTTCTTTATTTTCATAGAACTAATGATTTTGTAGAGCCATTCCTTTATGCATCTCTTCTCAAATGCATCTACTAAGGTCCTGTAAAATAACAGAAATTCAGTGGGGGCTTAAGATAACAAAAATGACTTTTTTTTTTTTTAAAAAATACATATATACACAAGTAATCTCACTTAATTTCAAGCAACATGGGAAAAGTGTTATTTTTAAGAGAGCATTAAATATCAGTAGGGGAAGAACCACACACATGTGGCTTCAGGAGCTTGTTTTGTCAGAGAAGATGCTTGAGAAACAGGTAACAGAGTGACTTGTGATTGACTGACAGACTGGTAGACAAAATGGAATGTTAGGAAATGTGGATGGTAACACAAAACTTGACAGAGGGGTAGAGTCAAGGAATAGTAACATAGAGCTTGGAAGCTTATGACAAGGAACTTAAATTTAAATTTTCAACTGATGATTAGAAAGGGCTATGAAAATGAAGGCTGATATGGTCACACTGAGGAGTCAAAAAACCAAACTTTGGCTGTATTTTGCATATTGAGAGTTTAAAAAACCCAAACAGTAGTAGACTGGACAAGAAATTTAGAAAAGAAGATAGAATCAAAATACCAGGAAAAGGGAGGAAAAGTTTTCATGGTCTCTGTTACACAGGCAAGGGTGAGAATAAGGAAGGCAAAAAACAATCTCTAGGTTGTTACACATCACCTATTTTCTGGATTGTATGTTTGTACAATGCATAGGTACAGAGTAAGATGTTATCAGTGAAGGAAAGTGGAGCAAATATAAGGAAAGAACAGACTGCCTGTGCCACAGGTACAGGGAGAAACAAAAGAAAGTCCATTAATTAGACAGCTGTCTCCTTATTCCTGGCCTCTTTTGGTTTTAGAAATTACTGCTGAACACAAGTGAGAATCGACTCTCTCGTACATGCATGTCTGTAGTTTGTGTGTGTGTGTATGAAGACTTGAGCACGGCCAGTTTTGGAGAAATTTCAGTTAGTAGTGTTTAGGGAAGACTTCTCTTCAGGAAAACTTTAAATAAAGTAAAATTCACCCTGTTAATGCAGAGACTAGAAGAAAGAATCAATATTAAAGAAACAAGAAAATGTTTTTTAAACGTTTTTGCAATGCCTCTCAGAAGGTCATGGGGTGTAGCCTTGCAATTTGGAGATGTTTTGCTAGTATGAATTTTTATCTTTTAGTTGTCTCTTGTACCTAATTATTTACTCATTTGCTTAATAAAATGAGTTGAGAGTCTCAGACAAAAACTATTATTTAAAATGCAAATGATCTTCTGTTCTTATTTTGTTTAGGGAGTTAACGAACTCCATGGATAGAAGGACCAGACAAACCACTGTAAAATTTCTATTCCATTCCTTTGGAAAATCCTCCCCTTTACCCTCTCTCTCCAAACCACAACCACACATATATCTGCTATTTTGAGGAATGCCAACATTGTTCTCAGTTGTATTTTCCTTGCAATTTTAGTGGTTATAAATTGAATTCTTCATCCTCTACTCTGGTTCCTATTTTTTAACCTAAATCAAACTCATATGTCAATCTCTCATTGACTAATGCATACCATAGAAACTTAAGCAAAAAGATTGTCAACCATATACTGAGAATGACATAATACTTGACAAAGTACCAAATATTTACCAAGCTAAAGCCAGGGAAGATGACTGTCAGTGGCAGCAATAGAACTGAGGAAGGCAGTAAACATCATCTAACTTAGCTCATTTTGACAAGAAAATAATTTTTCAATCTAAAAATAATAGTTCTTTAGTGCTGCAAATATACAAAGTATGTTATTTGTTGACAATATGTTGTTAGTTAATGACAAACGGGACTAAAGCTGCCAGTAACCATAAGCTGCTATAGCTCCACCAAAATTCCTATAGCTCCTCTGATTTTCATCAATTAAACATCTGTTCCCAAATCTAACAATGAGCCATGCATTGGCAGTGTGAGCCAACTGATTGTTTTAAATCCACATGGATCTGCAGGGTCCACTTTTACGTGATCCTGACTGTTGGGTCATCCACTGCTTTAGCATTCCAAAAATAAGCAGAACCTTTCCCAGTGAATATGAAATGCATCTGCTGAACTCTTTCCTTACTTATCTGCTCAGTTACATTGCCTCTCTCTTTTGTGTATCTCTACGGGCCCCTCACCTGGTGCTGCATCAGGTGTAAACAGCTTGCCTCCACTTCCACAGCCTTGAGTGTAAGAACAGCTTGCCCTCCTTAGCTGTCCTCCCACAGCAAGCTTCCTGTTCCCAGTCCTCCCCATCTGCTCCTCCAATATTCCCAAATCCATCTGCTTCTCATATTATCAACATTTTTTTTTTTAATGCTGTCTCTGCTGAACAGAGCAGCCTGCCTGAGTTAGTTTGTAAGACTCTTGCCTTATACGTTATACTCAAGCCTTTTGAGGTTTCTGTTTCATTTGTGACTTAGCCTTTAGAATAATCCCTCTTTTTGTAATTCCGTTTTGTCCATCTCCCCTGATATAGATAGGCCCATAAGACAGGAATGCTGCTGTACTGAAGGTCTAGAAAACATTTGTCACCTGGAGATGATAAACAAAAAGTCCTTATGGTGGTAGGAAGAAAAGGCTGGAAATACCCTCATAAACACACTGTGAGATGGTACAGAAATTATATAAATTTTTTAATTCAAAGCTCTCATCTTCTGTCCTTATTTATTAATTGAAGACACAATCTTACGTGAAGCTTGTCCCCTTCACTAGTGGAGGTGGTGTTTGTATATTCCTGTGTTACTAACCTGTTCTGCAGTATGTCCTGCAGGTCCCCTGGGAAGTGGTGTGATCCGTGGTGAGAACTTGCACAGCCATTTTTTCAACTAAGAAATTCCCTTTAGAGAACACAGGAACTTCCTTAAAAAGGGATCTTGAGAAAGAAAAGAGACCACGGCTTAATCAGAGACAATGAACCCCTATTTACAAGGCCTTTTTTTGTTTGTTTATTTTTTTAACTGATATTTGGCTTTTATGGATCTAGTGCCTGCCCAGTGTGCGTTAAGGGAAAGCTGAATCTAAGCATTACATAGATCCAGCTGTTGGACCTTGAAATACAGTTCTTCACTAAATTTAAAAATTGTTTAGTGTCCATATTTTCTCTTCATGAGAGTATTTACACACCATGATGCTTCTCCAGGATTCTCACTTAAAATGAACAAAATGAGGTCTTCTAATGTATCTCATCTCGACGTAAGAATTTTCTCAAACCCTCATTTTTTTAGCTTCTTTCGCCTTATGCATTTCAGTTTTCAAGTCTTTGTTTTAGAAAGTGAATGTCAAAACTGTGAACAAACATGCTTTAGAGGTTTAATCAGCTTTAGTTTAGAGGTTAAAACACATTTCTTCTCAATACTCCTCTGTTTATATAACTTAGGTTTCTTAATTTACACTTGCCAAAGATCAAGCTCCCTTTAAATTATCTACACACTTTGACACCTAAATCCCTTCCTGTTGCTGCTTTTTTAGGTACAGTCTCTCACTGCATAGTGACCTGTATATGTGTCTCTGTGCCAGCCCCACAATGCAGGTCAGTGGGGATTAATATTTACAGGTCACTCATGAAAATGCTGAATTGCATTGGACCTAAGACCAATTTGTCAGGGCCCCTGCTGGTGAACTTCCATTCAGTGATTATTTCTCATTTTAAGCCAGATCTTAACCCATTGATATGTATCTCACTGATATTGGATAGTGCTAAACAAATCAGAAGTGTATGTCTTATAGAGACCTCACTTTATTGCGTCTCTGCAGTTGCTTCCATGAGTGAAATGTATAATCTCAAAAGACTGAGTGGGATAGGATATGTTTGACAAGACCTACTTTCCATAAAATCATGCTGACTGCAGTAATTATCTTCCTATCCCTGAATTCTTTATCAACTCAATCCCTTTTTGGTGTTCCTCTGTTTTGCCTAAAATAAATGTCACTAACCAGCCTGCAATTACCTGGGTCATCCAGCTTGCCCATTGTGAGTACTGGCAAATTATTAGTATTCTTCCAATCTTCTTGAATTTCCTCATTATTAAAAGATTTATTTAAAATTGACTTCATCAGGCTGGCTATATATTCAGCAGCTCTTCTAGGAATCTCTGCCTGTTCTCTTGGTCAGTTGTTTTTAAAGTGTTTATAACTAGCTGATACCACCTAGCATCTTCCATGACCATGATCTTCATCCAGTATGGGTTTTTATGGGTCACAGTCTGCTATTTTTCCGGGAGTTATGCACTGCAATCTCTCTCCTCAATTGCTGTCTTAATTTTGACCCACCTAGTGATTTACTTACTTTCTTTCTTTTGCTGTGATTTTGTGGCCTTTTCCCAAAATGATAAACGTCTTCCTAAATAGTTTGATTAATTTATTTTCTGTTTTGTTTAATTTTTCTTCCCAATCAGTTTAGCTTAGTTTTTTCTTTGGGAGGGGAGATGATTTGAAGCAATACTGTATATTATCTGGAAAATCAAGTGTGGCACTCTAACCATTTTTTTCCCCACCGATTTAAAACTTGTTCAGACCATCAGAGTGGTAATAGCTCCCGTTGAGAAGAAAATACATCTATTTTTAAACAGTTTAAATTAGTGTTAATCTGGGGCTGGTGAAAGTGGGGATAATTGTTTAAGCATGCAGTAAGAGGATCAAGAAATTTTCAAAACCAGCCTTAAAATGGTAATATTGTAACATTTTCCATTACTTCCAAGAGACAGAAAACATTGTTTTCAAGAGTGTTTTGCGCAGTGGCCCACACTTTGTATCTGGATTATTTTAGTGGGGTTGTTTTCAGAGATGAATGCCTGTCCTGGCACTAAGTGAGTTTTTATGATAATAACTCTTGTTTGTAGTGCTACTACACATCTGCATGTGGGTGACAGTAAATCCTTATGTCTTCACCTGCCTTCAGCATTAATATGAGATACAAACAAATGATTGTTTGTAATAAAAATAAATAACCCATTAGACAGCTTCCAGAGGATATGCAGCTCTTTTGGGTTACTGGGCTTCGGTTAATGAAATAAAATTGACAAAGGAAAGCCCAGGGAAGATTTACTGTTACATAAATCTTAGGTATATTTTGTACATCCTTGGAACAACAGATCTTTAGACATTAGCTTTAAATAGATTTACAGGAGTCAAAGGTCATAGTTCCTGAAAACAGAGGAAACTATGCATAGAGATTGTGTTTATTTTCAGTCTCTTAAAAAAATCAAATGAAACCATTCAGTGTATAAAGCAGAAACACTTTGTTATGAGTAGCAGAACCAAGGACTGCGGATATTTTCATCTCCCTGGTTACCATGTGTAACAAAAACAGATGTAGAAAAACTTGTGGCTTTTTTTTTTTCACCATTACTTGCTGTAACAGATTTTTTATATATATATATATATATTGCAGTTTGTTTAAATAAATACAGTAATTCTCTGGGAACATCTGCCCACGGAGCATGGACCAGAAAACCCCACAGCAGTTTGGAAGAGGAGTCAATATGCAGTGGCATTTGAGGAGGGAATCTGGTAATGGATCTGTACCACCTTCCTGAATGAGTGACAGCTCTAATGACATGGTTTTACTGCAGGATAGATGAAGATAGATTTACAGGATAGATGAAAACCCAGCACTGAGACATTTTTCCACAGATTGAATGCCAAAAATTTAATTTTAAGTAACCCATTTTTAAATTACAAACAGTTTTAAATGAAGATTATTTTTCTGAATTGTTGAATACAAAATGTCATCATTATTTAAAGCTGAAGCAGAGAGTGATTCAGATCCTCTTTCTGACTAGACTGGGCATAGCCCTTGCCTTCCCTGGACAGGGTGCACAGCAGAGCCTGGGTCATCATTACTTGCCTGGTAATTTCACTATTTTTCCATACAGCACTGTCCAGGATCATATTAATACTTTCCATCCGTTTTAATCTATATCTTGATGTCTACACCAAGTACTGGGCTTTTCTAGCTTTATTTTTTGATTTAACTAGTTCACGGTCCAGCATTTACTGTGGAGATAAATTTTAGTGCCTCTTATGGACCTGCCCTTCATGGGGAATTATAAAACTGTTCATAATGCTTATGAATCAAACTGAGCATTCCCTTCTTTTTCCTGCTATACAACAGTATCTGGTTATGCCACTAATCAGCCATAAGATTGTTTATGGACTTCCATCTCAGTTTCCACAGAAGTCTTTGAACAGTCCAACTCTTTTGTCTGAGAAATGGAGTATGAGGCTTATGGTTTGATGTCAATTATTGTACCTGTGGTTCATCAGCTTGTAAAGTAATGGATTCCTCTCACCAAACTGTTGCTTTCGGGAGCATATTGGTGCATACCCTGAGGTAATAATGTGTTTATTTATTTGTGGTGCTCTTGTCAGAGTAAGGGCTCGGTGCTTATTTACGCTGTGAAGTTAAATCACACCGAATCAACAACAGCTCTGTTCTAAATACACTTGTGAGTGGAAGTTTCCAGGTCCTCTGAATGCACTGAGTATAATGGACATAAAGGAGGCTGAAATACCTGGAGATTGCAACAGGTGGTGAGGAAAACACAAATGGAAGGAGTACAAGTGGGAAGAGAAGGATGAATGATCAGAGAGTTCATAATTTATGTTCCAGTAATGGTAAAAATACACCAGTGTCTCTGGGTTTAGATTGGGGATCACAGAAAGTGCAGTGATTCACAGAAAGATCTGGAAAACAAGCCTTACTGAAATTCCCATGCTTGGCAGTTCCACTGCTTAGGCATTAGAAATCACGGTGCAACTTTCTTTCATGGACATGGATATAATGAATGAAACTCCTACTGAATAGATTGCACTTACTACAACTTCAGGGACAGAGTTCACAGGATCTTTGTATGGCCTAGTTTTAGTCTCCCAAGTCAGATGCTGATTTAGAAACCTCATTTCCCAGGTTTCCCGGGTATCCAACAGAAAGAAAGAGGCTAACATCAGTAACAAAAATGTCCTGTACTTTCAGACACTTATATCTTTCCATTGTTTTGCTAGTTTGCCAGTGTCTGCTTTCAGCTTCATTTAGGGGAATTTTAATTGTATTTGCACAGTATATCAAACATATAATGTGCAGGTGATATTTAGAACCAAAATCCTTCAGTGCAACTAGGCTTTTGAAATTATGTATTCTGAAGCATCTTGTCCTGAATTTTCCTTTCTTTTTACTCTTGCTTTCTGAAGTCATTTATGAGATCCCTGCCCTGAAAGCTGGCTGTAGGATCCTTTTGGACAGTAAGACAATTTCATACTTTTATCTGTCTGAGTCCTCTGAGTTTTTATGGTCTGGCAAAGTTCATTTCTGGATCAGTCGCCAGCCAGCACAGCTGTCACGTAAGCAGGAGGTCTCACAGCAGCTAGAAATGCTGGCACTTGTGTTTTGTGGTGAAGAAAAACCTTTGCTTTTGTAACATACCCACCAGATCCCTGCTCGCACCAATTCCTAGGAATGAGGTCTCTCAGTGCTTGAGTAAAGTGAGGACAGGAGGCAAACATTGGACATGGTGGAGAGTGTTTAAAACACTGTGCAAAGCCAGATTTAGCTGCTCTCTGTCAGTCTAAGCTGACCCTATAGGTATACCCAGGGCACATTTATAAAGAACAAAAGGTCAAAGAGTCAAAGACTCAGAATAATCAACCAACTAAATGAATGGAAAAAAAATACTGCTTCCTTTTTCCCCTTCACTTGGGGATTGGATATTTGCCACCAAGCTTCAGACATAATTAAAGCAGGGGCCTTGTTCACAGCAGGTACAGCAGAATACCTTCTTTCATAGCTGCTCCACTACAATAATACTGTTTTTCTTGCATCAGAATGATTATTTTATTCAAATACTTCTCTGGGGCATGGCTCTTCCTGCACTTTGTGCAGAAACCAACCTTTCTCTTTCTTTCTTCCAGGTTATGCTTTTTCAGTGGGTAATGGAGAACCTCCCAGATCAACAAGTAAGCTCTAGAAAGCCATGGTTCCACAGACAGAGCTATTGGCAAAGTAAATGGGAATGATGTAAAGGACTGAGTTAATCAGGCTACTGTTTTGCTTTTGGAAGACACTGAAATGTCTGTGAGGTAGAGAGGGATGATATCTGTATTGGTGTGTCCAAACATGTCCTGAACAACGAAGATGAGAACAGTTGCTTCTCTGCAGACAGATGTAATCAGTCCCTGTATATAGTGTAGCTATTGGATGTCACATTTCCACTTGAATATCTCTTTCAGGAGACCTCCAAATATGATGAAATTATGAAATAAGTAAAACGCATAGATGACTATCATAAAATAAGTTGCTCTAAATGATTTTTTTTCCCTCTAGTGTGATTTATCTGTGCGTTATGTGGGAGAGATGTGCCATCTTGAAGGGGTCTTGAGGATTTTCTGCAAAAGTTTCAGAAAATTGTGCTTTGTCTTTATAATTGTGGTTCAGGTAGGAAAATCAGTCTACGTGGATGGTGATGGAAAGATTACGTTTGTACTTCTATTTTATGCACAGACCTTGGGTCCCTTTCTTAAAAAAGCTACCTTAAAATGTTACTCTTTCATGAATATTTCTGCTAAATTTTGAGGAATTCCCTCTGAACTGGTTCAGTTGAGCACAGTGGACTAAAGTATATTTTACTGTTTATAAATCCAGCTGCTTTCCAAATGTTCTGGGGTCTAGTCTAGCTTTCTAATACAATTATGAAAAAAAGGTCAGGCTAAATGTCAGGTGTTGACAAAGTACTGATTGTTTCCACTTTGCAGGCTTCATAAATGTCAAGAGAAAAGAACTCTGCTGTCTTGCCTTATTAGAAAAGAATTTAGTGAATGTAATGCGTCTGAAGAGTATTAGTGTGGCAGCACAGCAAAGTCTCACTCTCCTTCCATATCAGGTAGCTCATGGAGGACTGGATGGATATGCAGGTTTCTCCATTTTGACTTTATGCCATATATCTAGAGTCACTCTCAGAGAAGTTGGGTATGTAACTCAAAATCTCTTTCATTTTCATTTTCCATTTCAAATTTTAGCCTTTTTGCAGAAGTTACCCACTGCTTTGTGTTATTTTAGTTTTCTAAAATGTGCTGGTTTTCCTGTGATTTGCTTGAATGAGTATTCCTTGAAAGATCATCTCCAGAACTCCTTTCCAATTTGGTTGGTTGCCACCATCCTGCACTCAACCTTTTCTGTTTCTACTAGTTAATACCTGTAGTAACAAGATACCTCTTCCCACTAAGAATATCCTGCAATATTCTTGATCCTCCTCATTGGTCTTTAGGTTGTATCCACCAAGTAAACATTGACACCTGATTCAGAACTCTTGATTGCCTGACCGACCTAACAGGTAGAAAGAAGGATTTTGAAGGAAAGTGAAACACAGTAACTGTTCTGGAGAATTGCAATATGTGGTCACAGCATGTCCCTTTTTATTTAACTGAATTGGAACATTATTTAAACATTCAGAGCCTGAGAGAGGGGTAAGAGAGCATTTCTTTAGAGCTGTGGTCCAGAGCTCTGGATGAGCCCCAGAAAGCTACAGCAACAACATTGCAACCAAATATTACTTTCTGAGTGTCCCGGAAACTCCAGTGGTTGAAAGGGCAATAAACCAAAGAAGCATACAAAGGGTTGGAGGGATGTACTTGGGGCTCTATTCAGTTCCTGAATGGAATTATGTGAGACTTACTATGTCTACTATAAAATAAATATAATTTGCAGGATTAGGTGAGGACCCTTTTAAGATGAGAAGGTACTAAGTAATGGCTCTGACCATCATGTTCTTTACTAGCCTACTTGAAGGTATCTGGAAATTAAAGTTAATGCTGAGAATAATTTTGTGAATATTTGTGAAATTCTAGTAGTATCATCACACACAAAGCAGGGCTGTTCCATTCAGGTCAGTGGAGACTTCCATGTATCAGTGTTTATAAAGAAACATAAAATAATACAATATTTATGTAAAAACAGTGTTTATGCACACGGTGGTTTACCTTAAAAACTATAAAAGACAATTTTAAACCCCATTTTTTTAAAACCAAAATAGTACTGGGACAAAAGAGAATAGTTGTGCCATTATAATTAATTTAGAAAACCTCATCTGCCTTCTGATGTATTCTGCTCAAATTTGCCTTTTTAAATATTGGGCAGAGGAAGAGCAGGGAAAATGGTTTCTTCTGGGAGAAAGCTGCCTCTGCATTTTAAATACATACATTAAAGGTACTAGGGATTGTTCTTTCTATATCTATGATTCTGTGCCAATCCTCTGTGTGACAGCTTTGACCCTGTGCAGTATGGCACAACAAGGAATGGATAACATAGAGTGCTCTTGACTGCCTAGAACATGGGAATTTTTTTTCAGTGCCACTTGGGAGACTACAAAAGGCATTCACTTTAAAAGTAGACCAGGGCAATTACCACTACATTTATGTTAGAGGTTAACATTAGTGTTATTTCCTCTACTGCCTGGTTTTACAGAATGTTATGCCCTACTGCTTTTATTAGATTCAAGCAGTGGATGAAATAAGTGTTATTAACCTCTAACACTTGAAAAAAATTAGTCTTAAGGAAAGCAGAGACAAAGCCAGGCAGTTCTTTTTCCCTGCTTTTTGGTTGAGGTGCTGTAAAACTTTGCAAATTTAACAGTTATTTCATAATGTATTCGTGAAATAAAAATGATGGGAAGCAAAAGAAGAAAACAAAAGTCAGTAAAATGCTTGCAGCTTTTCTGAAGTCATTGAAAATTTACATAAAATAGAACAATAGCAGGTTTTTACTGAGTATGAGCTCACTCATACTCAACATGAACTACTCAGCAGCTATATTTCATCGACATCATATTTGAGAGTTGAAAACATTTCAGACTCTTCACTTTGTGGTTGCACACAGGCCCTCAAACAACGTTAGTTTAAACAATTCCAAGACCCATGTGCTTAGTATAGTTAGGGAATGGCTTCAGCGTCACCAGAAATCAGAGCTGAAGAGGTTCCCATGCAGGTCAGATTTACCAGGAGTGCAAATCCTGTCATCCTCAGACAGAGAAATCCCCAGAGGATGAAGAAATATGGCTGCATGTACTGGGATTCCTAAAGTCACTTCCTAGGCTGCTCAGAAACCTCATATATTTCTGGTCATAGTTGCACAGCGTTCTCCCCTTGCTCCTCACCTGAAGGGTTTAAATGATGGTGTTTCTTACCATATTGTTCTAAGGTTAATTTGATGAATAATGGAAATTAGGGTGTTTGAAGAATGACATATAGGGCTTGTAACAGTGCCTATAACCATGGACTTTTCTCAGCCCAGTTGTCTTATGATTTAAAATACCATATAAAGTTATGAATACAATGGCAGATTGGCAATTTTTCCTGAATTTAATCTTATTTTTAAGGTCTTCAAATTAAAGAGCTTTTAACTACAACTAAATCTAAATAAAATATTTGCTTGAGTTTTTTTAAAATTATTTTGTTTCTGATTTGTGTTTTTTCATTTGGCAGGACAGCATTTGCTAACCTTAAAAAGAGTTAGGTGCCCTCCCATCTTCCCCTCAGTGAGGGCTGTTAATTTGGATATACTTTGATTTTAAACTTCTAGTTATATTCCACTTTATTCCATCTGAGTTAAATGTATACCTAAGTGCTTTTTGAAATATTCCTTGTTTTATCAATACATTTTATTTCTTAATAAGATTTTCTTGGTACCTGAGAAACAGTGGGGAGGAATGAAAAAGTTTTTGAGAGGGGAAAAAAGAAAATGTTATTTTAAGGGAAGAAGCATTGTCAGAAAGAAGCAGAAATAAGTGAACAGATGCACCAGAGAATTTTGATTTGTTAAACACACATAAATGCACACTAACCAACTAACTTCTAATTACTGATGGTTTTTTTTTATTAAAAGCTGATATAATCTGCCTTACAGAAATATCCCAGTACTATTCAAAAATTTTGGAAATGGAACTGATGATCTCACTGGTCTTTCCTATCTCTAATTTCTATGAGGTTATGTTTTATTCCATATTGGAACTTTTTGAGAGATTCTAATTGCTGGTGATAATGTTAGGTGTCATTACTTGAAATTAAAAATCTGCTTTAGGTCCATGTGAAAAAAAAAAGGAAAAAGAACAGAATGCTTTTAAAGGTGACATTAAAAGGTTCTGGGAGACTCTTGAAGTATAATTTCTGTAGGTAGAGTGCATGCCCTTGAAACCTGACTTCTGTAAACATGTATTATTGCCCTTCTTTAATATTGTTGAAGCTCAGAAAGTAAATACTGCCATTTTCTAAACCTCTAAAATATTCACTGACCCAACTAATTTACTTTCAGAATATCCAGGTTTTTAGTCACTTTGTTAACTATCTCTTCAATAGCTTAATTGAGTATTTTAAGCCAATAAATTACCCTTCAACATTTCTGTCTGGACGCTGTCAGTATCCAAAACAAGCTTGTTATTAATGAACACTTTCTCAAGGAAAAGAAAGGAAGGCAGTGGATCTGAATTGTGGACGTTGTTTGGTTCCCTTATTCTAAACACATTAGTACACTGTATTTCCCCACTTATATAGGCTTTTGTATGGTGAGCATGTGACTGTTTAAATGTCCCAGCAGGGCACCCAGAGACTCCAAAAAGGAAAAAAAAAAAAAGAAAAAGAAATGAAAGAAAAAAGAAAAAGAAAATTGTTTGGAACAATTTGCATTAGTTCAAGGGCAATGTTAAGCATTTTACAGCTGGTTTATTACTATTCTTGTGCTGTTTAAACTGTCTTTCATGTCAAAAGTCCTTTCCTGCTTACAAATCATCAGGAAGAATTGTGGCCACCACGCTGTTCTCCTAAGCTCCTCCAGGGGTTCTGGCCCTTTGATCACAGATATCGTTTGCAATCGAGTTAAAAATAGGGAGCTGCTGAGATAAGCCGAGGCTCTGACAGGAGACCAGCTTTTCTTTTTCTTCTGGACTTTGTTCGCTCCCTCTGTGCTCTGGGAACACGTAATCTTGGCACAGAAGGAGCGCTGTTACGGCTTTGGGAGATGTGTTTGAAGGAGTCGGGGAGGTCATTAAAGAGCTCGGCCCCTCGTGAGCTCTGCGAGATCCCGGGTTCAAAAGCTGACTTGTAAACTGGAGCCTCAGTACACAAAATTAACAAACGTAAGCCTGCATCTGTCTTTGGAGCAGACTCAGCTCAGTGCCAAGGTTTTAGCACTTCTCAGCTCTCTTAAGTGAGGAGAAGATGCCATTTAACGCTAAACTTCCTCAGTAATTCCATTGAAGTTGTCAAGGAACCTTGTGCTTTATTCAAGCTGATTAAAAGTTCCAGTTGACATTGGTGGGTGTTAGATAAAGTTTGAAGTAAGTGGCTCTGCTGTGGGGAAAAATCCCCAGAATGGTTCATGTGCTTTTCTGCTGGAGGTGGAATAAGGAAAAGTTTTCCTAAGCAGGCTGTATGTGCAACCTGAAGAAGAAAGGACTGCACTGCAAGTGAGGTTCATATTCTCTCCCAAAAGTAAAACAATTTTATTTTTTTGTCATTGCCTTTATATGTTTGTTTCTTCCTTTTGGAAACATCCAGGATTTGGATAAAAGAGGTCTTTAATTTAAACTGATTGTTTTTTGTGCCTAGAAAAGATCCATATAATGTAAGACATAGTCCACACAGAGCCTCCACAGCTCACATACAGTCTACCTTTATTAATATAATTTATTTGTTTGACTATTTTGCTTAGGAACATAGGTCATGAACCAGAGGCCTGTTGGGCCTGATGCAAAACCAGAAAAAAGAATGATGAAAAGTTTTTGCAGGCTTTTTGTAACCGGTAGTCAAAATAAAGGGAGAGGCAGAGCAGCTGTCACAGCACATCAGCAATCTTTGTTTTTAGCAGCCCTCATGGCAAAAGAGATGTTTCAGGAGGGATGCAGTAGTAGTTTTACAACCATTTTTTGCAGACATGCAGCTTATATTTCATTTCATAGAGAAGACGGAGACAGAAGATACATAGAAAAGCACAGTGTTACAGCTATGACATTTAAAGGATACTGGGGAGGAAAGATTAGAAGGGAGAAGCAGGCTCTATTAGTTGGATAGATTTATTTGGCGGGAAAAAACCTCACAAGATCTTAAGGTCTTTTGTGCCTGAAAGTTTTTTTTTTTTCCAAAATAGCAATTGGTATAATAGATGATGTTACTCTTCCCATAAACAGTTTCTTACATGGCCTATCAAATCAGCTACAGATATGATTGTGCTGAATTTTGGGTTCACTTATGCATTGATTAGTAATGTTGTCTGATTAGAAGTAGTCACTGCATGTTCATATTCACCAAAACAAATGGGGATGCTGGTAGTTAGATCTGTGGTTTTTGCTGTACACAGTCACATAGCAGCTGTGATCTGACTTAATTAGGTAATTTCATAAGAACATGGTATTTTATAAATCCAGGAAATGGTGAAGTTGGAGAGAAAAGCAAATCAGGCTTGAATTTTATGTGCAGTTGTTCAGCTGTTGTGGAGCTGCCCCAGTGTACGAAAGATTAACAGGTCAAAACTTTTACTGCTGAGTTTTGCTTTTGGGAGTATTTTAGTCATACAAATACTACTGGTAGTAAAGAAAATCACTTTGTGGGCAGAAATTAGAGGGTTTTGTGTTTTTTTCCTTCCTTTAAAAAAAAAAAGAAGAAATGTCAGTGATAATATCTCAATAGTCGCTGTGAAGGACAGTTCTTGAGCTCTGCCTTATTTTGTGCTCTATTGCCCCGTAGACTGTTGAATTGACAGTAACTCTTTAAAAAGCCATTTTCTCAAGTACTTTTTGTCTTTTTAATTGGCTGACTACTATTGACCCCAAAGCACATCACAAGCCTGTGATCTCTTAAGTTCTCAGTATGCTGAAAATAAATGCAAGTCCATGGTAATAGCTTCTAAAAATTGTCAGGAGGAAGAAATTCTGTATTTCCAAACAACATTTCCCAGTGAAATGAACAGAACATGCTCTGACATATGTGCAAAGGCCCCTTGTGAAACTCAGGTGGGAAATTAATCTGCAAGTCCTAAGAACAGAACTAAGGCAACCACCATCACAAAGGTGACAGAGAACCATGTCAAATGTATAATTAATACACAGATAACAGTATTTATTACTCTTTAATATTAAAAAATAATACAGCAAGTGCTCATAACAAGCCACCATAATTGTATGTTGTTGACAATGTCAGAGTGCTCATTAGACTGAGTTATCATATGGTTGATGCTAATTATACAGCTCATTTGCTAATTAAAAGTGAGTCCTTCTGGAACTTCTAAAAATAGGGCTATTACAATTTGTATTAGGAGGCCACTTAATGATGTTGTAGTCCTGGTTGCTTGTTCTTAAGACAAATGTAAGAAAAATTGCTGTGCTCTGGAGGCAAAATGCGGGAATGCATTAAACTTGTCTCTGTATCTTCCTTCTGCTGTCCAACATGGGAGAAATTCTCCTCATTAGTCAGGAAGATTAACATAGTCTTAGAAAAGAAGCTTGTGTGTGTGGGTGGGTGGGTGGGTGGGTGTGTGTCTTTGAAAGAGGTCATCTATCACATGACCTTGAATTTAAGAAATTTGTGAATCTAAATTAAATTCTGTGTCTGTGGAAGGCAGATTTAACTGTAGCCCTGTAATTACTTATTTGTAACCTTGACCTGCCACATACATGGGCTTTTGAAATTGGAAAAGTAACATGATCAGAGATGTTGGGTAGGTGTCTCTGACAGGAGGTCTAGGCCCTACACTCGAGCCTCAACTTTTAGTACAACAGCAGGAAAAGAAAAAAAAAGATGTTTTACTATTTGATAAAGCCAAATTTCCTCCTCTTCCACTTTAAAAAGTGTTTCTTGAAGTTGACCTTGCTTACAATTTATTGGTTAGAACCAGCATTTTCAGTGGAATGGCTTAACTCTAATGTGATTGAAAACACCAATTCCCAATGTATAGCCTTTTGCATCTGCATTTGTTTCCTTGTTCACTGTTTTGTCTTACTCAGTTTCTAGTATATTGTGAAGTTATATGTAGTGACATCTGTGGCAGAAATGACATTATCTCTTTTTATAAGAGATAGAATAAAAACAGTGTCCAGAACTGTTTTAAATTTCTTCCTGATGATCTGTGCCTCAGGGAGGGAAGATAGGGGAGGGATAGGAAAAAACCTTTGAAGAGAATGAAAAATCCATTTGCACAGATGTCTGGAAAATCAGTTTCCTCCCAAGCTGTCGTAAGACTTTTGAAGAAATCATTATATTACCTTTTAATCCCCTAGTGCCTGCAGTTGCCTGTGTGACCAGACGTTGCCAGCAATGGTCTGTGTGTCTGACAGTCTCCCCTCAGTGTCCACATGTTAATTAGATTTGTTCCTGTGGAGAAGCTCATTCATGTGTACACAGGCATATGCATTTCTTGCTTTTCAAAATTTGACAGACATTATGAATTGCAGGTATTAATAGAACCTGTCAAACAGTATGGAACATGATTTACTTCCTTTTTGGCATCAAGTATATCCTGTTCCTATAGTGAGGAAGTACTACGGCAAAAATATTGGCATCTGCATTTCTTGCAATAGTCCATTCACTGAGGAACCGGGATACTTTGCCTTCCTTTCTTCTTGTTGCAGAGTGGTATAAACTGAAGATTATTCCAGAATAATCCTGTGTTTTGTGTACATGTTTAGATGTTAGATTGCTATCAGTTAAAGGATTGATAGGGTATTTTGGGCTCTGAATACTATTATCAATTATCTACAGCCAAAGCTACATCCCTTATTTATTCAAGAACTTGAGATGTTACTCACCTAAGTAACATGAAAAAAAAATTGTTTCGTGTTGTGTCAATGATTGATTATTAAATCAGTATAGTTACTAATGTAAGGGTGACACTATGTAATTAATCTGATATCCCATTTAGACAATACTGTCTTCGTAGTCTTAATACTGAATACACAAATCCACACAGATCTTTCAGTAACAAGACTTTACTTTAATTGCTAACAAAATCTGGAAAAGTTCTTGTTGAGGATGTGTCTCCATATAAAATGTTTTATTGGGCACCCTTGGGTAGGAAGTGGTGAGCCAGACTGATTGCTTAAGCCTCAGCCGCTGAAATCATAATCGTGTGTGTTGATGACCCTGGGATTAGGATAAGACAAAGAAAGTCCCTCTGTTTTTAGGGTCATGTTGGTGCTAAGATTTGTTGGAGGAGACTATTTTCCCCTTGCAAAAATGACATTTTCCACCTCCCTCCCCTTTTTTTTTTTTTAATTTTGATGATCACTGTATAAGAGTGATGCAGATTCTGAGCTTTGTTTACCCTGCCACAGACAAAGATGATGTGCCTGGTGTCAACCAAGTAACCTCTGAAAGCCACTTTAAAGTGCACTGTCTCAAAGACGAGAGCAGACACCGGATAATTGGCTTTCTCCTGTTGGTAAGTAGTACTGTATTAAATGTGGGCCTGAGGGGAACCCCTGTTTTGGGTTGTAGTTTATTATTAGGTGAGGAAATTACTGGACACCTCCAGCTGCCATTAATCAGCCGTGGAGTCTGACTGGAGCCAAGCGAGAGGCCTGTGGGTGGATGCCGCTGAATGGCAGGGAAATACAACGAGACAGAGACAAATGTTTTCCAGCTTAGCAGCACTAAACTCTGCCCTTTCACAGTCCTTAACATGCATGTTCAAATTGATTTAGTCTGTTTACCCCCTCAGCCTAACCATCCATTTCCATTGAAGACTGACAGTTTTATGTGTCGCTACCATGTTATTACGTGTTGCTGTGCTGCCAGTAGCGATAGTGTTTCAGAAGGGCTCACTTCCAGACATAAAGGGAGCAGGGGGGTGGGGAGCCCAGGTCCCTTAATTCCTTTTTACAGGGTGCAAAACATGTTGAGCATGACACCGGTTCTCTCCCTTTCTCTCATTCTTTCCTTCCTTCCTTTCTTCCCCCCTGCACCCCCCCTCCTTTATTTACTTATTCATTTATTTATTGATTTGAGTCAACACAAGCCGTGGAAAATCCTTAAATGAACTTGCATGCTTGAGAAAGACATCTGTCAGGTGATGTAAGTGCCTGGCTTATTCCTCTTTCCTGTTTAGTTTACAAACATGCCATTCCTTCAGGGCTCTGGTATGCTGACCAGTTGCCTGCCAGAGGTGGGTGCTGCTCAGGCAAGGAAAAGCACAGGTAGGAAACCCAGGAGCTCCAGCTGACCCCTGAACATACTTTAGGTCCTTCACCACTGCTCTGCTGGGAGGTCAATGTTCTGAGGTTGCAAGAAAACCAAAATCCTTTATTGTACATGTTCCCAAAACGAGCAAGCAGGGTAACAGAGGGGAGGAGTTGTTTTTCTGTTTTGCAGTTTTTTGAGACAGAAAACATAAGCTCATTATCTAAAAACCCAATTTCAGGGTTAGATTCCACTAACACTTTGTGTCCTGGCTCATGCCTTGTTCTGCAGTTTGAAGGCTGAGGGTCCACAATGATAAAGGTATAGAGGGAGAGCCAGGACATGGCTCTTTCCATATTTTGACAGTTGTTTTATATTGAAATAAATAAATAATAATAAAAAAAAGATGCTTCTTGTTGACTTTAAGGCAGGAAGCAAGTAAACACCAAAGAGAAAGAAGCGCTGTGGAGTGAATTTTGAGCATCTCGACGATTACAAAGGCATGTAGCGACAGGACGAGGAGAAATCGCTTCAGAGTAAGTTTACATTAGAGTATTAGGAAGAAATATATTAGATGTTGGGAAGAAATTCTTCCACTATGAAGGTGTTGAAACACTGGCACAGGTTACCCAGAGAACCTGTGCCTGTCCCATCCCTGGAGGCGTCAAGGCCGGGTTGGATGGGACTCTGAGCAACCCGGCCTAGGGGAAGGTGCCCCTGCCCACAGCTGGGGGATTGGATTGAGATGGTATTTAAGGTCCCTTCCTGCCCAAAGCATTCTGTGATTGGGGTTGCCCTCTGGGCCTCATTTAGGTCTGTCTTCTGAATTCCTGAGTTCAGAGTTCTAGTGCACTCAGGTGGGTTTTCTATCTTCTGAATAGAATCTATCTGGCTCTTTTTCCAACCTGTTTTCTTTCCAGATGATGCTTCTTTACTTTGTTTGGTGTGTTTTTTTTTTTTTTGTGTTTTTTTTTTTTTTGTAGGGTTTTTTTTTTTTGTTGTTTTTGTTTTTGTTTTTGGTATGTGAGCATATATAAAATGTGATAGTTCTGTGGAGTAATTGCATCAAAGGTAGCCTGAAATAATAGCAATATCCTCTGGCAGAAGGTTGCCAGTCGATCAAGAGGATTGTTTGGGCTTCCGTTTCATTGCCTGACTTTATCAACCAAGGCAGTCATAATCCATAGTGCTACATATACAGAGCAGATTTCCCTTGTAGTAGCCCTGTCTCTGCAGGAGAGAAAGGATGTCTTAAGATCTCCCCAGGGGTCTTAAGCAGGTGATCTTGCCTGACGTAGTTCTTCTTGTCTTTAATGGGGAATTCTGTACTGCAAGCCTATGCTGGCATCCATGTAAGATTCAAATCAGGTAATATCATAGTGCTGTCTAAATGAATCTTGCAAACATTAAAAAAAAAAATATGGGCTTAGCAAATGAAAGCATTGCTTGTACAATATTTAGCAGCAGCTGCCTGCTAAATTCATATTAAACCTCTTTTTAAAAAAAGTCTCATAACAGAGTTTACATAATTTCATAGCGTAATATATTAGATGGATAACCATGTTAGAGGCCTCATTTTTCAATGTGACTAGGAATATTTTCCAACATTTTACATTAATAAAGCTAATGGTCTGACCAAGGTATCCTCAAGTTCATGTTTCCAGAAACCAATTGATTTTTGTATGAAAACAAAATCATTTTATCCACAGTAATCTCCTTTTTTTGGGGGTTAGGGGAGAAATGAAGGCAGGTGCTGAAGACACAGGTGCTATAAAAAAGTTTCTGTTTTGGTGGATACAGACATTTTCCACACCACATTTTTGTGCTCTTTTTAAAAATGTCATTTTTACTCTGCTCACCACTTGCATTCATTCAGGACCTGTGGTTTAAAGTGGGTTTTCCTGAATACTCTTGGCCAGTGGTCGTATTCTATCCATGGATAATGGAGTTTCACAAACCTGTTTTACAAACCACTGTTTACAAAACCTGGCTGTGTGGGTCCCGAGAAGAACATTTAGGAAGATGGTAATGTGGCCTGTGAAAGTCTCTGTCAAGCCCCATAAACACTGATGGGTAAGATCAGGAAGAGCTCAGAAGTCCAGGATTTTCTAGTTCCCCTCCTTGTAGTGGAACTTCCATCATTCTCCTCCTTCTTAATGGCTACTTTGGTGAGATTTTCTTGTGTTCCAGGAGAGCTATCAGCTCTTAGTCCTTCCCTAAGCTGGGCAGGTACAGTGACCAGTCCCATCCAGAGATCTTTTTTTGTGTTTCAAATTAACCAAGTGAAGTGAGAGCCTTTGTCCAATCTTCTTCTACTGGAATACTGCAGTGTAAAAGTAATTCTTCAAATGAATATGCATTGAAAAAGTATAGAATATTTTGTTCTCAAGGAACATATATAATACTAAGATTTATTGTTCATATAATTGCCAAATATAATTAGTATTTCATCATTGAAATAAAAAAAATTAAAGAAATTATATACTTTTGGTTTGAACAAATGTGTCTATCGGGACAATATATAAAATGATTCTGCACTATTTAAAGATATAAATTGGTCCTATAAACATAACTAAGAATTTATTTTAAATTGATTTCTATTCAAAAGGATATCATAATGCTTAATATCTTATCTTTGGATTCCACAAAAATTTGCCCACATGCTGAGATTTAAGCACAGGAACTGAAGAAATGGTGCTATAGATCAGCTTCATCACATTTAATATGAAAGCTGCCTTTTCTGCAGCAGAAAAGCCAGGCAGAGCATCTCCAACATTTTCCAGCATAACAGAAAAATGGAATATATCAGAGCCAATAATTATCATTGTATTGCTAAATGCTCAGTGCCAAGAAATTTAAATCAGGGCCTTTCCTTAACTCTCCCTTACCTCCAGCTTCTTCCTGTAAACACACAGGTAACCGCATGTTATCATGTTAGAAATAAGTATTTCTTTATGCAATGTAAACTTAATTTTTGGTGGCTTACCTGCAAAATTGCCTCACCCAGTGAATTTTAAACAGCTGGCCTATACATCCTTTTCATTCAGCTGTTTTTCCTTCTGGAGGTACTTAAATAATATCTTGAGGGCGTTTCCTCTTAATGAGGTAATAATACCCATATCCTGGGCTAAATAAACTTGAGGCCAAAGGCCTAGGTGTTTATTAGCAGAGGATGTGGTTATTAAGAAATTTAACAGGAAGCACCCCTGAGTTATTATTTTACTGACATTTCTAATGATTATGCATTTGAGAAATAATTGGTTGAAAAATAATACTTATACTTTTAAGAGGTCAGGTGAAGCAGAAGATAATTTATAAGTCTGCTCATGGCAAACAAAGCTTCTATCAGTCTGGTACCTTCCAAAATGGGTAGTGATACCAGAGGGAGGAGGATCTGCTGTTGCCTTGGGCATACCAGGTCAGGGTGCCACTCTCCTTAATGCAAGGAAGCCTGTGGAAACTCTGGGTTTCAATTCAAAGCTGGTTAGACTGTGCATCGTTTTAAGAAACTGCAGTTATTTATCAACAACAGAGGTAGCAAAAACACATGAATTTGTGAAATTTGCGTGTTGTTAGCTCTAATAAATGACAATTGGCATCCTAATCCTCTTAAGCAAGGGAGTTTTGCCCCCAAAGGAACAATAACAATGAGCTTAGCTCTTAGAAAAACTGGTTCTCATCTCTGGATCTTAATTGGTTTTGCAGAGATGGACAGAGGAATGGAGACAAAGGGAACTTAACAGCATGCCAAGTTCCTGTCATAAGTAAACAGTAGTTTGGAGAAGACTCTGGACTCTCAGTCTGGTGTTCCAGTTGCGTTGCTTCCTCTGCCCCGTAATACCTCCGTCCTGCAAATATTTGTGCTGCATGAGTAGATTCAGAGTCCTTGGCTCCACTCACCAGGCATCTTCCACTGTGGATAGTGTTTCATTTACAACACTTTGCATTTTGTATGATGCAAATGCTGGCAGACTGCAAACGTTCTGATGAGAATGTGCAAACTGCTCACAAACTCGGAGCTCAGCACATATGTAGGTATTTGTAAGGCTGGCAGCTGAGAGACATCAGATTATGCTGTTTAGTTCCACTCATATGAAATCAACTGCTGTGTAAAATCCCACCAGCTTCCCTTAATTGCTACAAAACAGGAACTTTGTGGATTTAAACGAAATGAAAGAAGGTGATTCGGGGAACTGACAAGTCTCTGCTGTTCTTTGTTTAGGGCAGAAATTGTAGCAAAGTATTTTCAGGTTAACCGGCTTCTGTGAGCTGAATTTTTGCCAATCTTGAGACTCTCCATTAAAAATACAGCAGTGGCTAATCGCTTTGCTGACAGCTTGTTTAAGTTGAATATAGGATGCTAAGTTCCTCGTGTTAGAACAAAAACAAAAATACAACGGCTACTTATGTTTTGCCTGCAATTAACAGAATAAACATCTTAATAGGTAGAGAAGACACAAACAGATGTTCTAATTGCACATCTGTGTGAAACTGATATTTGCTAGTTCCACTGTAGCTTGACCTCTGTACCTCGGGAAGTTGAATTCCCTCCAGATTTAAATGATTTATTGATCTGGATGCAATGAATATTGCAGAAACAAGCTGTATTTCTAAGAAGTTAAATACATTCTCATTCTGTGAAGTACTAATTCATATTTGAAAGGAAATCACACTCTGCTTTAATCAGAGTGGAGATATCAATATTGTTCATCATATCCTTGAATAAGTGGGAGGAAAGAGGAAATATGCAGGGGATATGAGACTGGCCAACTGGATGAATGTGGAAACAAGGAAATTGGTTCCAATAGCTACATCTTTCTCTTCAGGCTTCTGAAAAGATTTTGTGAGATGGACCAAAGCAAAACCAGTGAAAAACCCCCTTTTTTGTAAGCTAAAAAACCCCTCATTCCCTACTACACTGAAGATTAATTTTGTTTTGTAGTTCTCTATGCAGAAACTAGAAAAAAACCCCCTTCATAATACATATTAAGCTTTTTCCATAAGTAGAGTTAAGATTTATATTGACAGGTTTTCATGACATTTCAGAAATAGCAAATAATGAGTAGCAAGTGACTTTAGGACCAGATGTAACATCAGAGACTGCAAAATAATATCCTTACCTCTACACTGTAAAACCGGGCACTGTACATTTGTATTAATTTTTATTTTACTTATTTGTGTTTTTTTAGAATATTTACTTTCATTGGTTTGGGTAATTATATCTCTGACACAGCACCCACTGCTGTGTGCTGCTTTGAGTGTCTTTGCTGTTCCACTGAAGCCAATACTTAGTCAGACCTGGGAAGACTCCAGTCCCAAACCCAGTGCTGGTTGTTAGGCTTTTGATATCCACCAAGCTGCCTCTTGTTCCTGCCAAAAACAGTTACACCGTGTTGAACTGAAGTATAGCAAATCTCTGTGGTTTTAAATGCACTAATTTTATATCCAGCTGTCTGGAATTAATGCAGAGGAATAAACAAACAACATCACAGTTTGATTTGTTCAACCTGTTTTGTGGGTTTCGTTGGTTTAAGTTTTTTTTTTTTCTTTTTCCACAATTGTCAAACAAACCTAAAGTTTATTTTGCTAAAGGAAAGTGAGACTGAGGAAAGTACCAAATCCATTGCTATGGAGGAATGGATGGATCTTTCCAGCTGGAACAAAATGTTTCTGATCAATATGGAAGCACCCGAAGCGCATGTTCCTCCTCCGCAGCTCAGCTCTGGCCAGCTGTGGGATGCTATTCCTGTTTCCATGTGCCCATGGATGCAGTCTGGCAGCATGTTAGGAAAACTCTTAATGCATAAAAAGAAAGTGACTTGAGAAAGCAAAATGAGAAGAAAGAAGAGAGGGAAAACAGCAAGGAAACAGGGAGGGGAGTAGAGAGATGAGTGAAAGGATGATTGTTCCTGGGCCTCCTGCAGCTGGTGCCATTGCTATGTTTTTCTGGGAACTGGATGATGATGATGATGAGGGAAAGAAATTGTCTCTTCTTGTCATAGCATGGTGTTTTGGAAATTGCTCGAGGGGTGGGAAAATGGGATGAGTGATCATTTGAACTATACACAGAACTTGGTGCCTCATTGATGTCTGGATCTTTAGCCAGCTCTGAAAGTTATAGTTCCTATTGTGTGCTTTAATCACAACTAACTGCTAGGGAGATCCCTAATTAGTATTAGAAAAGAAGAGATTATCATTATTGTGTTGATGTATCAAAATACAAAGAAAACATACAAAATCAATAAGAGAACACACACATCTATTTATGCACTTATAATGTCTATAATTCTGTGTCCAAAGGATGGCTCCATAAATTACAGGATTAATACACAGTGAGAATTAGTGCAGTATTTTCTATTTATTATTATTATTTTAATATAATTTCTGTACCTCTTTTTTATATCAATTTATATAACTTTTTTTTCTTCTATGGTGCTTTACAGGTTCCAAGTTATTTTGTGGCACATAGAAATGTTTGAATTAGGAGGCAAATCATTCTTTCATATGTATGAGAGGAGTAACATCTGGCTTCTAAATTTCTACTTATCTTTTATTAAGGCTGGTGAGGGCATCATCTTCCAGGTGTTTTCACTTAACTATTTGGTGGACAGCAAACACATGTCATACACACTGTGTACTGTGTCTAAGTACAATCTGGAGCTATTGAAAGAGAGTATTTACTGAGGAAATTGTTTAAGAGTTCATATATATGATTTTAAGAGCACAATTTCCCTTTCCCTAGAGGTGATTTATATATAAATGTCAAATTTAAAATATATGACTCCCAAAAAGGCAGCCACAGAACACAAGACTGTGGTCATATAACACAACTCCAGTGTCAAAGAAAGGCCATATTTTAGGACTTTGGCACCATTGTCATGAAATATGGCTTAATATAAAACTAACTGAAAGTCAAATGTTATTTTGCAAGAGGAAGGGACAGTAACTTGCTGTTTATAAGTTCCTGTGGAAATGGGGCGATGTGACATGCAAGCCTTGTTGTAAAGCACTGCTAAGGCTAAAAAAATGAAAATTAAAATCAAAATGAGATCATGCAGATATTCAGTTCTGAGGCAAATTCAGCTGTGAGCTGAAAGCCTTCATTTAACTTTGTTAGTGTTTGAATGGCTCTCAATGTGGAGAATCAAAGTCTGTCTGTCCTACAGCCTAATGAGAAGGGGACATGCATGTGTCCCTCCTTTTCTGTCCTTACAGAAAGCTCCCACAGCAGCAGAGCTGGTAAGGTTCCACTTTATTTGTCCCCAGCACACCGATGTGCTTGTGCCTCCTCAGATGCTGTGACTACTGGCTCCAAATAACTGCTTAGTCTGGGATTTCTTTATGTTTGAGCTGGTCTATGGGCAAATCATGATTATTATTGAAACATTGCGTATGAATTCGTGGACAAACTAGGCTTGTAAAACTTGTGATGTTTGGAGTTTAAAAATGAACTTGATTTTTGTAAGAGCAGGTCTAGAATTACTCAAAATGATTGTACTTTTCAGTGTACAGCAGTTTCACAGGGCAACAGTTTATTCTGAGCAATGAGAAGATCTTTTTGGCTGTAGCTGGAAAGGAAAACAAATAGTTATTCTGAGTTTGTGGGACAAAAATGATGCCCATACTAAATTTCACCTCGTGAGCCTGTTGACAGTGTAGGGAGCTTGCTGTAAACATAGTGGAAGTCTTATATTGTTCTGTATTCTTAGAGATAATTTTGGCACTCTAGAAAGGACAAGGACATTTACTGAAACCTGTGCCAATGAAATGATGGAAATCAGATGCAGTGAGAATCAAACCTCCTCATTACTATCGTCAACAAGAGTATCTAACTGGTCACTACTTGACAATTCTTAAGATCCTCAAAAAAGCCCGGTAAGATTGATCTTGTAGTGAGAGACACAAGACAACTTATAAGGATATTAAAAAAACCCACCTCTTCAACCTATGTACTCTGGAAAAGGCACAAGAGATAATGTCAACTTTAATTACTGTTTTCTTCTGAGCACAGGGAATAGGCCAAAGGGCATGAATGGAAATTAAAGAAAAATGGAAAACAGATGGTAGGAAGCATGCTACAGGAACTGGGATCCAGGCAGCACTGTACATAATTTACCAAAGAGAAAAGGGGCCTTTTGAGTTATTTTGTCCCATTTTAAACAACATCATCTTATGGTCTGTTTCACAACAACATTATTACCAAATCAAGTCCCCATTGATAGCAACTGATGTATTGTTGCCAGGATTTAAAATTTTTTCTTCTCCAGTTTTTAGAAGACATCTTTGAAATATAGGTCAAGTAAAATTGGATGCTGAAAGATAGCTGCATAAATTAATAGCTTGACATCCCAAAGTGCTGGTCACCAAAGCCACCATATATTTCCAGGGGGTACTGGTTGAATACTTGCCATTTGGAAAAGGTTGACATTGATTTAAATGCTTCAGCGTGGGATTAGGAGCCTAATTTTAATAAGTGTTTTAAAATAAATCATGTCAATATTTATGGTGATATATTGCCAAGTACTGTTGCTTTGTTTTAGGGGCTTTCATCTGGATAGGAAATCTTTTAGTCCAGGCAGAGTTTCTTTCCCTTTACAGCAGGCTTCTCAAAGTTAAAGAAGCTGATTAGGGAATGGTGCTGACGTGCAGCAGGGAGGTTTCAAAGTTTTAAATCAGAAAGACTTTAAGGCACACTAAGCCATATACTGGAGAAACACAAACACCAAATGATAGCCCTTGCAATTAATCCTAAAATTCATGCCTGTTTCTGTACTTAATTTTTTTTCTCCTCCAATCCTACCCTGCATAATGGGAGCCAGGTCTATGCTTTTCATGGGAAACTTCTAATTTGTTGGGGTTTATGTAGGATGAAGCAGAATCATGTTCAGATCACATATGAAACATCACGGCAGTTCTTGGAATGGGTTTCATCAGAAGTGTTGCTTCAAAAAAAAGGCTGAATGGTTACTTGCAAACATGTTAACATAAGCTCAGTCATCCCTAGGCTTCCAACACCATAATGGGAGAAGGTAATGAGGTCATGGGTTGTTTTTGTAGGTTCTGAAGACTGTCTTTGAGAATGGAGGAAAAGTAAATAAAGGATTATTTATTAAATGAAGAAAGGATTATCCATTACAGGATAAATCTTGCTTGCCTTACGTGTACAAATAGTTCTCATTGACTATGAACAAGTCAAATACTTACATAAGACATTTATAACTTTTTATGCAACCTTATAAAACTGTGTATATTCTTCTATGTCCTGGCCTTAAGCAGCATGCAGAAATTAGACAGTCAGGTGTATAATAAAAAAAAGAAGCCTCATTTTTTACTACAGATCTCTCCAAAGATGGGTTTAAACAGGAAAACTGCTTATCTATTTAACCACAAGGTAAATTTATGCAGAAAAAAACATTCAGACAACTAAGCAAGTTTCAATGGAGAGTCTCAATTGCTGTGAGAACAGAGCGACTGGGAAAAGGAAAGGAGGAGGATGCAAAGCATGAAAACATTCAGAAGGTATTTAAATGGAAAGTTTCTCCTCCTGCGCATTCCTCGGAGTCCCTCAGAACACTGGGCAGGGCTGGCCCCGGGACATTCCTTGCTGGATAACAGTAACCTTTATTATAAGGCTACAGATTAATTTCAGAGTAATTTTCTTCCCTCCCACCAGCTGTAGTTACTCAAGGCAGATTAACCAGAACATGATTGGTTTCAGCCCCTATCCGGCAGCATGAACTAAATACCACAATTACAGAGGTTGCCAACAGAGATAGTGTTAAATGCTAATTTAGTGACTCTTAGTTGGGATTATCCCAACTGTCACATCTGTGGGCTGAGTTTTTCCGAGGTACAAGTGTAATGTCACTGAAGAGTTGGGAGGACTGAGCTCCTGCAGAGGTGCTGTATGGATTCATAACCACAGTCTACTGCATGGTATATGGGTGTCCTCATATCCCATCCTGCCTCAGCCTCTCTGTCAGCTGTACCTAACACATTTGCATTCAGTGACCCATTTTGCCTCAAGTATGTGGCACCTGGGGACACGGTTTAGTGGTGGACTTGGCAGTGCTAGGTTAACAGTTGGACTTGAGGATCTTAGAGGTCTTTTCCAACCTAAACGATACTCTCTCTGGTATTAAGTCACTTGGCAGCTTCTGCAGCCTTTAACTGATGTTATGTTCCGTATACATGATATAAAAACTTTTCTCATCATCTTTCATCCTTATTGATTCAGTTGGAAATCACCCTGCTTTATGTTTCCCATAGTTTATCTCAGGAATGCATAGATAATGACCTTTCATTGAAAGAGAAGGAAACATTCAGCCTCCTATTTTAATTTTATTCAGAGGAACAGCTGAATCCAAAAGGAAGATTTGGATGTTTTCCCCTCTTTCTTTGAGAAGCTACAGAAATTGAGGAGACCAGACTTGAATCACCACTAGACAAGTGCATTCAGTGCTGCTCTGGAGTAATTCACAGACATTTTTTCCCTGTGGTGAAATATTTTGAAATCCCTCATTTTTGTCTGAATGGCAAATGCCAAAACCTCAGTGTTTTTCATGAGGAGGAATTCTTGTCTTCTGGCCAGCTCAGTTAGCTTCCCAGCAAGAACTGGGAAGTTAAGGCTGTGGCAAAGGGAGGATTTCCACATTCATGTGGAAGTAGACAGCAGTTGCTTTCCGTCCTTTGACCTCCTGTAGTACTGAGGTATCAGACATTAGAATCATGACACTGTACAGAAAGTTATTGAATCGACTAATTCCTCAGGGCTTTGACCATTATCTCTGTCTAATTTTTCTCTTAAGATGGTTTAGTTAAGCTTAGACATTTATCATGCAACTAAAGATCATGTCAGGCAATTTTCTCATCGTCTGTCAAGTACTCCCTGCTAACTCGTTCAAAAGAGTAAAAAAAAAAGAAAAAAAAGGCCAAATGATCTATTCTCTCAATTCCATGCTGGAGTGGATTTCCTTTCTTGATCACAGTACACATTGCCATGGTCTCACCTGTCACCCATAATCTGAGTTCAGACTTCAGCTTGACCTAGCTTGTGCTGTACCTTTTGCTGATTCTGTTTTACATTAACTCAAAGACAGGGCAGTTTTTTAAATCCAGCTAGAATATTTGACTGGGCTTTTCCTCGTGTCTTGTCTGTGACAACTACAGTCCTCCCTTGTGCAGCTCCTCCAGAATGTGTTTGCCAAGATTATACTCCTAGAACATAGTTTTGAGTACATCCCCCTTCCTTCAACATCCTGCTTGTCCTCAGTCTGAAGGTGCTTCCTTTCCCCTCTAGTCAGTCTTGTGATACCTCCATCCAGTCCATAACTCCAGGCCCTAATGCCGAGATCATTTTATCCAACAAGCTCATCTCAACTCTCCAACTGAGAATGTAGGGACTGGATATTCAGCTTGTTACTTCAGGCTATGCAGATCTAGGTCTCAAGCAGTGTGGTTTATTTGACACTGTTTGAAGCCACAACTTTAACAGCAATTCAGAACATGAAAAATACTTTCCACCGGATTCCCGTATTTTCAACTTCATCACTTGAATTACAATGATTTCTTGTTGTGCCTGAGCAGAGTCCACAAACTCTGCAATTTACTGCTTCCTGCAACAGTCTGACACAGTCTCCTGTGGGAGAAAAATAAGTTAAACAGAGAACTTTTTCCTCTTAAAGAATTATATTGATCTTGCAGATGCTGAGTTGACTTACAGTGTTTTTCCTTAGAGCACTTGGCTGCAGATTCGCTTAAGAGCAAATATAAGAGCCCTATCATCTCATTTCCCCTTAAGCCTAAGCATTATAATCTCTGTCAGTCACTGACATGCAGTTTTTCTTTTAAAGATGAGATATAATAGTATGAAACAGCTCTTCAGTGTTCTCTAAATTCTGTGTCATAATTTCCCAACTATTACTATTTCATTTCTCTCCAAAACCTCTGGTTTATATGCAGCCTGAACTTCAAGTGCAATATATAGAAAATATAAATATTTAAATTTGAGATATGGTTTACACTGTTCTTTCCTGGAGTGTTTTTCCTTGTTTCAGAAACCACATGAGTGTAGCTTAAGTAGCCTACTTGAGAGAGCAAATTCATCATGTGCCTACTTCAAGGCTCTCGTGTTGTTTAAGAGCTCGCTAGGCTGTGGTAAATAATCCACAGACCTTCACAGGAGGCAATGCTGACTCACATTCCTTGTGGAAGAGCACAGACTTGCATCTTCTGGTATCCTCCTCCTTCTTTTACCCCTTTACCATCTGGTTTTTTCTGAGATGGGAATGATGTTGATTTGACACAGACCTTTACAGTCTTATTTCATCTTGACTGGGCTTCTCAGGGTCAGTTTCCATGTTCTGCAGCTTGCTACAATACGTTCTTCCTGCAGACTGGAGTCTCAGTTTCCAAAATGAGGATGACTTTTGACATCCCATGTTCTTACACAGCATGAATCTGTCACCTTTATATCAAGATGTACAAAGATATATATGTATGTAAAGATGTGTAAAGGATATACAAAAGAGTGGTATGGTCACATGACCATCAGCTTTACTTCAGCCAGGGAGCAGGCAGTGATTTTTCTCTTGTGACAAAATCTAATGGGCATCATCTGATGTGCTGTGACAAGGCAGCACCACATCAGTAGTGATCTGTATGATTCTGATTTAATGTTTGAGAATTGACCTTCTGTGCTAGGTAGTGTAAACATGAACTAAAAGAGGCAATTTTGGTCCCAAAGGTGGAGGAATCTGATGTACCAACCTTTCATCTGTTGTTGAGTAGTTGATGTGTGCAGAATGTGTAGCTCAAAGCTAAAATACACTGACGGGACTCTTCCTTTATGGCTCAGTGTGGCTCATCATCCAGGGTTACTCCTGTAGTCTCCCAATGGCTTGCTTTTGTTATCAATGCTAAGGTGATGATATGGTTTGAAGCTGGCTCCCTGCCAAGTCTCCAAACCTTACCACAAGAAGGTCCCTGTGCCACCCCCCCCTTCCCCCAAACCTCAGGGAGAAGAGGGAGAAAAACAACCAAGAAAAACTGAAATGAGAGAGACAGCTAAAGAAATATATATATAAAAATATATTTACACCTATGTTACAGTTATATACAATTGAAATATATGTACAATTTCACAAGGGAAAGGGAAGGGGGAAGGGAAAAAGGAACAAAACCAAAATAAAATATATATATATCCTGATTAGTAGTCCAGTATCTAGCAACTAAAAGAGTTAGCAAAGAAATATCTCACTACTCTCCTTGGGACAACCGAGAGTTGCTCTGAAACGATCGCCGGCAACCTCCGCTTCCCAAGGTCGACAAGGCCTTACCAGGCCTCGCTCCCCAACACGGCAGACTCAACAGCAGGGAACCTGCACCTCCAAGCCGCCGGAAGGAAAGAGAACGAAGGCCTTTCCTCCTTTCTTCTTATAGTCTCGCTTACGTAAAAATTGTAGGGAATACTGGGTAAATCTGGGCCCTTCCTTGGCTACAAACTGGTCACCAAGGAAGGCCTAGACCAAACTACCACAGATGATTTTATTCTACTGTCAGTTTTGTCATAATTCACCAAAACCAAACAACCTTTTCTTTTATTCTGCAGCACTGATGTGGCTGAAAGACAATGGCCCTGACGTGCAATTTGTGTTTCCACAGTGAAAGAGACTATATTTAGAGTAAACGATTTTAACTCCCCTTAGTAAATAAAGGGGGAAAAAATTAATCTCTGACACTGCTTTTTACAGATAATTGATTTTTAAAAATGACTTTGCTACCTCATTTATGGCTAGGAAGCAATAAAACCTCTCCCCCAATTCAGTTCAGAAATTCACCACAGAGATGTTGCAAGAAGAGAGAGCCAGGAAAAGAGTGAGTGTAAAATACTTTTAAAACCAAACATCACATCTCTCTGTAGTGGAGGATAACCGCAATCATTTTCCTTTCCTTCACAGAGCATGAGGGATATCGTACTCAGGAGAATTACACCTCAGTCCTTCAAATGCTACTTACCTTGTTATGCAGCCTAATCAGAGATGATCTTTGCTGGAACTACCGAGCTGCAGACAGCCACTGGGCATTACTGTGGAATGCAGGGGCAAAGGGAAGTCCTGCTTTGTATTTGGCTTGAAAAATTGGATGCCCTACAGGGTGTAATGTGCCTGGCTTGGGCTGTGGTGACATGGAAGTTCATACAGCTGCCCCTTCTCTTGTGCTGGGGTGTTCAGATTAGGCACAGATGAGGACCTTGCATTCGCCCCTTCTCTCCTTCCTACCCTGTTCTGGTGTGGAGCCTTTCATGGTCTCTGAGGATTTCCAGCTCTGGTGGCATGAGGAGATGGCTCTCCTGGAGCACTGCACTGCTAGGAATACTGGGGAGAGGGAAAGGGCTAAGCCTTTCCCAGCTAAAGGAAAGAATCCAGTATGTAATACAAAATCTGGGATAGCACTTCTGAGTGTCCATTTCAGTGCAACTGTGTTTAAGGTCTCAGTGACTGTTCTCCTCAGCTTTTGGCAATGCTGATGCTTTTAAGTGTGTTTGTGCACAGAAGCTTACAGGCTGGCTTTTCTCTATTGGCCTTAGGTTTGAGCTGAAAATCCTCCAATACCTTTTGGAAAGAGGAAGGAGCATCTGAATACATAGCTCATGGAGAGGACTTCTCAAAGCAAGTCTGATAGGTTGTTGCCATCTTGTGAGGAGGCTTTTTTCCTTTCAATCTACTGGAGGTGAAGTGTTGAGTAAGGGGGAGTGGAGCTTATAAGGAGTCAGTGATACACATTTCCATATCAAATAAAAAAAGGAGAGTATTTTGAAGAATTTTAATGAGTAGGAACAACTTATGAGACAGGAAAATTTAAAATGGTTTCCCTAAGTCTATCCCATGCTTCCTGGGAATGCTACTAAAATGGCAATGTATTTTCCTGTGGATTTTAGTGGCTGCAGGTGTCTATGGGGTACTGTGACATAACAAATAATTGCTGTTTCTCTTTGAGACCCAGGTGGGAATGTTCTTCAGATTTGTGCTCCTTTCAAAAGGAGTCTTTTGCTGGTTAGAAAAACTGTTTGGTGCTCGGATAACGTGAGTTTTGCAGTTTTCTCTGTGTCGCCTTGTTCCAAGTTACTGGCACAACTGTAGCCTTAGAGTTGCCTGCTTTATGGATGGGCAAATAATGTGATCATTAAAGATGCTGGGGCCAGAGGTTGGCTGATGTTTGTTTAATTGAATCCCATGGCAGAATGTGGAAAATCCTCAGCAGGAAAGGTTGCCATTCAGGGCACATAAGAGTACTGAAATAGGTCAAATAATTTGAGTATGACATTCCTGAATCTGGTGGAGCTTTAGGGTTTGGTGCACAGTGACTTTAAACCACTTTTTCAATTTCATGATGCTAAACATGCTAAATCTATTCCTGTGCAATGAAACACAAACTCAAGGCCCTAACAGGTGAAATAGCTGCTACTGGGTCTGGTATTTTTGAATTATAATAAGCTAGATTCTGCAGTGCTTTAGCATTTTCCTTCACATCCAACTTAAGGGGGGAAAAAAGAAAAAAAAGGTAAAATATAAAGGATGATGATTTTCCCCTCATTTAAAACAATTCTGTTCCTGAATGAGATTGATAGCACAAGTCATTGATGAACATGAACCTAGAACTATGTGTCACTGCTGCTGAGTTTGCATTGCAAGCCAAAAGGAAACAGATATTCCTGGTTAGAGAGACGGGAATTTCCCAGTGTGCACATAGTGCCAGTGGGTGCCAGGAAGAGCAGAAGATCTTTAATGCACAGGAGGGATTTAATGACTTAATGAACCTGTTGTACTGAATCAGTGAGAGAGGTTTTAGAAAAACCTGCTGACTTCTGGCAAGAACTGTTTATTTACCGGACTTCACTTATTTTATGGGCTATGATGGCCATTACTTTCAGGTTATATATGAGGATAATTACCAGAACTTCAGTGAAGTAGCTGTCTCTTTGTTTTCTGGGAAAGTTTGTGTACATACAGAAAAAAATATTCATTTATATACATGATTTCCCTCAGAATACCCAAAAGTCTGAAGATGTATTCTCCCTCCAAGTGTTCTCCATCTTCAAATTTAGTTTCACAACATATACTGTGGGTTATACCATCCAGAAGATTAATAATTATAATTGTGAGAAAAAAAATATTCTTTTTCACTGAGACTGTAGGGAGACAGTCTGTTTATTGGCTAGAACAAAGACTTGGCACGCTTGTATTATAATACTTTGCCATTATTCACTTTGTTAAAGAAATGCAAACTATTTTTTTTTTCCATTTTTCATGTGTCATATATGTTAAGAACTTTGCATTGAAAGAGAAGTGAGTGTACTGGAGACTCTCATAAAACCTGCAGATGCTAATGGAAATGGTGGGTGTGGAAAGGCAAAATTAAACAGCTCAGAGCTTATAGGAGTGAAAATGCTGGCTTAGGTATTTAGACTATGATGTTATCCTGCAGTGTAAACTACTTACAGGACAGCAATATATAACATTTACTATCCCAATCTGAGTATTATGGGGAGCTATGGCCATTCTTACAGTTATCTACATGGTGAAGACTGAATATAAAAATCTGCACAGTAGAGGTAAAAGAATTTTCATATACCATAAAGGCCAGGTCCAACTAATCTCCAACAACACGCTGCATATAAAAATGGGTTTGAAATTTTGCACATCCTCCTCTTGTGTAAGGCACAATAGATTCCTAATATCCGGTCAAACTGCGACAATTTATGGCATCTGGCAGCTCAGCTATACACATTTTAAGTGTATAGAATCAGAAGGGAATATTATTTTAAAAACATGAAAAGCATGGTTTTCAGAGAAAAGGAAGCAAAAGTTATGTATTACAAAAAACTCAGACATGCCTCAGTTTCAGTTTGAGAAACCTGGTCTATATTCCTTAAGCAGTTTGCAACCACAGGCCAACTTCCAAGGGGAACACCCAGCTCCCCATGGGGAAGGATTTATGATTTTATTCAGGATGTATGAAATGAGATGATTTTGGCTGGAGTTCAGGAAACAGAAGAGGGGGGCAGTGTCTACAAGCATTTACACCCCTTTCAGTCTGCTTGTTGTCAATGAAGTTTTAATGACAATGAACAAAGGCAGAATGTGGGCTGCAGAATGGGAGCCGTGTGCTTTGTAAAAATGGCCAAAAAAAAAAAAAGCAAGGAAACAAATTGCCGACCCTTCTGTGAGCAGAAGCTGCTGGTGCTGGTAGAGCTTTGAAAAACAAGGCTGCAGCTGAAAACAACAATGGATTCCAAGAGCCCCCATTAGGGACCTTTCTTCCAGACCCTGAGTTCTCGTTCTCTCTGACCTACTGAAATGATCTGTTACAATACATTTGTGAACTCAACCTTTGGAAACAGATGAAGTCGACTGTGTTTCCAAAATTCATGAACGTGCAGTCAAGTAGCTGTATTCCTGGAATATGTAGGAACTTTTCATCCCCTGAGCTGTTGCATGGATGGACATCTATGCATTTTGAGGGAAGCTGTTTGACGTGGGATTTTTAAAACCTGAGAAAAGTTCATGGTACCCAGTCAGTTGAAGGAAATTCTTCCCACTCTTCCTTCTCACTGATAGTTTAGTGTTGTTTAACACGATGTAATTTTCGTTTAATGAAAGCAGTGTGTGTGGGGAGAATCACTGTCTAAAAGAAGCAGTTGCTGAGCCAGATCCCTGGCTTGCATCCATTGCCTTGCACCATGAGAGCACGAGGGAATTCCTCGGTACCAATGAGCCAGGGAGCCTGGCCCCACCAGCACCCTCTCACTGTGCCTTTCCCGAGGGAGCATGCCTGGGACATAGTTGGGGCTGGGCAGGAGGGAGTCTTCAACCATTTGTGAACTCTGGCAGGCCCCAAATGCTGACCCAGCCCTTGGGAGGACGTTGCAGCTGAACACGATTTTGAACAGTCTGAAGCAGCTCCGTGCAGATGAACAGGGTCCTGACAGGCCCCTGCGTGGGATGGAAAGTCTGGAGACTCTTGCACGTTCTTGTTGCTGCACTCAGGTCTTGCTGTAGGAGGTGGAGACGGAGTATCTGCACTGAAATACACTGTCAATATCTTCAAAAGAGAGACACAGGCTTTGCCTGGTGGGAGTAAGACCCCTGCCTATCATCTAAACATATCTGCATTTTGTAAGCAAGGCAACAGCTTAATAAAACACTGGAAGTAACAGGTATTGCCTGGGAGGCTGAAAGTGAGAAGTGAACTAGTGAGCTGGCTTCCACCTGGGATCTGCAAGAGCCTTGAGGTCATCGACGAAGATGTCTTGACTTGAAACCATAAACTTTCTTTGGGATACGCTGTGCACTGGAATAATCAAGTATGGAATGATTTATTAGCAGTTTATGTAGATAGAAGAGTCACTCCAAAGGGAGACAAATTCGCCATTGAATTAGGTTTCTTTGTGATGGAAATAAAAATAAAATGCTTGGCTTGTTACATATCAAGACGTAGATTGAAATCTTCTACATGGTCTTGGAGAGAGAGAGGGTTCATACCCACTACAGATGTATAAACTTAACTATCATTAAATTTTTCTCATAGTGTCAAACACATGTGCATTATGTATCTCCCCACTGATCAACGAAAAGCTTTCATAGCCTCAAATTAATTAAAAAGCAACAATGATACAGCATCATGCCCATATGAAACCAGAAAATCACCACTAGAAATGTTAACCACAACAAATTAAAAATCTGAGAGTCTCAGCGTACTAAGATGTTCATGTCTTTCTTCCTCCTCATGTACTGATATTTCTAAATACATGGTAAAACACTAAAACATAATTACAGAGTAGATACTTGACTGGAAAACTTCCCCTCACCTGTAACATGCATCCAACTGCTTTGTTAATATTGCAATTCAGATACAATTTAAAATCATCAAGGAAAGTTATTCCAGAACCTGCACCAGAAGGTCACAAACTCCCCTTGAAAGCGCTGATACTTCCTTTTGTTGGCTCTTATGTATCTGATTACAAATTACTAAATCCTCCTGCTATTTGAGAACTTTTAGATTCTAATCAGTACTTTGATGAATGTACAGCACAATAATGCAGATGAGTGATGTCACCCTTTAAACATACAGCAGCATGCATGGATGTAAAGCCAGAGAAACCACTCAAAAGCTCTGGGACCTCTGTGATCTGGGATCTCCCTTTGTAATCCATCCTGACTGTAAATTGTTGCCTAACAACTTGACATTGTTAAAATGTCTAATTAAACATTGAAAAAAAAATCACAAAAATACAAAATGTTCTGCTTAAATTGTAAAGAGTTGCTTTTATGTTGATATAATAGAATGAAAATCCGGGATAAGGAAATGTTGCAGATGTTGACTTGAATAAATAAGAAGGAAACATGAGTAAGTTGAACAATGTCAGCAGCATTAAAGATCTTTTCTTTAGCAATTAGGAATTAGGTAACTTCCTAACACTTTGTGCTACAATATAAGAGACTGTTTATTAAATTAAGTAGAGATAAATATTACAGACTTTTTTCATGTAATAAAATATAAAGTAGTGAAAGGAAAACAATGTAGCCAGGTGTCAATAGATGAGCAAAGAAACCTTAAAAGGTAGGATGTTTTCATAAAATATAATGAAACCAAATCGTTGAAGTAGAACTCATAATATAAGTATAATGTGTCATTTTTCTACTACAGCTGACGTGGTCCTGACCTGTTCTTTTAGTCTGTTTAACACACATATATTCAGTATTTTCATTGAGTGTGAGAACTCCATAGGACTAGTCTTAGTAAAACTTTGTTAAAAACTGTGCTGAGGGGATGTGAGGATGGTGCTAAGAATTTATAAAGGGGAAGAAATGCAGAGATCTGTCTCTCTGATACCCGTTTAACAGCAGCTGGGAAGGGATAATGTCTGTTCAGTTCCACAGAGTCTTTATAATTCTTTGCCTGTGTGGTTTTGCATTATGATATCACTATTCTTTTAATGTGGATTAAAAAGGAGTGACCTTACCTTATTTTAAAACATGCACCATTAAACTAGGATAATTGGGGAATTTCCTGTAAAAAGAACTTTCCTGCCACCTCACACTATGTCTGGGTAGTTATATGTGTCATTCTTCTGAGACTGCCCAAGAAAAGGAAATGTAAACCAAAGTATATTTTCCTTAAGTTTTCCTATACTTTGCACCTATGTAGTGCAAAGAAACCTCTCTGCAGAGGTGCTGCAACCCGCAAGCAGCTGCCTTTTAATAATCTTCCTCCTTTTCTCTGCCAGAGACTTCTGACACTCCCAACCCTTTAGGTTGGGGCACCTGAAGTACAGGAAAAGGACTTTTTGCAGCAGTTGTTTCTTTCTGTTCTTTCTCTCTCTTAGGTAATCCATGCTGCTGATCGGTTGTAAATGGGATTAAGCAATCTGCTGTGCTTGTATCAAACTGTTGGTTGAAGTAGTGTAAAAATACTAAGCCACTTGTGAGTCTGCCACCAGAAGTGAACAGATATTTGATGATTCTAGCTGTGGTGATAGTTATTCATTCCTTGTATTTTGTTTTCAGCTCAAGAACTATAAACTGACCTCTGCACTCCACTCTTGGAAATTAAATCTATATTCCTTTATTTTTCTATCCCCTTCTTTCTGAGTGTGTATATATATATTTATACAACTGCAGTTTTCTGTGCTGTTTTATCTGGGAAGCCCCTGTAAAAATCTAATGCTTTTCTCCACTGAATCAGGTTTTTCTTCCAGTGTCACTTTGATTATGGTGGAGTGCTGTCTTTTCAACACTTAAGCATGTTGTGTCACTACATGGTTAACATTTAAAGCTTCTTTTAGCAATGAAAGTCAGTCTTACTTAGATACTTGTTCCCTTGTTGATTTTAATATGGGAAGTCACCATCCTTTAACTGGACAAATTTATTTCAAATGAGCTTGAAATGAACATGGGCAGTAGCACTGTATCAGTTCATATCATTCCCCCTCCTTCCTCTTCTCCCATCATGTCTAATACATCTGATGCACTTTAAAAGATCCTGGGCATAAGATAAGCTATCAGAAGTCTCTAGTTGTTTTGAAAGAGATCAGGGAGTCTTAAACACTGGAAGGGGTCACCTTGAATCTGTGTTGAGTATGAGAAAGGCAGGTATGCCAGCCCAGATGGTCTTTCTTTATACTTTTTATGCTATTACTGCTGCTTGGAATGAAGGGGTTTTATGATCAAGAGCAGAAGAAAAGGATTTAGAATTGTTAATATACTGCTTGAGTGCTTAGCCATTTATATTTACAGTAATTGCTTCTGGGAAAAAAAAAGTCTTTCTCCTGCCAACATGTAGGAAAAATAAAGGCTGATTGAATTAAGTCTGGGAACCAGTTTGATTAGAAACTGAAACAAATCTCCTAGGACTCTAGAAACCTAGTTCATTTGTGGCATTCCTTCCATACTCTAATGGGCTCTAATGCTTGATACCGAATGATAAGAAAAGCTTGTTTCTGAAAACAGCTGTTGTGGGTTTGGTAGCTTGGAACCACGTTTTGAGAGCTGAATGTAAACCATAAATAAGTGGAAATGCAGGCAAGTGAGATTGTTCCTCCTGATAGGATTGGAACCAATGGTCATTGTTTCAAAAATGTTCACAGAAAGGTAATAGAATTACACCTTTCACTTTTGGAAACAGTCATACTGTGTAAAAGATCTGCAATGTGTAATGATGTGTACACTCTGAGACTTATACCAGGCACCCAGAGGTACCACAGATCAGCATTTTGGTATTTGCTGTTTACTGAACCATAGCCCAGTGCCATTATGCTGGGATGATGTTGATACTGCTTCAGAATTGGAAGAAATTAAAACATTTCTGTTCTGTGCTCACATTAAGGTAACTCAGGCCTTCAAATACCTGAAAAATCAAGACCCTGCTTTCTAACTTTCCCATCACTCATTAAAACTTGTAAGGGACATTTGGAGCTCTTCACCTTTAGCATTGTTTCAAGAGAAAACCTGAAAATGAGTTTCTTGAGGCACTTTGCGGGGCACAACTTGGGAGCTGAGAGCAACGAAATCCTTTGGTTGTGAGATGCAGCAGTGAGATTCACTTCCCCGCTTTCCTGCTCCTATTCTTTCCAGTCATCACAGTTAAATTTGGTATGAACTCCTTGGGCCATCCCTGATGTAACCCACAGGCCTAAGACTTGTGGGTCACAGTCCCAGAACAAACTTTGTGGTTTTGCATATTTTTAAACAGAAAAATTATTTTTTTCCTTTATTGTTAGTAGGAGAGATCATATTTTTAAAAAGAAGTTGTGTAATACCAAATAAATGTCTCTGTTTTGCAGGTAGCTCTTTGAAAATGACAAATTAACAACGATTATAATTTTATTTAATGTATAATTATCTATTTTTTACAGAATAAAGAGTAAATAGTGGAAGCAAAGATCATGTCATAACCTGCAGTATGTGAAGTGCTAGAGAAGATCACTTTTTTATGTGGCTACTTCTTTCATCACTCAGAAATGGTGGGAAAATATTTCTAAAATACAACGTGAACAGGCACTGGATTTCAAACTGAATTTCATGAAGCAGCACAACAACTCATTAATACTGACTTTTAAAAATATTTAAACACCTGTTTTTTGGTATCAGCTAATCATAGCAGAGACTTGTTAAATTAAATCGTTATTGGATTATTTTTTTAACTTTTGGCATATTATATGTCAGGAATGAACAATGTAAAATTAGCCCACATTTTGGAAAACAGGTTTTCACCCACTTCGGTGTGTGATGGAGTGATATTTGATAATTTTGCAACAGTTGTAAAATGCAATTTTTTGGAGAAAAATATACAAAACTTTGAGTGCATAAGGTGTACAGTGGCAGTTTGCATTACACAAATTTTGTGCAAATAGAAATTAAAATACCCCATCTGGCATAACCTGGAAATGTAATGCATAGAAACTGTACGTGTTGTTCTGAAAAAAACCTCTTATAACCTTGCTTCCTTAGAACAAATTCATCCTGTTCTACCAGGATGATACAATGAAGCCAGTTCTATCTTCTTCCTTAGCAACACAAAACTTTTACAAAAAAACAAAGAGGTAGTTGGAAGCATTTGAATTACGAATGTTTCCAAACCATTAAACATACAAATATTAAATTTATTAATGATATTCAAGAAGTAGATGCAATGAAAAGTTGATGAATTAACAGATTCAGATGAAGGTTATGTGACATTTACCAGACATCTTGGTGACACAAACCTGTGGACCAGATGGGAGGGTTAGGGAGAAGATGGTGATACAAAGCTGATGTTTCAGTACATTCTTGCACATTTTCTGTGGTTTTTGTTTTGTTTGGTTGTATTTGATGGGATCTTCTGGATGGCTCCACACTCACTTGGACACTGTGCCCAGCGCATTCCTGGGTGCACTTATGATTTCATGGCTTTTGGTTAAAACCTGTAGAATACCCCATCTCCTTAAAAGAGCCCAAATAATTTTTAAAAGGTTTTGTGGACACAATTTCAGTCTCAGCCTTAAGAAAAAGAAAGGATTCATTTAATGCTGGAGACTGAGGAGGAAAAAAGGAGGCTGAGAAAAAGATGGACAGGAAGGTAGTGGAAAGGTAGGCAAGAGAAAGTGGCAGAAAGCATCAGGTTTATATATATGAAAAAATGAACATAAATAGAAAAAACAATGCAGTAAAGACATATTGTTTTTCTTTTCTTTAAATGCCCGTTAAGCAGAGCAGTCAACAGGTAGACAATTATACCACCAGGCACTTTAGATTACATTAGGGTGCAAGGCAAGCTTTGGTCTCCATGGTTTATGATATCCTTTGAACCCTCTGAAAGGATAAATGGTATAATTTGTGATGTGACTCATACAGGAAAGCAGATAATCAGTGGTGTGCCATAATACAAGTGAGAAAAAGACAAAATAACAGTCAAAGAGTGCTTACATTGTGTTCCTTTTATCTTCTGATATTGTTTATCATCTTAGTATTATCATTATTATTTGCTAATGTTATCATATCACCTAATGACAAAAATTCAAGGCTTGGAGCCAGGATGCCAGACAAAACATCCTAATGCTCATGGCAGTTTCTTCCTTTGTTGGTTATTAAACTCTTTCTGTGAATGGAAATAATGATAACAACAAGGAGAAATGTACACCACGCTGGGACCAATTTCCTGCCACACCATGAGTGATGCAAATAAACTGCCTTCTGCAGCTGAAATGATGCCCTGGTTGGAGGGAACCTGAGTGAGGGGTGACAAGTGTGGCAGAAGTGACCTGAATTGTGCTGTTAGCACTGAGAAGACAGATGCCTGATTTAGTTATTTCGGCTGCACAGCTTCCTACTGAAAAATTGAAAATGAAGAAAATAGGTCTGGCAGGGCTGGGAGGTGTTCCTAGTGAGGTTTCAGTACTGACTTTCTGTGGGGATATCAGTTTTATAGCAAAGAGAAAAACTTCCTAGCTTACCATCTGTATCTGTGCTTTGCTTCCTGTGTTTTTATTTATTAAATTAAGCAAAAGGGCACCAGAGCAAACCCCTGATGAAAATGAAGTGCCCCGTTTTTTTCAAGAAATGAATAATAATTCAAAACCAGGCTATCATCCACAGTTTTATGGAGAGCCTTGAGCTATGCTATGTGTCATATTTTTCTAAAGCCCTCTTGTTAATAGTTCTGTAGGCAGACTTGAGTACTCCAAGAATTAGCTAATGTTACACAAGTAAAAATGTCCCTTGGAAAAGACAGATATAAGGAACATTTCTACTGGGGATTGCATTTGATCATGTTTTTTCCATTAGATCATGCTTCTGTGGAGTTCCTCGGCTCTTATTGGAAGATCCTGCTGGTTCTTGGACTGTGATGCAGAATGTCCCTTACATTCATTAGTAGCTTATGTTGGAAGCAGAGGGCTTCTGAGCCCTTCAGCTGTAATTCAACAACATTAGTCTTAAGCAGGAAAGTGAAAATTTATTTACTGAAAGTAAAATATTTGTTTTGGCCAAAATGCAATTTTTGGCACTAGTACTGATGTCTTTTAGGTCAAATTTTGGTAGTAGGCTTGTAAGCCTGGGATTACAAACATAGGAGAATGTAATAAAAATTTGATCCTGTCTCATTCCTCTTGGTGTAAATCCAGAGTATTTTACTGAAATCTATTGCCATCTGACTAAACTTTCTGTTTCTAGGGTCTACCAGTGTACACAGCATTTGGTGTTACTAGCCCAGAGTATGTGGATATTTAGATTTTCTCATTATTACAGAAAGCAAAAAAAAAAAAAAAAATAATAGCCAATCCACTTTATAAGTAACCAGGTAACATAAACTCATGTTACTGATGTGACAATTATCTGAGTTAATAAGTATGATTAATGGTAGCAAAAATAACGCAAAAATGACCTCCTGAGGGAAGTGAGTGTTACTGTCCCTTTTGTGCAGAGAAACTGAATCCAAGAGGTTAAATAGGCTGCGTAGCACTTCCACATAAGATGGAAATGAAAGATGTGCAGACTAATGATGAATTGTGTTATTTGTTAACTTTTAGATTAAACCTCACTGTGCTTATACTTTACAACTTGTGGAAGTAATCAAACCAAGACTGAGTCCTTCACATCCCTACAAGATAAAACCTCCTCTATGTGCCCCACAGATTAGTTTAGCAAACAACCTTTGCTTCATTGCTCTAAAAAAAAAATAATTTCTCTTTGTATGTAATGGAATTTTCTTTCCTTTGTTTTCTAGGATCTTCATGCTTCCAAGAGGACAGCTATTCCCAAGAGCCATACAGTTCCTGTAAATTTGTCCTTATATCTTGGCTTTGACAGCTCAGAGAAGATATCAGTGGTAAGTTTGGAGTCCCTAACAGTTGTTTCTGTGTTTTCCAGGAGACTGTGTAGGCAATCAGTGCTGATATTTCACACAGTGGTCACCTGCTGGAGAGGTGTGACTGTCTGGGGATGCGGGGCAACGCAGATCTCTTGTAACTCTGCAGAACTGGCGCTCTCATCCAGAGAATTAACAGAAATTTTACTTGCTCCAAAGTTTCACTTCCCTTTTGAGTGTCTCAGAATTTCCAGTTTTGATTCCCTAAACTGAGACTTTGGAAATGAGAGTCAGATACTTAGACTTAATAGACTAAAGTTGCTGTGGAGGCTCTGAGCATGCTGCACTGATAATGTCAAGCACCCCAATGCAGATGCTTCGAGCTCAATGGTAGGTGCCTGGATTTAGCAGCTAAACCTAAGGGTTCTGCTTTACACTTTTAGATCTGGCCTATGCTTTTCCATGTCAGAAATTATTTAAGCAGCTATTAGACCTGCAACAAATTGCAGTGGAAAGATCAGCAGAGCATGGAGAAGCTCTGTTTACAAGATACCAGGGACCACTTGCATAACAAACCTGTCAATGATTTGTAAAGTGTACAGGCACAGTACCGTGGAAAGTCTCACTCAAAACAATTGGTTACTCATTACTGTGTTGTTTCAGTGATCTTCTCATCTTACTGGATGTGCTGGACAGTAGGAAGGCCTGCCCATCTCTTTAGTACCTGATGATCCTTGGACAACTTTGTTGCCCTCTCTGTAAATGAATGTCAGCTTTCCTATAGAAGTATAGGACTGCCTAGTGATGTACAGTGCCTGTTTTATTTGAATGTTCTCTGGGAAACAGTTTAGAGAGCATCCATATCAAACAACTCCTGCGCTGCAGTATTTGTACCTCAAAGAGCTAGGTCAAGGGTTTTGGATCAATGCCTAGCTGAGACTGCATACATCATGGGGCCCAGGGAGAGAAGCATTTAATTTCTTGCTTAAAATTGGCTGTTAAATGCAAATGTATCATCCTTTGTGTTATATAAAATCTGAGATGAGTGTTCTGTATTTTCTCGAGGCAGCAAACTGTTGAACAGATTCTCCTCCATTTCAAGGTCTTTCCATCAGGCTCTTGATGAATGCATTAAACTATATATTCATTATAGGTGATGAAAAGTATATAACCTTTCCGGAAAGGAAGTGGGTCTGCTCCATAAATAAATCTAGTTTTGTAAATTAAAGATGTGCTAGAATGAAATACTTGAGTCCTACAGTGCTGAAACTCGAGCAAGGCAAATGTTGTAATGGCAGCTTTGGGAAGGAGAGTGCTCACAGTGGAATGGATGAACCTTATGAAGTACCCTGATGGTCTAAAAATTCAGACTGTGCTGGATCAGGGGAAGAAGTTCCATAGCCAAGGTCCCTTGTGGAGGAAGATCTGCCAGAGTTTCTCCTTTGCTGTATATTAAGGTCTGAGCATGACCTCAGATGAAAGCACCATACTACTCCACCAACAAAGTAGGAAAGTTCTGATTATATTCTGAGAGGTCATCTCTTAATGATCTGTGTCATTTTAGGAGATCAGAGGGCAGGAACTCATAGAACACTCTCCCTAGTTTCTTACTTCATCTAGTGCTGACTCCATTGCTTTTATGTATTGTTTGGAGCTCCTCATGACTGTGAAAACTGGCTCTAACATTGAAACTATTGTAGTAGTCCAAGGAAGAACTGATGAGTCAATGAGTTCCACATATTCCTTTTGGCCAGAAACATGAAAAAGTCTATGGTCTTTCTCACTGTGATTTTCAGGTCAACTACTGTCAGGTGGCAACTAAGTACTTAACCAGATCCATATCCAGTAATGTCAGGTGAGAAGCAGCAGCAAGAAGGTCAGGTATAGCCTTTGCCATATCTTGTAAGTGATTTTCCTGACATGCCAGTACAACTTTGGCTTTCTGTGAGTTATACTTCATATGTTTCCCTAACCACTGACTTCAAAAAAGCCGAAATCATTTACCTCCATTATCAAGATTTCAACACTTCAGTGTTGGTTATTTTTTGTTTTATTTTTTCCACCACCCTTCTTTCAAATGAACTATGAAGCTTTGCATACTTTGGTTCTAACCGTAAGTGCACTGCACACATTTATCCAAGGCACAATTCTCTGACCTTTTTCTCAGTTACAGCTTGCTTCTGGTATCATTGTCAGATTTGTTGGCAGAGGGAATTGGCCACAACTGATGTCCTCCACAGCACTTGCTATAGCAGTTGGATGCCAATGAAGAATGTTTTATAGCAATGGCAGCATTACAGCATCTCAGGGGTTTTGCTTAATGATTGGACACATTCCATGTTGGGATACAAATGTAATCTGTGTTTGTGGAAAAACAAACATCCCAGTTAAGACTAGAGCAAATCCTCCCCGGTACTGACTGTGACCAAGGTATGAGCCAGGTCAAGTGTGGAGAAATAAATATTGACCTCATATAATGGTTCATATGAAAGCTGTACTGTGTTAAATCTGTAGCTGTTTTGCACTGGAGTACCAACTAATGACACAGCCAACTTAAATCTATTGAGTACTACCATATTTTTTTAAAGTTGGCACTCTCCCTCCCCACTCCCAGTAATTCCATTTTGATCTCATGGAACTGATTCTGCTCTAAATGAAGCTCTCAGGAGCCTTGCAAAGCTACTGTAGACAAAGGGTCTACAGTCAGTCACTTACCAGACACAATGTACTTTTTTTATGGTCTAATGCAGCCTCAAAATAAGAGCCACATTTTTAAATTTTAGCATGACAAGTCATGTGCACCCACAAATCATGCTGTTGTCATCAAGGTCTTAAAAAAACATATTTCTTGGAGAAAAAGTAGATTAATGCAGTTAAACAAAGCACATTACAGGAGATGGAGAGAAAAATCCACAGAGGGGAAATTAGTGCCCTACTTATTAGTACCTTTTAAAATCTCTCTTCTGTACTTGAAATATTAAATAGCAGGCTGGAAAAAATGTAATCTTCCTGCAGGAATGTATTGCTTCCTTCAACAGAAATATTAGTCTCTTAACATGCAAGTTTGTCACTGCTTGAATTGTACTCATATTGTGGTGCAAGCAAATGCTTCGTGCTATTGAAAGAGTTTTCCTTAATAAAATGCAGAAGCTAGAATGTTAAATCTTTTGAAGTTGCTGCTAAACATGTAATATTTAGCTTGAGAAGCAATAGTGAGGAAATGAACATGATAAGAGCTCATTCAGTAACAGGCCTAAATTGATTATTTCCTTCCTTATGTAAACTTATCAGTCAGCCCTTTGGGCTCACTTCCGAATACCAGCTCAGCACAAGAGTCTTATCACAAGGAAATGGAATGTAAAAGCCCTGACAATTTTGATAAGGCACGTACTTTAGTTATGATCCTATCTTCCCCCTCCTCCCTTTTAAATAATTCATCTGCACTAAAAGGGGAGATGCCCTCCCTCTAACTTTTGTATAAATAAAAGTTAGTGCTGTTATAGGCAGAGTAAACCCTGGTTATTTATTGTGCTGGTTTCTCAAAATATTCTTAGGGAAGGAAACTAGAAGATGTATTGACAATTAGAAGCAACTTTGGAATGGAGTGGCATAGTGTTTTGAATAGATTATTTTTGAGTTTTTAGAGAGACTCATATGAGTTTTGGACACAATCTAAAGATTCTCAGTAGAGTGGATACTGTTGGAAACTTAAGACTCTCTGGTTTTATCTGCCACTTCTTTATTTGCCACCTTTACCCATCTGTGATGCCGTGGGTCTCTCATCTCCTTGTGATGGCAGAACCCAGACTGCATAAAGATCCAACAACTCACAGTACAAAAGTCAGACATACAAACTGAAAAACCTACTACTCCAACACCAAACCACACACCCAAACATATATGAGGCAAAAGAATACTGACAACCAAGCTCTACCCACCAGCCACAACAGCCTTAAACTTCACAGTTTTAGAAGCCAAAAAACCAGCAAAGCAGCCCAAAATACAAATTTAACTTCATTCATTTGTCCCAGTAAAGTAATAATTTAAAAATGTAAGTAACAAGTTTTGTGGTTCATCGCATACCAGGACAACAAGGCCTGATAAAAGGACTCAAATGACAGTACTGTTTTTGTTTGAGATGTGGTGACATGCTCCTCAAGCAAATGTTATAGGCAGCAAATCCATGACCCAGTAAAATACACTCCAGACCATCAAAGTAGTTCTACAGCTTGATGAAATCCACTCATTTCTAGCAAGAATGACCTAAAACTCTTCAGAGAAAAAAAAAAAAGGTGTGGTGGAATTCAGAAAGAATGTTTTTTAAGCAAACAGTGACATACCAAAGCTGAGTGTAACTTTTCCAGCGAAACCTAAAACTAAGCCAAACTCACCTGATTAATTTTTTCTGCAGAAACTCAAATTTTGAGTCACTTTATGCAAATTAGGAAAAAGTCATGACTGAGGCTGGATTGACATATGATTTGGATTGACTACTTCTCTAAACCTCCTCTCAGTAATAATTATCATCAAAACAACATCTCATCATCGTAAGTCAAGAGGGGTCTTAATCCTGACAGCATTGAATTGCACGGCAAAGATACCATTGATTTTAATAAGGTCAGGATTTCTCCAGAATTTTCATGATGCTTTGCACGAGAAAGCCCTTAGACTTTTTCACAAAACATCCTAAATCCTTTCTATTGGAGAAATGTTGCTATGGCAAGTCTATTTCGTGAAACAGTGGCAAAAATTAGACCGGAAAAAGGTCATGGAGCAAATCCAGAACATTCTTATACGCACATGAACACCCAAAGGAAAAGAAGGCTTCTGATGGAAGATTTGGGATCAGAGTAGATGAATCTGTGTTGCCTTTTCTTCCTGCCTTTGTGCACAATATGAACTTTCATAACTCTGTGTTTTCTTAACAAACTGTACATAACAGGAACAAAATCTTGTTAATGATTTTGGAGAGAAAAAACACCAGAATTAGCAGGGCTAAGGAAAAACTAAACATTTGCAATGTGAATGCTAGGTAGTAAAATAAAAGAGGGTGTAACTGCATTGCCTGTCATTTATTTCTTTGGGCCTACAGCAGCAAAGTCCTCAGGGAAAAGAATTACAGTAGGAGATATTATCTTATTTTACTTCTGTATTTCCTATCTTAAATTAATAGTGCGTAGGATTTTCATTATAATTGATATAATTATTCATGAGTCTATTTTGTTATACAAGCGAGTAAAGAACACTTTGCTGCTCCGTGAAGCCTGGCTTGTTTTACGGTGTTTAAATTAGGGCTTAAAGATATAAGTGAGGGGGAAAAATACTATTGCTGAAATTCTCGGTCCAACAACTGAACTGGTGTTCGGAGCAAAGAGCAGATGGAAGGGCTGGGTTTTTGCATCCGTTTCTGTAAATCCATAGGGAAAAAAAGTTTTGTGACCTCAGATACTCTACAGCAACTGGCTGTAGTGTGCATGGGGTTTGCTTTGTGATACAAAGTTCAAGCACTGGAGAACTGCAGAGCTAGTAATCAGATGGTCTGTAAGAAGGCCAGGTTGAACAGGGCTTGGAGCAACCTGGTTTAGTGGAAAGTGTCCCTGCCCATGGTAGGGGGTTGGAACGACCTGATATTTAAGGTTCCTTCCAATCCAACCCATTCTGTGATTACCAGCACAACCTCTGTTCATGATAGGCTTTATTGGCAGTGATAAAAATGGGGATGGCATTACACTAATCAGTCATTGATTGCTTGAAGATGGAGAACAGGGTAAACCTGGAGGGGGCTTTCAGAGATAATTTCCGGCAAAGCTCAGGTGGGGACTGCCACCTTTACTGAGTGGAGTATTATACTGTGGGAAGAGGCGCATCAGAAAATTTTTGTGGTCTGCTTAAAGGTAGCAGAATTGGTTATTTATTTAGGTCAAATAGACCTGAGTACTTGGAGACTGTGGGGAGCTTACGTAGTGCACTGGCATGGTGTGAAGGAGATACATTCTGGGGGAGAGACACAGACGGGATAAGAGCACAGTTTCTGAACAGATGTCTCATGACATTTCATGGTGATCAGGAAAAAATTGTATTGGCCAGAGACTGTCTAATAAATAGATTTGCAGAGTCCCAACGAAAATTCCTCCAAAACCTTCATATATTCTTATATTTTCATATACTGTGCTTATTAACCATGAGGTTTTGGAAACACATGGTGATCACTCACCACCCAGGCCAGTTTTCAGGCTTCTGTATCAGTTTGGAAGAGTTCAGGCTGAATCAAAGTTTCAGGTATTGTAGAAGATAAACCAGTACATTTTATTGTCTTGAAACTTACAGGAACCGTTCTAAGAAGTTCAGCTTATCTGTTTGGGTTAAGTAGAAAAGCCTAAAGTCAGGCTATTTTTTTGGCTAACAATGATTATGTTTCCTTTTTTGCTAAACACCTAGATATTTATGAAAACAAAGCAGAATATATGTGCAAAGATTCCATCAGGTTTATAGCCAAAATTAATTGCAAAATAATTTTCTCTTAACCTCAATTCAGATTTTGAAAGAGCATTTCTGTTACTTCTCTTTGCCCCTTTTTTTACAAGCTACACTTCTATCACCAATTAAATATAATTCCTGGTAATAAATGATCCATTTTCTGCAATATCCTGAATTGTTGCTGTAAAAGATGCAAGTCATGAATCAAAATGCATTTATTGTATACTGTAGCTCTAGTGTTAGTTATGTATTTATTAGATATTTGAAGCTCCATCTTACATTGTCCCCTGCATTTCCACCAAGCAAATAAGAGGTCAGGTGAGCAACATCTGTTCACTTTGCAGGCTATCACAAGTTTCAAGGGAGTGGTAACAGAGGGCTGTGCCAGCTGGTGTGATAAGCCATGAGGTGACATACAGGTAGTGCTCTGTGACAGACTTAAGCTCTGGGGAACAGTGCAAAGGTTGTGCAACTTGGGGCAGTGTGGAGCTGCTCCAGTGAGAAAGTCCCCAGGGAAGGGTTGTGGCCTGTGTTACCTGTGATGGCAACATCACGCTGTGGAAGCAAATTATTATCACCTCCTATGTCCACCTTCTCCATGTTGTTTAGTGCCTGGTGACTGTGGAAGGGTCAGACCTGTCAGACCAAGTGCGGGTTGCCCTTCTGCTTGGCTGGGAACCAGCTGTTTGCAGGCAGCCCCGGGAGGATTTAGATGGTGTTTTTGCTTCTGTGGACATGGAATACAGGTGAGACAACTGAGATCTGAATCACTGCTGGTGTAAGTGGTAAAAATAACCTGATGCAGACCAGATTCTTGTCCATCTCAAGTGGCATAATGTGATCAGCCAAAAGATATGATCTACGGTAGTAATAAATTGACTTCTGACTTGATAAGTTTTTCAACTTGGTTTTTTTTTCATGACTCCATGAGTGACATAACAAAGAACATTGCACACCAGTCTGTGAAGTTGTTGTATTTTAAATGTATATTAAATTCTCCACTCTACATAAGTTGTACCATGGAACAGACTCATTTCCTCTTTTGGTGAGTTAATCTTGTAAATTAGCATTACAACAAAGCCTGAAGAAGCTCCCTCCCCTTCCATTTCCTTTTCTTTTGTGGTAGATCAGTTATTCACAGGATGTTCTTTGTTTCTGGAATCAACTCTTTGTTTTGCCAAACTTACTTCCACTCCTGTGTCTAGTAGAGACCTGTTCCAAGAGGTGTTCCACCGCCTGAGAACAGGAACAGGCAACAGAAGGGCTTTTCTTACAAAACTGTCTTTGCAAACTTTTTATCTGTTCCCCACCCTAGAGAGGAAAGATTTTTGTTGAAAACAAGTAGATCTGTATGCATTCCCTTTGGGAAATTCTCCTTAGTGCCTTCAAAAACTGCTCCTGAAAATCTGCCTTTGAGGAAATGTCCTGTATATCTAAATAGGTGCAGAGATCTCTCAGACATCTTCTTTCATGGGAATATATTTCTAAAGGAATATGGATTGTTCTGCTTTTAGTGGTTTCAAAATCTTGAGTCAAATCTATGAGGTACATTTTACTTAATTACGTGTATAAGAGTTTCCATTCCTTCAGGTACTGGATTCCCTGCTAGTGATGGAAACTGCATCTTCCATTTCATAACCAATAATCCTAATAACAGCAATCTACACTCTGTACATTTATTTTGTGGAGTGTCATTGACTCTTGAGACTTGCATATCCAAAGGTGACTTTGTCCTGATGCAAATACATGGATACTCCTAGGGTCTGCATTGCCTTGTGTAAGTTTCAAGAGGAAAACATGGTAATAGGAAGACAAGAAATATTAGAAATGTTCATTATAAAGTTGGAAACAAGTCTCATCAAGCCTCGAATGCATTCTTTGTGGATGGAATGGAAGCAGAAAAAAATGCTTCAAAGGAACTGACTGCTCCTTTGTGTGATTCAGGCTAATAGAGAACTGTGTTCATTACAAAATCTTTTGCAGAAGACACGTTTTCATTGAAGGCGGTGACATGTGTGGGTCTAAGATAAAAATAATTCTTATTTTATAAAGAAGTGAGTAACCTCTGTGTCTCATCCTTATGTACCTGACCTGGTACCATGTAGATGGTTTCTACATCATGTCTGTTCTACAGAAAATGAGTGTCCTTTTTAATTGTCTAAGGGCTTGCTGAGAAATTGGTCTGTTAGGGTTACCGCAAATAAAAGAAGATCTCAGTAGTCAATTATTTCTTTGTCTAAAAGAAGTCATTAAATTTGATGATAGAAGCTGTCAATGTATAAAAATATACAACTGAATAGAACGTGAGAACAAATGCTGACAAGTGTAGTATACAACCAGTGCTCTTGACAAGACACAGGATTGAATAAAACAAATGGCTCATAAAGCTCATTTAGCAGGAGGACAGTAAAATCCTTCCTTTAAGATGATTTAGCTTTTTTATATGGAGATAGGGGTCTACCCCAGTGGATGGGGGTGCTTGCTTTTACCAGGCACTGCAGACAGCGCTGCAATATAACTTTAGTTTATTATGGCACTAAAACTATTAAACTCTGACAGTCTTTTTTTCACTTGAAGTGAGGTTTGTCTGTAACCAAAAGGGGACAGCCATTCTTTTCCCATGCTGACTATTGTTTTTGATGAGCAGTCATCTCTGTGTCTTTCAAAAAAGCATGAGCTCACTTTGTGCTAATTGCCTGAGAGGGAAAATATAGAGTTAACTGTAGAGGTTGATCAGTAACTCAAAACTACAGTAGCTCCACTCAACATACAAAAAGGTTAAAGTAGGTACTCCATTCTCTGTCTCATTGATTAGCATTATCCAGATGATAAATATTAGTAACCTCCAATTTCCTGAGGGACAAAAGCTGTGTGGGTGGGAATAGGAAGAGCCCAGGTCAGCAGCCTTCCCACGAGGATGAGGATCTGACTGATGACCCAAGCAAAGGATAACTATGGTGGCTTTCCCCCAGGAGGCAGTCACCTCTGTGGATAGGTGGGGGTGTTGAATATGTGGAAACCCCTTGGAGCCAAGTTTCCATTCACCTGGGCGACCATGTTGGACAGGGATGGGGGGCTGTCTCTGCAAAAAGCCACCATCCCTCTGTCTGATGTCCTGATCTGCTTGTGTCCATCATTGGTCTGTCACCACTGTTCGTGGTAAAATACTGTTCCTGCCAGCACCACCCATGGAGTGCCCCATATGGTATGTGGCTCCTGTAGGATGCCAGGCCCATGGTCCTGGATTCACTCTGTTGTTCCAATCTGAATGTTTGTTCTGGGGAGCACAGAAACTCTCATTCCAACTTGCAAAAGTGTTTTTCAGAGTCACTCTGAGGTCGCAGAGTCCTCTGAATCACTGAGGTCACTTAGACATAACCTAAGTGTCTTCAACAGTCCTTTGAAAATTGCTGGCAGTATTTTCTCTGACCGGGTCATTATCTGCTTACTGAGAAAGAGGATGTTTTGTAATACACTTTTTCTGTCAAGCTGAATGTTTGCAACATGTAAGTCCTCATTTGGACTGAAAGATCATCTTTAAATTCATGAGTTGGGTTAGGGAAAAAAATCCATCACTGACAAATCAACACTTTCAAAACCAGATTTATGATAGTGTTTGAATCTCATGTAAGCTTTAGATCAATGCTTTATTGATTTTACTCAACTATTTCTTCAGCTGAATGAAATTTGGATGAAATAAGATTTGCCTTCCAGTACCAATCCTTCTGTTGATTAAGAAGGGACATATTCACTCTGTCATTAGCATCCTCTGTTAGAGAAGCTCTCAAATACCTGCTTTGTTGAAAAGAAAAAAGAAAAAAATATAGGCTGCCATCACAGGCAGTCCTAAATCAGGGTCGGGTGCTGTGGATCTGGTCCAGGATGACAGAAATCTGGTGCTGTGCAGAGTCTAACCCAAAGTAGGAGACTGTCAGTGTTGCTTGCCCCAGATATGATGCTGACCAGTGGTACAAAATAGCTGGTATTGCAGACTGTCTGTGAGTCTGTCCTCAGCAGAATAGCCACCTCATTCCCAAGGAAGCTTCAACTCTAATCTGAACTTTTCAGTATCTGTTCCATATGGACACCAACAGTGAGCTTTCAGCTGTCCTAGAGACTTTTCCTGGCTCTGTTTCTTCACCTTTTGCTCTATGACAAATCCCAGTAAATGCATATTAGCAGATTGTTTTTATTATCCGCAAATCCCACAAAATTTAGTATGTTTTTCACTGTATCTCTCTCATTCCAAGACAGAAAGAAAAGAAAATTCTCATGTATCCGTGTTAGGTCCAAAACCACAGTTTATGTCATGCCTGTTGTTATTCAGGTTGACCAGTTTACTCTGGTATATTTTGACTTTAAACCCATATCTAACCTTAACTCCAGCATGATGACTCTGTTAAGATCAGACCTTTAAAACTTTAAGCTTTGTGATCCCCCTATAGAGGAGTACCACTATTCTGGGGCTCGAGGTCATTTCATGTCTTTGGTAGCTGTCTAACTGAGCATCACAAAAAAGGCTCAAAATTTTATTAAATCATTGGTTGTATTTAATATCTAACAAAACAAAACAATGAAGTAAGAGCAGCAACCAGCAGGTATGTTAGGAAAACATGGCAGGCTTGCACAGAATGTGAGCTCTGCTTCTTAAGTGGAAGAGACAGACAATTATTTACTACAATTTCAGAGCACATGGCACTAAGTCTCTTGGCCAGGAGAGACGACTTTAGGGAAAGCGATGTTTATCACAGTGCCCTGTTAAGTGGATTTGACTCCAACAGAAATAAACAAAACAGCCTCTGGAAAAGTTTCAGGGCTTTCCAACTGGTGAGTGCTCCCGTGTTGCAGACAGCTCAGGTCATCTATTAGGAGCCAAACAGTCAGTACAAATGGCAATAGGAACTTTTATGTTGACTTCTTCCTTCTATTTTTGTTTGTTTCTTTGTAAAGAAGGTGGATTTCATACAGCTATGAAAAGCTACACTTAAAGACAGTCTCTAGCCTGCCCATTTGAGAGACCCTACATCTTTCAAATACACTCCTTTTCTCTGCTCCTCATGAGGAACCTCCCATTTGCTGCTCTGCTTTTCTTATCTCACACAAACGAGACAATCCTAGTTTTCTGTAAGTGTGGTAAACCATTCAAATTTTAACTAATCAGTATGGAATTTGCTGCCTGCCTTTCAGGATTGGTATAGCTGGTAGATGACCTAAAATGGACAGGTTGTATGCTACAGATTCCAGGTCGTAATCATCTTGCAATCCTGCATTTTGCTTGCAAATGTTGCAAGATTTTTGTATTGGCTGTTTTCTGCAACTAGATGTCACCTTGTTGAATCATTTCTGAGATCGTCATGTTACCAAATTTACCAGGCCCAGCAATATCAAGAAATCCATGATGGGAATCCAGGACTTTTGTTTTCAGGTCAATGATAGTGGTGGAGGTTTTGTAAGACATCCCCTTATCTTCTCCTTTGGTCTACTAAAATCTCTAGACGTGGAATGTGTCTCTGCATTGCCTTACAGTTCTCTGATGCAGAAATAAGCATTTTGATGGGAGAAAGCTCATGAAATCATTTTCTTGTTGGTGTCTCTTGAGACAGTTGCAGTTGTTCTCTCCAAATTTGACATGGGAAGATGAACGTGAATAACTAGGAGAAGGTCATGGTAAAAAAGCAGTTCTGGCCCACTTGTTTCTCCCATACCCTGAGATCCCTGATATACCTTATTCAAAGTAGTATAAATTACTGCTGGCCCTGGAAAGAATCTACATTCAGGTAAAAAAAAGTTAGGAACAGAAGTCAGTACCACTTGATATGAACAACTTTAGAAAATGTTAAAAGACAGTGAAAAGAATGTGTTAAAAAACAGTGAAATTTTACTATCATGCCCTTTGTCGTTAAAATGTGAACATTGTATAGTTTTCTTTCTTAATAGTGGGTTGTAATGGACTTTACACTAAGAGCACATTCAGAAGATTGGTATTAAATACCTTTCCTTGAAGCTTTGGCTGATATGAATATCATTACTCTCAAAAAAGAAAAAAAAGCCTGCATTTTCAGCCTATCATGACATATATGAGGCAAAAAGTAGTTCTCATCCTTAGCAATTTCTATTTTTTAATGGAAAATTTATTTGCATCTTCAATTTTTCAGTTTGGGGTAAAACTTCTGCTTCTGTCTCTTTTTGAAATCCAAGCAAAATATTTAATTCTTTTAATTATTCCATGAGAATTTTATTGTCTGAAATCCTACTATTTTTTCCTGTTAACTAGTTGTTTCAGTGCATTTATGCAAGACAGGCCATAATTTTGATCAATGGTGCATTCAGACTATCAATTACAGAATCCTCTGGAGTTTGCAGATAGGAAATCCAATGGATTCAGTGTCTCATATGCGTCTAATCGGTAATGTGTAGTAACTTATCAGATAACAATTATCCCCAGCAGTTTTGGACAGTATTTCTGGGAATCATCCTTTGACACTTTATTTAGAACATCTGTCAGCATAGATGTTATTAAAATCATTGGACATCACTCAGCAGCCACTATTCCAGTGTTTGCAGAAGGTAAAGAGACCTCCTAGATCACCTGTAGCACAGCTTCTTGAAAGATACCTGCTTATTCTTCTCTGGTTTGAATTTTGTTTTGGTGTTGTTGTCTTTGATGAAAGTGAAAACACATGTAACGTTTCTGGCTGCTTGTCTTTGGTATTGTTCTTGAAATATTTGGTGGTTCTGATGAAATTGTTCCTGTGCTTAAAGAAGTAAAAGAATTCACTAGACAGGGAATGTATGCAATGGTTATCTTGGGGTGGAAAGGATCTCCAGAGAAGGAGTGTAATCTCCCTGCTCAAGCTGGCTCCAGCTAGACCAGGTTGCCCAGTGCTGGTTCAGTCAAGGTTTGAGCATCTATTCCAACAGATGGGTTAATAACTAAGCTTTTAGTGGTTTTGATAGCAGAGCAAATCTGGCATGAGAGAGGTGAAAGGGGAGGATCATGTTGGGGGCATCAGACCTTGCAAGAACTCTGATGTGTGTTATGGGGCCAGGAAGACAGAGTGAGGGGAGCATAAGGATGAGAAACTTCACAAATCTGGGGAACTACCAGGTGCACTCATTGAGTCCAGTGTGGCCACTGCTTATTTGCACACCAGAGAGAAGCAAAATCTCCAAATTCCCCAAGTGACTAGAAATTCTACCAAAACAAGTTTTTATTGAAGAGGTTGAGAAAATAATGATGCATGATGTTTCATTCTGATTTTGATTTCTTTTGTGTTTCCCACTGTATGATTAATTAAATGAAAATAATTTTGAACAGGAAAACTGAGGAGGAAATCCTTCTTCCTTTCCCTGTATTTGTAGGTAAATACTAACTTAATTTCAAACTGAAATATAACAGAAAGGTGCTTCTTTCTGCAAAATGTGTTTCTGTTAGTTACTCATCATCACTTCTTTTGATGAGTATGTGAGCAATTGTACTTTAGACTCTCCTCTTGAAAGAGAACGGGATATGTTTACTAGTGTGATGTATATTAAATGATGCACTAAAATGTATCATACATACTTTACAAACATATGCTTCATAAGGAGGTATCATCACTGCGAAATACCAGCTTCTACTTCAGTATGAGTCTGTGAGATTTTGCATGTCGGCAGCCAAAGCTTCCTAGTGTTTTTCTAAATTGGAATTTTTTTTGCATAAAATTGCTGAAGATCACAAAAGTGTCTTTGCCTAAAATGGGATGCTACTGGGATGCAGTGACTTCAATGACACTGAATTCTTGAATTGCACCTAAGAAGGCTGCTGAGAGTGGTTATCTAAGGTGGTGTGTGCTTATACATTTCAGCAACAAAACTTTGGAAGATTTTGTGTGGGCCCTGCTTCAGCAAAGTCCTTGGTCTTATGTTTGACTGTAGATAAGGGAACTCATTGCTTGTAATGCATGTACTAACACAGTTTACTCTGTCCTAGAAACATGTTGAAAACAGCTTCTGAGTCACTTTAAATCCAGCAGTTTGTTGCAAACAAGATTGCATTGTTGCAGCAGAGTGTTGCAAATAAAATTGCAATGGACCCCCTGGTACATCTGAACCTCTTTCTAACATTTCTTGTAGACTTTTCCCACTCATGAAAAAATGTATGTATTAAAACCAAAACAAAACAACCTTACAAAGCTTCTAATTGCAAACAAAGTTACAAAACCAAATCCACCTTAAGGGGAAATGAGAAACAAACCCAAATATACAAGCCTGGGTCATAATGTTGTTTTCTGTATCGCACACTCATTATGGAGGTAGCTTTTACTTAACCTCTTAGTTCTCACATCACTCATGTTAATGGTCAAGTTTCTGATACCAGGGACATTTATCAACTGATCATCTGTGACTCCATGAGTCACTGTCTCCAGGCTTGACATAAACCACTCAGGCTCTCTGCTAGGGTCACCTGGACTTTGTCACTATTTAACAATTGAAAAGGAGTAGTATTTTCTTAAAGCACAGGCCAGACCCTCCAGTGATGTAAATGAGTACAAGAGAAGTAAAGTCAATAGAGCACTAACGTTTTCCTTAAACTCCAAGGCAGTTGAACAAATGCTGAAGATCTGTTTTCACTCTCTACCTTCTTTTCCTTGCTCATTTGTTCCTTTGCCCTCTTCAGTTAAATCAAACGTACCTAGATATAGGCAGTACTTGAAAAGCAAATCCCATGGCTTATTCTTTCCTATGCCTGCATCTTTCCTGTGGAGAAAATTCTGTGGTAAGAGGGAGAAATGAAGAGGTAATATCTCTTTAAAGACACTTTACCTTTCAGTTCTTGTACAGTTTAAGGTCTGTATCAAACCTGGGACCTACAAACTGCAGATAACTAGTAAAGCTGTAGGGTCCAACTGCAACACAGGGGCCAAGGTGTGTACCCCTGAGTCAGAGCCACTGACAAAAGCATGTTGGAATTTAGTCCTGTTCTTGGCAGTTAGTTTGAGAAAACATACAGACTTTTTCCAGATCAGCCTCAGCGTTTTCTTCTTCCAAGCCCCAGGAAGTAAAAAAATGCATGTTTAATGAACCTCTTGAAAACTCTAGTTCTTGTATTCCTGACCTGATAAGTAAGAGATATTGATGAAGTTTGGAAATTTATTGTAGGGAAACTTTAATCCAAGTGCCCGACATATATTTCTTTAGTACATGAAGTCTTTAAAATATTAGACTAGGTCAGGAGAATCAGACCACTGACTCAATGTAGAGAATTTCTCATTGTCAAAACACTGTTTGAAACTTCTGCTGGGAATTTAGTGCTGCTGCTAATGTGCAGCTGCTGAGTAGTCAAAGGACATGCTTATCCACGTGTCTCTGCTTCTCTACTTCAGCCTGCCCTGAAGAATGTGTCATGGGATCTATTTCTGGATCAATGGCAGAAGTCACCAAACAACCCTTCCAAATTATTCTGTTGACCACATGAAGGCTTAACTCTCCTCTAAAGACAACAAGGCCGATGTAACGTTGAATGCTGTAATTAACTCCATGTGTTTTGAGGCATTAGGGTAGAGTGAAATGACCAGAAGTACACTAATAAATAAAGACCATATCCTGGTATTGATCTGTATGTGGAACTCACCTCTGAAATCAATAGGGAGCACTGAAAAAGAATCAATGGCAGGATATGACCTTAGATAAGCTGTTTTCAAATCATTCGGTCTCTCTACTACAAGAAGACAGGTTACTTTGTGTTATCTAAGCCCTCAAACATCCTCAAGAAGTTTGGGAAGTAGGAAAAAGCCACATGTAAGGGAACTGCTATAGAAAGATTTACATGACAAAATACTCGTGTTTTGTAAGACCTTGATTAGTTGTAAGACCTTGATTAGTTTGTAAGAACTTGATTAGTTTTGTAAGACCTTGATTAGATATTACAAAGCAACTAATGCTTTGTAATATCAACTCTCTGGGTGAAATATTTAAACTGTTTCTTGTAATTAGGACTGAAAGTCTCTGAGAATTCCTTGGGGAAGAGTGAGTGATGTAGTAAAAGGAGCCAATGTTTACATGCACTTCCCTCTAACACAGTTGATAACCTTGCCCTGTGTTATAACATGGGGAAAACTCTACAGAAATGAGGCCTTGAGGCAATTACTCTGCATGAGAAGTCAACCATTTGTTGTTGAAGGGGAAATGGAACTAAAAAGCTCAAGAGACACAGCCTACCTTCTTCTCTGAGATACGGTTTTGACAGATGAGCATGGTATAGTGTGGTTATTTTTCCTCTTCTGGAAATCAAAAAGGCTGAGTTTTGCATCTCATAGTTTATGTTTCTTGGCTCTATTTGCCTGTGTTAGATAAGTACAGTGTGGGATCTTCTGAAGCGCAAGAGGGCAAACAGGCACCTCACTGAAGGAGATTATAGATCCCTTCAGGCTCACAAATTTGATTTCTTTCCTTCAGAAAGCATATGGACGGGATGGGCACATGGATGCCTGGATACTTGTCTAATACGGTCTCAAGATGCAGCTGAAGCTTACACCCAGGCCTAGTTAAACTAACTTTGTTGCTCCCATGACCAGAATGAAAAAATAGCTTTAAGATGGCTGCATGGATATTCCTCTCACTAATTGTTTTCCACAGATGTGAGTATTCATTTTTTTCTCTTTTAATTTTCTGGGAGAGAAGTCCTCAAACAAATGTTTCTGGGAGTGAGAAGAACTACTTTTAATACCCCAAAGTTTTTATGTGAGCTTACCCTGATGAACAGTACAGTAATATGGTATGAGGCATGTCCCATATCAACTAAAAAGAATATGGAGAAAATTGTAGATTTGAACATGGGGGTAGGGAAAGGGGAAAGAAAGAACCAAAGGCATTTACCCGAAGAGTTTCTCTCTTCAGAATAACTCTTTTTACTTGCCCTTGCTTGCCTTCTGCCTTTTTGTTTTTTTTAATTGCATACATGCATTTAATGCATGTGAGATGATTCACCTTGTCAAAGATGGTATAAACCTGCACTTAGAGACTCGTAGACTTCTTGTTCCTAATACTGGAAGATGCAATCCAGCCAAAATCTCCTCTAGATGGCTCCGAAGCTTTCATTACATTACTAGTCTTTGCTCAGATCCTTGTCTGACTCTTTTCCCTATCTGTAGCTTTGTTCTCACTTAGAATTGCATGTTTGAAAGTTCCTATTCCTTTTTATTCATGAAGGAGATCTATGTCAGTAATACAAGCTTTTGCATGCTGCCCCATTAGTGTCTCATCTTAATCCATGCCTTGAGGGTCCAAATTCGGGGAGGATAGAATAATTGAGTCTCCATGCAGATCTTGGACTCTTGTCAAACTGTGCCAAAAAATGTGCCAATTAAAATTGCATTTTCATGACATTGCAAGCCACATGGTTGCAGAAAATGTGGATGAACAAAATGAAGGTTTATAAATTAGGTTTAAGAATAAGACTAATTTCCCCTCCAAAATTACCTGACTTGTATTGTGTCATTGTTCATGATTTAGTCAGAACCTGGAATGCTACCTTCAGATTATGGAAGCTGGCAAAATTCATAAGCTGGCAGAAGGGAAAATATTCACATAACTCTCGGCGCGAAACCAAATCAAACTATTCTTTTTAATTGCAGGTGAGTAATAGCACTCTTACATTTCATACAAACAACGTCAGCACTCTCCTGCTCTGTGATTGATGGGATGTTTTAAGTGGAGTGCTCTAATTCAGCACAGCTGGTCTCTTGCTGGATTTCCCTCCTAGTCCAAGAAATTTTTGGGTTTAGATGTGTTGGCAACAACTTACCCTGTTAAGGCTGAAAAATATTCCTCAAGAGAGTAGATGTTGAATTGTCAACTCTTCACTTGGTCTATATCTCTGCTAGCGAACACCAGGGATTACTGTTCAGTTGTGTGGTTGGTTTTTTGAACCAATTCTTTTGGCCTTCAAGGTCTTGTTTGAGCTTTTTGGACTGAACCATAATGGTCTATCATGAGTAATATGTCTGTGGCCTAAGTGCTTCCTCGTAGTACTTTCAGAAGGAGTTTTTCTTTTCCCTGGATCTCTGCCATTTGGTTGCTTCCCGTGGCTGGGACTAAGAAGTTGGCTGCATATTTAGGAGGCCCCGGTAGAATTCCCCACACTCCTTGAACCCATGTGCATGGCCAGTGGCAGGAGAAGGCTCCCATGAGGGTCACAGGAGAGCACTGATAGGGAAACATACACACTGTGGGATGCTTGAGAACCTCACTTAAATCCAGCAGGGGTTTGAAGAAGGGATTGCACAGCATTAGTGCACAGTTCTCCATACCATGTGCAGGCCATGGTGCTTTGCCAAGCCTAAGGGTATCTAAGGAAAGAAAACTGATGGGTGTTTGAGAAAGCAGAAAGACTAAACCACTTCTATTATGCTTCCAAAGTGGAGGATGTAGAGCAAAAGATGGGATTCTTTAAGGATCTTACCATGCTACAGACTATGGAGATCATTTAAGTAGGCATATATCCATTAAGTTTCCTAGCATCAGACTCATATGGATTTATTTACAGTCCCTGAGTAGAATCCACATGAGCTTTCAGAGCCCTTGGAGTATATAATAACAGGAAAATCATGCCTCTAGTTAAACACTTCCCCAGGGAAAGCCTGGTAAATGTCCAGGGTGGTGATTAGGAAAGGTTAACTTATGATGTGACAAGGAAAGTAGTACAACTTAGATAACACTAGTAAATGACAGTGGTGCCAAAAAATGATAGACTATTCCAATGTGTTCTGTTAGAAATAAATAAATAAATAAACTAAGCAGGTTTTAGAGGAATATCCTGAATCTATCTGTACCCATATACAGTTATTTACTGTTCTAGCATATCAATTTGGATGCTGTGTGTGAGAAACATGTTACAGAAGTAATTATTTAATACATAAGGAATTATATATTGTGTTCCACCTAGGAAAGGATGGGACATTATACTGTGCAGCTGTCATGAGTGAGCACCCACAATGACATTTATATTGGAGGAAAGTAGCAGTAATAGAAAGCATTTAGTGAATGACTGAAAACAAATTTGCAAGGGAGAGACAATTTTCTCTTTCCTCTTGTTGGTTTTATGCTCTGCATATGGTAATCCTTAGATTATGGAGTTAGTAAATCGAATTGATGGGGAGTTTATGCCATAAACAAGTGAAACCCTAAGCTTCCAACATTCAAAAGCCTTTTTATTCCCAAGGATTAGACTTTTGCTTATTATTGATTTTCTTATGTTGGAATTTACAGCATGATCTTCTTTCTTTCTACTGTAGTTATATGAATTATTATTGCTGTATTACTGGCAAATATGTATTTTTAGACTTTGTTCCTAGTTATGTTGCAACCTCTCAGTCTTGCACAGACTCTCAGATATGCTCTCCCTCTTATGCACTGATCTGAAATACAGATTTCAGCAGGAGAGATCATAATGAAAAAAATTAGGGAACACTTTACCATTTGGAATCTAAATAGTTCTGTCTTGCTCAGTGGCTGAGTAATTGCTCAATATTCCGGACTTCCTGTGATGGACCCAGCATGTCTGTTCAGCGCCAAGGACTGTGGTGCTCAGATATCTGATCTGTCTCTGAGAAATCCTGGATTGTCTATGCAGGGCTGTCTGGAAATTGTAGAGCTGGTCTCACAACTCAAGCAGAGCCCTGCACCGACACACTCCAGTCTTGCAATTGGTTTAACTGCTGTTTATTTGGGTCTCGCTGTATTACACTCCACTCCACTGAGGAGACATACTCAAGCAGTGTCTTTTAGAGGAGTTGATGGAGAAATGTCTTAGCACAGTGAAAACCAGAGACTCCTTGCTGATGCTTTGAGATACTGTGGGTATCTGTAAAAACCTCTGTTTCCTCAGTCTGAAACAGATGTTTTATTACACTTTTACTGACTCCAAGGACAAAAAAAAATCTCACTACTTCAGCAGGAACATCCTGACACCAAAATCTTTGTTCCAAATATTATAATGTGTATTTTATGGCATATAAAGAAAAAGTTACTCAAAATACTGACTAGGGAGATGTTTTCCCCACCTGTCCCATAGTGGATAAAATTTGCCTGGACAGTGCTATTATAAATCATATATCTATTATACAATAATGCCAAAACATTAAAATCTGACTGTTTATATACAGAGTAAGGTCTAGCATACATGCCTTACACTGTGGTCTACAAGATGTCTTGCTGAAGTGTGAGCAGCTAACCGCGTGGTATGTCCCTCACTGCTTTCTAGATTCAGGCATTCAGCATAATTTTGGCAGCCAGTGAGATTTAAAGACCTCAAATTCTCTGGGCATCAGGGCAATTCTTCAAGGCATAACAAGGTTTGGGTCAGAAATAAGGAGCTGAGAGATTGTGGCCAGTTGAGAAGGTCTCTCTGTTACATCAACACAGGTGTGTACCTATGGTTGCTTTCTTCCTGGCACAGTTTATTGCTGCTACTCTTTCTCTTCACCTACAGTGGCAAGGATTTCAGTGTGTTTTTACCATTTGAATGGTATTTTTAGTACTGCCAGGGCGTATCTGACTGGAAGTTTTTCTGGGACAGCTCTCAAGGTCTCCCCTCATGCCCAAAGTGCTGCCATCTCTTTCTTTCTTGAGCTGTGTTCAAAAGCAATTGGCTGCAGGAGGCTGATGGCCTAAAGTACAAGAAGAAAAAGAAGAACACCATAAAAATTTGTGCTTTTCAGTGAGGTAAAAATGAGCATATCTGCCACTGAGATTAAAAAAAAAACTTGGGGTTTTTGTTTGTTTAATTTTATCATCTTCGTTTATGGGACACATGAACAGATTTCCTTTACATAAAGGTGCAAATTCAAAAAGAAAAATGTTGCATATAAACTTTTAAGGAAAAAGGTACCCTTTCATTTTTGCCATTTGATAAGAGAATCACTGAACAAGAGCGAAACACAAAAAAAAGGCTGTATCAAATGGATGCTTGTAGTGTGTAATACATTTTTTTTCTGGCTGCAGTTGAAGCTGCAGTCAGTCTCTATGCAGTGAACTAAAGCTAGAAACCTACGTGGTTCAACCACTTAAAAATACTAAAATGACTTTCTTCCCTCCTGCTCCTCCACACTTTCTTCTTTGCAGATGGTAGAGGACAATATGCTGGGTCTGCAATAACACTGACTCAAAATTCCTTGCTAATTGTAAGATAACTTCCTAAAGATTGCAAGCAAAAGGAAGTCAGAGAACAAAGCAATGTCAAGTATGCACATGTCACAACACAATGTGCTGATTCCAAGCCTTTGGAAACATGCTGAAAGACATGTCTGAAAAAAAAAAAACAGGGAAGTGCTTCCACACAGGCTTTCAGCATGAAAACAACAGCTGAATGTGTCTGTTCCCACCAGGAAAAAATACCCTGAAATAACAAAAGGTGCTGGAAAGCTAGAAATGAAATCATCAGATGACGAGTACACCCTTTTGTCTGTTCCTAAAATTTACATAGACTATACTCCCAGTGCATTGTAAACCAAGGGATCAATCTGGAGTAGTGTTTGACTGCAAGGTGCCAAGAAGACCAAGAAAAATGGAATGTATAAATAGGTCTCTCTTACAATGAAGGACTAACAGAACAAAACAGAAGGAAAGCAAACAAAGGGCCACACTTTCAGATAATGTATCTGCAGGAATGCAAACTCCGTGCATTCCTGATCACTCCTGTAGGTACTGAAGGCACAAAAGACAGACTCTTGAGGAGAATGGCATACACAGCGTTTCTTTGTGAAACAGTCTGCACACATTCCCTTCATAACCACAGGCAAATCTTTGCATCATTGCTGTACTCTAAAGATGTAAGTGCTTTCAATTAGGTCTGTCACTGTTGGCTTGCTGAGTCCAATTTTCTGTCATCTTAAGAGCTAAGGGTTGAGTAAATTCCAGGGAAAAATTATGGGATCCCAGTGAAAGACAACATGCACAACCCAAATGAAACACTGAGTGCATCTGACTAAAAACATTACAAAATATCACCTCCAAAAGCAGGGAGAGATCATACCTAAATGCAAATGAAGCAACACTCAGGAATGAATAATGATGTGGCTAAGGCATTTTTCTTTTAAAGCTGACAGAAGGAAATAAAATTATCCCTAGTTTCTGCAGGCCCGAAGTGAAAACCAAGTTGCATAACATTGCATATCAGCTCAGGAATAAAACCTCCATCTCCAGATTCTCTAGTGACTTTATAAAACTGTTCCTTTTTTTCGAGTGCCAAGCCCCAAAGAGCACTTAGGACAAGTGCACATGAGAGGTTTGTTTTGCATTTGCTGCTTCTAGTTGTGCTCCCACAGATACATGCCATAAAATGACCTCAGAGTTTGTTCATGTTTCCTATAGTGGCCATAATATGCAAGAAAATGAAAATCCAATCTTACCTTAAGCAAATTGTTTAGGTACATTTAAGCAAAATTTTCCAGAGATTTGTTAAAACCTAGCATAAGTTTTTCTGCCAGAAATAGAAAAAGTGTGTCTGTGATTACAAAGACTGAATATAAAATGAGCTGAGAAACTATTTCTTTCCCCTGGCTGCAAACTCTAGTATCTCTCTCAAATCTATTTGTCTGTTAGATATTCCTTGTCAGTGTACTTTTGGGGATTCAGATCTTTCTTGCTGATTCTAATTTGGACTCCAACTGTATGAGGCACCATTTAAATTTGGTGTTCAGCTGTCTTCCATAGATTTCCATCCATTTAATGAATTTCTTCTTCCCTCTTGGGCTAAACTGACAATATCTGTCTCTCAGTCTCAAAATAGCAAGTTCATGGAAAATATGGCTTCTTTCAAATCAACATTGGGTTTCTTTTATTATTTGTGTAAACAAGAACCTGACCAAACTGAGCCTTCTGTTTTACACTCAGAGGAAACCCTCTGCCATAATAAATCATATTGCAGATGCCCTTTGAGGCTGAGACTATGCCTGACTGTAGCCAAATGAGGGAGTGATATACTCTGTTACGGCTGTACATGGCCACATAAAATTTGGGAACTGGCAGAAACAGGCAATAAGGCACATGAAACTGTTAGGCAATAAAGGAGAGATGGGGAGTGCACATTAAAAAGAGCTTTTGGTTTGCACTCTTGTAGGGCCTGCCAGAGGTTTTGAAATAATGCAAAGGATGAGCTTGCTATCCTGGGAACAATATTCTAGCAAAGTGCTTTTTCAGGACCAAGGAAATTGTATCTTTGATCGTAATTCCTTTCAGATCCCTGAGTAAATGAATTGAAAACTAACTTTGGGTTAAAAAAAAAAAAAAGGAAGAAAGAGAAAAAAAAAGAAAGGAAATATGAAGATTAAATCCAAGCACTATTATACTGTCCAAAAGCACTGAAGAGATTGTAGCAGGTGGTCCCACCACCTGTGCTTGTCTGCTTCCATTCCAAATAATCTCCTTATCAAATGCAGAGAGAAGCAGACACCCAGGAGGGTCCCACAGGAAGAGAAGTGGCTGAAAAACAGAGTGACTAACCAGAGAGATAGGAACCTGCAGTGGGGAAACTGAAACAGAGTGGGAAACAGTGGAGACAGATCCTTGTCCCATTTACTTGCATATGTACAGCAATGCTGCTGGCTCCAGCCCTTCACGTTTATGTCGTGTTGGTAATGGGAGATAAGAGATCCTGCAATTCAAAGCTTTAAGCTACCACGTTCTAATGGTTTGCAGAGAAAAAGGCCAATCAGACAATGCTTTTATAATAGCACCTATTTTCTTTATCCTTCCTCAATTGCTTCAGGAAATGCTTTAATTTAATAGAGTAAGCAGATGCATTGCGTGAATTCCAAATGGCACAGTAACAACGTAATGATCCCTAACCTCGGCATTGCAGGGAGGACTGTGGTTTGGTTCTCAGTGGGCTGCACTTACAATAGCTTTTTATGATTGTCAGACTTTGACTAAAAGAAAACAAAGCACTGGCTGAAAAAGAAATGACAATAAAGACCATTCCTGTCATGTATCTGAATATTCCTTTTCGCTCATTCTTTTCTGTGCATGAAATTTCTTAGGTAAATACAGCTAGAAGGGGAAAGGTGCCTCAAAGGAGCCTGCTGTTGCCAGTGCGTATCCTCGCATTCAAGTGAGATCTTTTGAAGTGAAGACATTCCCAAAGTTGAGGACTTCTGTGTCGAGCTGCCTGCTGGGCATGATGCACACCCTGGAGCTGATGGCTCTACCTTTTCCTGAGTTGTTCCCTAGTGGAGCAAAGTTCTTGCTCTTTGGGTGGCAGCCAGTTTCCTTCTCATCAGGTCTGCTCACTATGGTGCAGCATCACACTGACATGTTTAAATGGCTTCTCAGCTGGGACTGTGCTTGGTACCTCTTTGCCACCTTCCACTTTGCACCCAGAGATGGTCCTTGAGCTCTTTGTAAATTCTACATCTGGACCCAAAGGCTTCCAGAGCTTCCTGTCCACACCACAGTCTGGAATAAATTGTGATAGCCTCTTATGAGATGGAATCCTCAGTGCTTTTCTTCCTCATGGATAGGACATTTTTCTGTCCTGTAGGGAACCATTTGATAAGAGCCCTGACGCTGGATCTGCCATTCTGGGAAGTCCAGTTGTTAGACCTGGACTTTCCTTAAATCTCTTCTCTGTTTTAGCAACAGAAGAGGATATGGACAAAAGTTAGTCCTGTTGAAACTCATCAGAAAAGTTGTCTGGCACCCTGGGTAAGGGGGACAGACTTGAGGATCCACGTTTTCCGTAGTGATAATTATCCATAAAAATAAATACAGTGTTCTGTAGGAGAGCTAACCTCAAAACATCCAGCATAGCTTCTACAAGCTTTAGTGGTTTGTCCTTATGTAGCATTGCTTGATATTGTTTTTTCAAAGAAGGGAACTTTGGATTTAACACTGCAGTTTTGAAGTGAAGTCTTCTTCACCTTGATAGCTTTTTGGCTCGTTCATTTTGAGCAAAGGTTTTGAGATCCCTGAGAGGAATATTCTGAGGTAAAAGCAGTTTTCTTTCATGAATCAGAAATATTTCTTTCATTCCTTGCATGATGTTGTCAAGACAACAGTGCCCTAATTGCACCTGTACTGTTTGCCACAGTGTTTTGGAGAACAAAAGACATTTTTTTGTTTATATGACTCTCAGAATACACAGGTTTTGATCTAACTTTTAAACCAAAAATGCCATATATACAGAAGACGGTCTAAGGTTCTTGAAGTGTAAAAGTCAGATAAAGAAAAGTGATGGGTCTCTGCAACTGACTCAGAAATATATGACATTTTCTATTATTCTGTAGGGCGATGACTTTGTACCATCATATACTTACAAAGTGTGGTAAATTTTATAGTAACTTCATTAATCAACTTGGCACTTTTACAGTCTCAGCTTGCATTGCACTTAAGATACTTTTTCAATATTTGAATTCCCTGACTAAATCCATAAAGCAAAGAAAGGAGAGATTAAAATAACAAGAACTACATTGACTTCAATTCAGCTCAAAGTTTATTCTGGATTCTGCTGGCTGCTTTTAGCAGAGAAGCAAAAAGTTTGCTCTCCCCTCTTGTGAAAGGGTCATGTTAGAACAGGACAGGCCCTGAGGGACTTGGTGTGAAGAAGTGGTGGTTGTGTGGTGACAATTCCTTCAGACCTTCCCCTTCCTAGAAGTGTACAGTCCTGCTGATCAGAAGGCTTTTGGTAGGAATGTGTAAGGTTCCTGTCAATGTGAATCTTCCTTAGGAATTCTGATCAGCCTCTTAAGACTGGTTAGGAAGAAACAGTTCATGTTGCTCTGAATCTAGTTTTAGGAATCTGATAACTGGGCTAATTAACAAAATCAGCAAAATGCATGTGGTAAATTCAGATCTGGGCAGGAATAATCTTTGTTTCAGTGTGGTCATTTTGATATCGATCACAACATTGGCCAGTAAACAAGAGAAGAAAACCCAATTTTATGTGAAGTTTCTGTTGACTCCACTCCACGGCCATAGTAATTCTTCCAATTCCAGCAAGAGCATCTTTCTGCAGATGACTCCTGATTTTCTTCTTTCTTCAGCTCAGGAAAGCTGTTCTGAAGCAACGAAGGCTCAGTAATCAGGCTAGAATTAATTCCCACCTATATATAAAAGCCATCTGAAGATGTCACCTGACAGAAATTCTGTGCTAAGGTTGCAAAGCCCAGAATTTAAATGTAAGGAAATGTTTTACTCACAGCTGCCAGCAGAACCTTAATTCAAATGCTCTTTGTGTTAAGATATAGTCTTTAATTGCATAATCACATACTATTTTTTCCAAAGGACCTCTGTCTCACTTGGGGCACAGGACCTACAAGAGGGCCAAGTAGAGGTTATACAGGCACACATAAATCTGCCACTTCCTAATTTAGCTGTCCTTGACTTTGCAACCTACGTAATTTTGCTTTCAGAGATATATATATATTCTTTTTCTTACACCATGATAGAGAAGGTTTTCATAAATGGTTTCTTTTGGTGGGAAATGGTTGGATGTCAGCTTGCGAAGGCTCTTAAAGGAGACATAGTTAAGAAATGGATAATCCAGTAAACACAGCCTCCATGCATTTTAAACATGCATAGACTAACACTTCATTTGCTCTCAGTTTGGAGTGTCACACGGTGTTTCAAGTGCTAAAAGATTTACTATGGTTTATGACTCAAATATTTCTAACTCAATTTGTCGTTTAGCACCAAACTCCCCTGTCCTGCAGCACACTCAAAGGCTAAAGGGCATCGAGGCATTCTCCTGCTCAACTGCCCACGGATTGGAATAGCCCTCATGACCTTTCTATTGCTCTTGGGATCTTTTATGAAATTAATTATTAAAATGCAAGGCCTTGGGTCTATCTGTGATGTAATGCTTGAGGTTTTCACTGCAAAACCAGATTTTCTCAGTCACAATAATTTTTATATACTAAACAGTTTCTGCTTGAAAAGAATGATACTGCCCTTCAGTATAATTTTGCTTTTTTAATCCACCTTATTACCAGTTTGCTCTTTTGCAAAGCAATATTAACTGAGTGCATTTCCATTAAATTTCAAAGTACATCTTGGTCTTTATGACTGGATGTTGCTTATAAAACATGCGAGTTCTGGCAGGTATGACCTCGGGTGCAAACATAACTTTATTTGCTAAGAATAAGTTGTTTAGCTCTGTGGCTTTGCTTATGGTTCCATAATTAAAGTGCTTGGACACTATTACAGCAAATGGACTGAAGCTACAGGTATAATGAGCAGTAAACAGAAATATAGATAAGAGGAATGAAGTTTGAGGAGCAGGTTGTCATATCCAATTCTGCTAACTTCATAAATGGAAAATATTCAACCTTGACTTGTATTAATACTTAGAACAATAGTTATCACAAAGAGCCCTTCAGCACAAGAGGACTGTGTTTATTAAGTGGCCAAATCAGTGGGTTTGTGATCTGTAAGAATAATTTGCTACAGTGTATTGGAACAATAATTATTGAGTGGCAAACGCATTTTAAGGTATTTTAGTGGCAGCTCCACAGTTGATCCTACAAACAGAGACTATTACGAATCCAGGTTTTCATGCCTTCAGCAAATGCAGGTTTTGAGTAGGAATTCAGCTGTGGAACATTGAAAACTTTCCATACAGATACGTGCCTGAGCTGTATAATAGATGAGCAATCTGAGGCAGCACTGAAAGAATCCATTTTTCTCTTTCCAATTTTTCCCCATCTGGGTTTACTAGATTACCCAATGAATATGAGCTAATATTTTAGTTTGCAGAGAGTTCTCCTCATGTTTGGAGGAACTGGGAATTTCATAACAGTTTTATGAGATGAGTTTAGAGCTGCTTTTTGGAAATGTGTTTTTAAACAGAGGATGTGTTTTATCTTTCTTTAGAACATATTTTCTTGATTTAACTGGCATAGGTTCATATTTTTTTGAATAATTTAAGCAGTCTGGATCCAGGGCCCAAATTGTGTTGACCTTCAATATAATCCTGGTGAAGTGAATGTTGAAATAGCAAAGGGAAGTTCACTTTTGTGTTGAAGACCAGGGTCAGTGAGAAATATTTCAGCTGTTATGCTATCCTGATTTAGAAGGCAAATGAAAGGCTTCTGTGCATCGTATTGACGTGATGTGACTGAGTGAGTGCAGATGCATCATGATCTGAAGTCTGCTAAACTTGTGTTTGGAGGGGTGTGAATATATAAGAAAGAGTCTGTTCCTGGGAGAAGTCAAACACTGGTTCTGGAAAGATCCCAGCAAATCACAATAAAGTTATGCAACTAATCTTTATTGGTAGGATGTGGTACAAAATAAGATGATTTATGGTTTTATTTGGAGTGTCTGAGCATGACAGACTCTAGCGGTTATCACCAGTGTCAGGTCAGGAGCAGGGCACAGGAGCTTCCCTAAACACTCAGGAAAAAGTGTTACGTGCATAAAACTTGTGGCCCATTGTGGGAGAAGCATTTTGTATTATGTTGAATATTTGAATTTTCTGTTAGGCTGCTCCTTGTGCACCTGACCAAGCCCAGGCCTAACAGAATGACTACGGTAAGTGACAATATATAAGATTTTATGCTTCTGCAGGACTGGAGATCATTTCAAGAAAACTGGCTTCTCAGGGAAAGTAGAATCTCAAATCTGTTACTACTGGTCAGAGCCCAAGAAAAAAACCTTCAAATCCACAGGGGCAAAAGATCACACACACGGCTGTGCTTCAGGCAGCCATACCCAGCCTAAGTGATATTTCTACATGGTCCAGACCTTAACCCGGGCACGGACCCCTCACAAGCATGGATCTGTGTTTGGGGTAGTTAGTCTCACTCATCTTAAGTATTTGGTGTGAAAAATCTGTAGCGGAGCTGTTTTTTTTAATTGGGTGGAGTGGGAGGGGAAGGTGGCGTGTTCCCCATCTGAAATTTGTTATTGGAAATCATTTCTAGCATTTGAAAAATTATTTGAATAATATTTAGATAGTATTAATCACCCATTTCCATCAGCTATTGAAAAGGGCTCAGTGAAAATAATGTTTCATTTTTCAAACTTCTCTCCTGCTTGAAATAAAAATTGGATGTAGAGAAACCTTGAGTTTTTGAAAGCAATATAAAAACAACGGAGTCCTCCTGAAAAAAAAAAAAATGGAATTTGTTCAGTTCCTTTAGAAACCCAGGCTCTGCCTTCAGAGCTTTCTCAACAGTCTATATTTTTCCCAATCACTAGCAAAACAAGGGTAAAGTCTTTCCCAAGGGAAACTGCTTAAGCTTGTTGCAACGTCCGTGAGGAGTATGGGTGCTGGTGGAGAGTGATACAGGGAGGAACTGTGCTGTCAACAACAGGAAGCTGGTGAAAAACGAGCGGTGCCCCTGGGGAGGTGAATGCAGAGCAGATGGCTCTAATTGTGAGTCACACTGTGACAACCGACAAGAGAAATTCTGCACTCTTGACACTTTAAAGATACCAAAAATACCAGAGAGCACATTCCATGGCTTCTTGAAGACTTCCATATCGAGGTAGCTGGGGGGGGGTAGAGCTCCAACTCCTCCTGTTTCCATCACTGAACAGCCCATAAAATTTGCTGTTGATAAGCTTCCAAGCAGCCAAGCATTCTAATACTTAGATAAGTCACTAATGTTAATAAAACCACTGAAGAAATAAGAAGGAAGAGGTGCAAAGGGGATTCATGTGCAGGGCAGCACCAGTTGCTTTAGATACTGATCCTTTCAATTAGGGGTGGTTCTGGATAAGAAAGGGGGAAAGTAACATCCTTGTTTATAAGCACTGTTAGATTTTGAAATATCTGGGGTTTTTTCTTTTTTTTTTTTTCTTTTTCCATCCAGAATGACTGCAGGCATTTCTTGATGTATTTCAATTATTGTCCGGATACAGGGTTGCAGATTTATATTGTGCTTCTTTAGTGGAGTTACAAAAAGTCAAGACCAGAAACCATTCACAGTTGCTTGCCAATTTTTTATTTTGGGATGAATGCCTGGCTTGGGTGGGTCTGCAGATGTCAACAGAGCTACCCCAGAAATACATTTTATTTGCAGTATTTTCTTGCTTGATGCAACTGCTTTACTACCAGTAGTTTAGTACCAGATTATCACTTGAGCATGGACTGGTTGTTTTGCATACACCCTAATAACATCAATCAGCTCCTTTACTTGGAGCTCTGTGACCACTGATATCTGGCTGAGGCACTATTGTTGTTTTTCTTCTGGTCCCATGCAAAAATGTTCCCTGGATATTTGGGGAGGTGTGTGTGTGTGAATTTCATAGTGTTAGAAATATTTTTGGGAGTGTCTCATTCTGACTGGATTCAGATATCTGATATTTTGGCAGTTTTTACTATTTTCCCGATTGTTGATATTTGTGAAAGCTGCTAACAATGGAAAAGTGCATCTGGACACTTGGGAAGGAACAACACTGCACAACTGTTCCTCCTACAGCTGTTAGGTAGCAACTCAGGGGTGCAATTTCAAAGGTGGTAGTGGGTAAGCGCTCGTGCAGTGAGGTGGTGGGTTTGCTCAGGGAGGTCGCACAGTGCAGCACTTCTCAGTTCATTTCAGTATTTCTGAGTTGGAGCTATCTTTATCATTTTCTTTTATTGTTATTTTGGTTTATGTTACACCAGTTAAGTGGCTCTGTAACTTGCAGTACCTGTGGTAGTTGAGTAATGTCCCACTGCATCCTCTGGAAATCCCACCAAGCAGCCTTCCCCTCAGTTCTGCTGTGTTACACTGCTGTTACACCAACGGGTCCTTCTTTGGTCCAATTCTCTCATGTCACCAGTGCAGCTTGAGATAAGGCTAAATTAAATCCTTGGGCATTTCAGAACAAGACTTTGCAACTGCTGTGCCAGACTGACACTTGACCTATTTGCTAGCAGATATTTTATTAATCTTCTGCTGTTATTGCCATTTTTAAGATGAAGTTACTCTGTGAAAAGCCCAGGATTTACACTAACTCGAATTAATCTACTGAAATACTTGTGTAGTTCACACTTAAGAATTTTTAGGTTATGTAACACCCATATACACTGGGTTGCATTTTCTAAAATCATGAAACTTTTTCATATCCAACCCACAAAGATCTATGCAGATACACACGTATGAGTCTCCCAAGACATGCAAAGCCCTGCCATCATTTTGTGGTATCACCACCACCAGAGAAACCTACTGCAATGCAAAGCCAAGGAGCAGGACTCATGTTTGGTGTGAATTTCAAAGTTTGTCTCTTGTGGTGTTACTTTTTCCTACTGGTAGTAGTAGAGAAGAAGAGGAGTAAGTACCATGTCATCTTCTTTTCTTGAATCCTTGGCAGGGATTTTGAGACCACAACTCTTCTCTCCTTTTAAAGGCTTTCCCTTGGAGAAGTTGTATGACACGGTGGAATGTCTTTCTTCTTTATGTCTGTGTTGGCTAAAGGAAGACAGAGGAGCTTGAAAAGGCTCGCCCTCCTCAAGGAACGCTATCTGATTTGTAAGCATTCCTAGAGGTTAAGGCTGGTGACTATCAAGAAAGCAAATACTTCACGCAAGGGTAAGTCCTCTAATTGTGTTTGTGTTGAATAGCTGCCAGATCCCCATGTCAGGATGTCTGCAGTCACGGCTCTGATCTCACCATTCCTTCCTCGGCTGTTGCACAATTGTGTTGCATGTTTGTGGTAGGGGAGAAAGTTGGAGAGCTGGGCTATGAAACCATCTCAGGGAAGGAAGCCATGTTTTGTTTTAGTTGCTTGGTTTGGATAAAAGCCTGTAGGAGATTGAATAACATAAAAACCCCATAATGTGGCCCATTCATGGAAAACAAACCTGGTCTTCTCTACAGATATGTGAAATATGGGCTTGATAGCCAGGTTGGAAAAGGAAATGCCTGTTTGCTGGTGTAGTAGAAATCCCAATGAACATATGTGATAAGACATTACATGTTTTACCTGGTCTCTCACCTGTAGTTGCAAGGTCTTTGGGCTCAGGCTTGTAGGTGTAATGAGGGAACTTTTGGAAAACTGGTTGAAAATCTGCACCTCTAAATGCTCACTTCAAGGATCTGTTGTGGCAGAGAAGTGAGACAGAACGACAAATAACAGGTTGTGAAAGAGGAAAGAAACCCAAAGGTACTGCAGGCAACAAGCTTAGCAGTGGAGAGAGAAGGAAAGAACATCATAATTCCTTCCAGCCACAGCAGAAGAGTTTTGGGGACTCTCAGAACAAGCAGGGATTGAAAGCCACTCGGGTTACACAAATACTCAATTCTGAAAGAAGACAGCAGTTGCCTTAGCCACAGAAATATTGAGTAAAAGTAATATCCTGATCAGTCTCAGCACCATAAATCTTTCTTAGATGATAAAGTTGTGCATTGCTCCAGCTTGGTTAGAACAAAGTAAATGTCACAGAGGTCTAATTTTAATATTGAAAAATAGTAAGAGGTTGGGTTAATCTTTGACCATCATGTCGTCTCACATAATAAAATCTGGGGAGCTGTTAGCGGTGCTCCAGGAGGATGTCAGTTCCACTTCCTAAACCAGGAAGGGGAGAATTATCCAGAGCAATAAAGAGCTTGTACAAATAATACTAGGGAAATCAGAAGTTAATCAGAATACCAACTCAATCTAATCAGTGTGAATAGCTCCCTGCCAACTTCTCTGTTACCTGAAACAGGGGTCAGCTGATAAATATCAACCAGTCCTCTCATTAAAAAAACACAACTAACAAACCCCCTTCATCTCCGAATCTCAAATTCCATCATTCCCGATAAGCAGTAACCAGTTCCTCATCTCTCATTTGCAGTTCATATCCTAAGCTACACAGATTTGCTGTTAGAGATAAGGATATGAAAAAGCAAAGTGATATTAATACACATGTTGCAACCTGTGAGCCTCTCCGAGGCTGCCGTGCCTGGCGTTGGGAACAGAGGTGGTCAGTGAGTCTGCACAGGGACTTGGGATCTGGCCAGGTGCTGTTTGTTTAACATTAGCCTGGATGTTCAAGGAAAACAGTATGAGACATCTGAATGGAGAAACAGATGATTGACCAAAGAGGGAGCAACGAAGGAAGAACGGGAGCGAGAAGGACCCACTGTGTGTCCGTGGGCTGCTTCTGGAGCTGGCAGAGAATGTCTGCCAGCTGAAGGGGGAAGAAGGAGAGGGATCTGTAACCCCAGGCTTATGAAAGATGTCCCCCAGTTGCCACCAAACCATATGAATTACCTTTGGATTCTCATCCCGTGCTCACCACTGTGATGAACTTGTCATAGTTCCAGCCAAGGCAGTGTTTTCTGCCTTTCCCTTTTACCACAGGTGAGATTTTGCTTCCTAAAACCCAGGTAACACCGATCAAAAGTGGCAGTCAGGAAAAGATGGCTCCTGAATCAGTATTCTGGGGCTCGAGCCAAACGTTCCTCCTCAGCCATTTTGTGCAATGTTTTTCTGAACTTTTGTGAAGGCACAGAAATTGCCTTTTTTTGCTTTTCTTGGTAACTCAGAGAAATAATGGATGAGTCAGCTGCACCATAATGCAGAATTCTTCCCTACAACAGGTTAGAGGCTTTCCAGAGAAAATCGTTCTTTTCTGTTCTGCCGACTTTGTTTCTTCATGTGTTTTAGATTTACAGATAAACCAGTCAAAACTAATCAAAAGCAAAACAGAACACAACCAATACAAAATCCCCCCACATACTTTTAAAGGTCACTGATGTAACTATATTTTTTTAATTCCAGCGTGTAGTGAATAAGCAGAGGTTATTTCCTCAAACAAACCAAGGTTTTCTTAGCTTGTTTTCTTGACTTCAGATTTAGCTAAAGTCAAATATTATGACCTGTAATAATCTGAGAACAATATGTCTTTTTTTTACACTCAAATTGCTATTCACTGTCACTTTGCCTGTTAACGGAAAAAATAAAGCCTGTTTCAGTGAGCCACAGGTAAATTAAATTTAACTCAATTCTATGATTGAGGGCAGAGGTCTGGGAGACAAGCTGCTTGTAACAGGTTATATATGCTTATATTTATGGGAAGTCTACACTCAAATTAGAAATAAGTCAAAATGATTTCAGTGAAACATTTTTGCCATTTTTGTCAAAGTGAAAAATAAAGAGAAACCTATAAAATGGATTAATTTACATGATTATTTGTGGAAAATAGATTTATTGTTTCACATTATGTTTCTCTGTGAGCTATCATTCATTTGCTTTTCCAAGGACATGCTCTCATTCCATTATTTACTTTTAATTTCAAAGGGGAAAATAATGGGGTGAGGGGTTTTGGATTATTGTTTCATTTGAAATGCCTGGGTAGTAATGAAATAGTATATTCTGTGCATCCTTTAAAAGCCAGACACCTGCTACTGAAGGGGAAATAATTTCCCCCCACTCCTCACCCCCCCCCCCCTAAAAAAAGAAGAGAAAGAAAAAGAGAACAGGTGCACTTAATGGGCCAGACTAAAGTATGACAGGAGATTTTCGAAGCCACAGATGAATTTAGCTGCACCACTTCCGAGGAATATAAATAAGTGTTGTTTACTTTGGTTTTCTGAAGTTTGAAATTATCCTCTCCAATGTAGGTTTTGGGGGGAAGTCCACTTGAAATAATTGTAGACATTTGAAATTAACATGTCACTGCCACCTCATATGACAAGTGTAAATGCCACTCGTTCATACACAGATTTTCCACAGATTACCAGAATGGCAGAGAATAGTACCAAGCATTGCCAGTGAAAAGCAGCAGTAGCCTTGCCTTACGTCTCCACTTGCTTCACTACTTTTTCCAAACTGTCTTTGAGTGGGGAACAAGGTCTGGGCATTTGGCCCAGGCAGGCAACCCTATCTCTATTTTTTTAACTCTAGTTTTAACAGAACCTTTGCTCCTACCTATACTTCCTGTTGCATTTGTTTATCTAGAATTGTTCTGGAAAATAATGAGTTTATAAAAATGTAACACTGTGTCTTGAATCTATGAAATGAATACATTATTAGGTAAAAAGTCTTTCAATCATACCACTACTCCAAATATATACATACACTGAGACACATATGTTGAATCTATTAAAAAACTACGTTCAAGAAGCTTTGGAATTACACAAAAATTAGACAATGCTGTACAATTAAACCACCATCTGCCTTATTAATGGATAACTCTTGCTCATCTCTGGGTCTAAATCACGTGTTCTGCTGGTCAAAACACACACCAAATGAATTTAGACATGTTATATCTGTGATCTTATTCTAGAACCTTAGTTCTTTATAAGGTCCACCATTTTGTAAGGCCATTGTGGACAGGCAATGAAAACTGTTTATTGAAGTGAGTAAGGCTTATCCTAATTTCCATAAGGAAGCTTTTTTCCCTCATGCATTCTAACCTTAGTAGACTATCATCTTGCTTTATATTCAGTATTTAAAAATTGTTTTGGCAAAGTGCCTGCGTAGTGAGAAATGCAAGCTGCCTTTATTGGACTGTTTTGTTCTTGTTTTTATTTTTCATTAAATACCTCTCATGTTTTTTTCCTTACAATGATCCACTGCAGGTAAATTCAAAGTAAGAACCATGTTATTTCTTTTGTTCCAATGACTCACTCCACTAAGGAACAGATTCTGTTAAGTTGTTGCTTCTAAGATAATATCATACACTTCATTCCAACATAATAATAGTTTTTAATTTGAAGTAATAGAAAAACAGAATGATTGAAAATAACCCATAAGTGATTGAGTGAGCTACATATAGAATCATCCTCAGGTCTGGATTTATCTGTCTGTCTTTTCTATAGATTGGGAGAATTTTCTTTCCTCCTTTTTTTTTTTTTTTTTTTTAAGGCAGTTCTTAATGCTTGAACAAATCCCTTTTTCTTCCCTTCGGTAATGTGGTTAACTGTCTGGAATGTGAGCCACTGGAAATTCTTCCCCACAGAAGAATCTCCATTAAGCTTTCAAACAGAGTTACTTCATCCCCACAGCTGCATGGATAGAAGTCTTTCTAGTGCCTAAATACTTACTGTATATGTCATCCCTAAATTTAATTATTTTTTTTTCCCCAGCCAGAGCTTTAGGAGCAGGTGCTAGCCTTTTGCTTCCTTTCTGCTTCCTCTGTGGGGAACGGGCTGGAAAGAGCCAACTAATTAGAAAATTCTACAGGGAAATTAATTCTGCAAACAGCTGAGGAATGGCATTTCAGTATAATGCTCACTTTGTCTGTCAGCAGAGCACTGGTTGGCTTCACAAGTGGCAGCTCTCCCAGATGTTACACATGTTGTGATGAGACCAGAACTGCATCATATGTTGCCCGTTTACTAAGAGACGTGGTGCTCTGGAAGAGTAAATACACTAAAACTAACTCTGGGACATGCTATGTTGCTGTCACAAGGCAGCTGCGTGGTTTTTTTACATATGCTTGAAGCGTAGCAATGAACCAAATCATTTTTAGTGAGCTTAGTTCCGAGTGTTGCCTTTGCTTTCATGTAGGGCTGAGGTGTGGGGGGGGAGGGTGAGAGGAGACATGCTAAACTACTCGGTGTGAAGGGCTGTGCATTGTACACTTGCAAAAATGTGTGCAGATCTTTAACATGTCTGAGCAAAGCCCTCATATAAGCAGTTGGCTGGTCACGTGCATATGAGAATAGTGAGATCTGCATCCACAGGCTTCTGTGTTCGGAGACAGTGGTGACTGGAAAATGCAGAGACAGGCTCGGAAGGAGCCTGTTGTGAGATGTTTATGGAAACAGTGCTTAGTGAAGATGACGACAGACTGCTCATTTCTCAGAGATCTCACCAGTACCAGTTTTGTCATCTTGGTACTTTTTACTTGTGGACTAAAGCCCATTCAGCCACTCATGTTACTTTCAGTGACGCGCCAGGTTCTCAGCTCGCTTCTTACTACAGATCTTTGTGACCCTCAAGCCAAGAACAGCACAAAAGCCCCAGTCCTCCTCCCAGCCACATTGCTTAGTGGTTCCTTCCAGAGCCCCCAAATTTTCCTTGACCTATTCATAACATGAGGTAACCCTCAGTTGCAGGTTTCTCCTGCACATTACTCCCAAACTGGCTTGGCATTCCTTGCTTCTGTCCTGCCAGGAGATTGGCCCTGGGCTTCATTTTAGTGTTCAGCTATGCACGAGTGGTGCTCAGACTCCAGATGTCTGAGAATTGGCCCTGGGTTTAACATAGGAAGAGAGACTTGTGAGTGCCCATTGAGTAATATAGAGCTGCTTTTCTTGTCTCTTTGGTCCCAACATGATGTCGAAGTTCGCAGTGCTCTGAATACCTCTTTGTGTGGCAGCTGGTTCATTTTTCAGATGTCTCACTCTCCCTCAGTGGATCTTGTATTCTTGAGCTCTCTTTTGCACTCTCTATCTCTGTCATTAGTATCTGAATGCTTTTTCTTCCCGAGTCTCCTAAGAATTCATTTGTCATACCTAAGAATGTAAAGAAAAAGAACATTCACGGAAGTCCCATGGAGATACGTCATTTTTCTGCAGCTGAAGGTTTTCCAATGCATTTTCCTTTTTCTCATATTTGCTTGACTGTAACAGGACTCAGGTTTTTTTGTTTTCTTCCCCCCCCCTTTCCATTTTCCTGTACTTCACAAATGCAATAATATTCTATATTCTATCTCACTCAAAAATCTCATCTCTCCTTATTTTTATATCTGTTCTTTCCAGCATAATTACATTGCTTAATACATTGCACAGTGTTGGGTTCAAGAGCTGTTTTTAATGGTGAACTGTCCATATCCTGTTACCAGTGCACTGTTAACATGCAGATGTTGTTTAAGAATTAGTTGGTTATGAGCTTTATTTAAATTCAAAAGTTGACATTTTTGCTATGCTCATATTGACGTTTGATCATCTTCCAGCATTAAACATTAACTAAAGAGCCTTGATTTTGAAAAAGTCCTTTTCAGAGATGAAGAGCATGCTTTCAGAAGAAAATAATAGCATTCCATTCTTTGTCTTTAATAAAAATCAAGCCAGTTTCTATACTTTCTAAATTTACCTTACCTGATAGAAATTACAGGTTTCCTAATGAGATATAGTTGCTTAAGAAACCATTGAAATTAAATCCCAGATAAATATTAACACCTTCCCCTTATCTAATTCATAATTTAAAAACTTCTGTGCATGTTTTAATTAATTTCTGTAGTTGCATACATTAACAAATTGGAAGGACTAAAAAGCATCTCTCTCCAAAGGAGAGGTGCGTGGACTCTTGAATGTAAAGAAATTGATTTTAAAGTCTCTTTGAGTTAGAGAGGTCCTAATGTCACATAGAGAAGATTTATTGTGCAGTCACATATTCTGAATTAATTGACTTTTTAATTTTCGGGTCCTGAATGCATCACTGCTTGGCAGTTTTCCAAAGTGCATTGTGATATAACTGATGCATTTATTATGGAAGTTTGTCAAATGGTCCATGCTTAACATGAAGACCTGTTTGCATTTAAAATAAGAACACATTTAAATTATTAAATACCGTTATCACATATTCTTGCCAGAATTACATTTTTTATTATGGAGTGCTTAATAATTGCAAGAACACCGTGAGATGAAATTTTTAAAGTGATTGTCAAATAGGAAAGAAAATGGAAAATGGGAAATAAAATGTGCTATTTATTGCAGGTGAATGTCTAGCTTTATATACTACCTAGATAAAAGTTCTTAGTGATTTAATTTTCTGTATATTGTCATCCAGATGTTCAAAACACTGACCCAGCTGGTATGGAAATTTCATTTTTTCCTACTCAAGATAATGAATCATAAAAAAAAAATAAATCATAAAATATCTCCATATTGCATCCATGGTGGTTCCCTAGGATGATTTGCACTAAATGGATTTTTTACACGGGATAAATTTCTTTTCCAAAGTTCTACAAGAGTCAAGGTAATATCCAAACGTGTTTAGGAGCCAAAAGTGTAAATGAAGGAGAAAGACACATCTGTGTGTGGAAGTTGTTGAATAATTGCACTGTTTGTTTAATGATATAACTGTTGAATCCTATGAGTGCTCCTGGAGAGAACAACAGTTAGAGCACCATGGATAAGGATGTGTTTATGTGATGTGACGTGTGAAGATTAGGAGGGGTCAAGCTAGAAGGAAGAGAAGTCCTTGGTTTTGGGGCATGGGTGTGTGTGTGGATGTAAGGAGGCCAGGGCAGCTAGGTGATTTGGGCACTGAATTTAAAAAACCCTTAAAATTAATTAAAATGTTTCATTATGTTGTAAACACCACACATGTTTCCTTTGGGGTAAAGTGAAATGCTTTTTTTTGCCTTTGTATGTTCAAGAGGACTGAATTTCTGTTCGGTTTCAAGAAATCTTCCCTTTTGAAAATTGAAATTCTATTTCAAAATGGTAATACTGGCTTAAGAAATCAAAACTTTGCTTTGAAGTGCAAATAGGCAATAAATAAAAGTAGTTCACTTACCCATTTTGGGAAGAAAGCTACTCACTCTGATCAAAGCTGATCAAAGCTGATCAGAGTTTGCAAAGGGTTTTAGTATGTCCAAGATTTCATTTCCTAGTTAGTTTTGTATTCATCAAGAAATTTCATTCATCTCTAGCTATAATGTTTCTGTTCACAAGATTTTTTAATTTTTGTTTACCACATGTTGCAAGAGTTAATAAATAAAACCAAATTGATTTATGACTTGTTTTGCTTGGACAAGTTTATGAATAGCAATGGTGTACATGTTTTTTAATTAAATTATTTCTTTCCTCCAAAACAAATTGAGAATTTTGTTCAGAAAATGTGCTCACACCTTGTGTTATTATGATACTCTTGAGATAAACTTGTATCTGGGGTAGATATTTAGAAGGATGGTTTCAAAAGTCTGGAATGGAAACTTTTAAACTTTCATACTGTCCTTAAGTTTTAATATATGCCTGGCTTGCTATTGCATTGCAATATTTACATAAATTCTATATTTTGCATAACAGATGTGCCTCAGCAAAATGTGAGCCTTTTTCTTAGTACATTTTTGCAGCAGCTGCAGATAACATCCCTTGTTGAATTTCTAGATTGTTCACTAAGGTCAACATGCATAAAGTATTTTGTCTACTACACTTTAGGCATTTCCCTCTATCTTCTCTAAAAATGTGAGTGTTATTCTTTTTTCTGAAATCCCATCAATTTGTTACTTGTATGCATGGCCTGAAAAGGAAGGAAGGATAAAGAGACAGTGGGAGTGAATCAATATTTTATTGTAGTGACACTCTGGTGTTATTCCAGGCTGGCAGTTTTACTTATGACCTACTGACTGCAGTGCTGTCCATCCCAGTTGCTCTGAAATGAAAGGCTACATCTTTGCTGCTCATTCATGTGTTGTAGCACAGATGAGAAAACAGGTAGATATTTATGCCAGCTTTATTCTCTGACTAAAGAATTTGACAGTTTAAAGCTGTGCCACCTTCCCCAAAGGCCAGGAATTTGATAAATGGACCTGTGTCCATTGTGCTTATCAACAATATCCAGAAATACAAGAACCTAATTGTGCTAAGGATTAATCTAAGGATGTTATTTAAACACCTGTATTTTGTGGTCAGAAAACCACTCTGTTAAACTCATCTGAGGGCCTGCTGTTGCCATAAGAGGAGTGTGTTGGGGTGGCTAAGGGGACCAGGTCATATCCCTCAAGACTGAAAGAAAAAAAGTCATGGCATGTGAGTAAAAAACCAGAGATTTCCAGAAAGGGTCATGATTCTTTTGCCATCAGTCAATAATCTTTTTGCTGTTGACACTCACAAAGTTAGGCCAGTATTGATTGCTTCTGAAATCCCACCCTTATTACCAGCCTTCTTAAGTGTCAACCTGTTTGCCTTCTTTCCAAATGTTGGGAAAATCCCTGAAATTTCTGACCCTCAACCCCACTGAAAACAAAAGAAAAAAGGTTATTTGGTGTTTTTTTTTATTTGGTGGTTTTTTATTTGGTGGTTTGGGGATTTTTTTGGTAAGCCCTCTAGAAAAAATATGCAGCGGAAATCAGATGAACATTAGGTGATTTTTGACACATTTGGCAAATGGTAGTGTTTTTAAGAAGTCTGCTCAGAAAACCTCTTGTGTAAGCATCCACTTTCTCAGTTTGAGTAAGAGGATTTCTTGCCAGAAAGTGGAAAAAGAAAGATCACCAGTTGGTGATTCATCCTTTCCACTCATATTTTCTTTGCCTATGACTCCCAAAGTGTTTGGTGGAAATGGCAATGTTGTTGTATTTTTACAACTAAAGCACAGGAGATTAAAGTGAAGATATGAAAACATGAATGCTTGAAAAGTTACATTCCTGGAAAAGAGAGGCACAGATGAGCTGTCAGAGAAAGCTGATGCTCAGAAGTACACTAAGAACCTTCAGAGGCTTGGCATTAATGGAAAACAAAATAGTTATTTAGTAGCCTAAGTTATACACTAAGCGACAGTCCTAAACTTTCATAACATTCTAGGAAAAGAGCAGGAAAAATAATGTAAAATGCTCATAATTATCTATATTAATGCTAGACTGTATATTATATCCCTTGTCTCTAATGTTGGGGAAAAAACCTATATGGTCTGAATTATTATAATTAAGAAAAAAAGCATAATCTGCAAGAAATTTTTATGTGCTGAGTTGTTTTTTAGCTGGGTTGTTTATGAAGCATTAAAAAAAGCTGCAAGTCTCACATTTTGCTTTACATAATCAATGTTTCAATGGCTGACTAAATACTTGTCATTCTGTTCCATTCATAAGATTATACCATATACAGTCATGTGGGGTTTGTCCAGAAGTTGACATGTCCTTTCATTGCTAAAAAATTGGGTTTGGAATGGAATGGAGTCGAGTACAGGAAGGAAATGATTATGGAAACTGTAAGAATTTGAGACCTCAGCTATCTTCAGACACAACAAAACATTTCCTCCTGTTATCAGAAGGTATGTAATTACTGATCAGACAAAAAAATGTCAAGAAATATTTCAAGAAGGTATTTGGCTTCTGAAAGGTAATTCTGCCATCCGAGTCAGACATAAGCAGAGCATCACGTTGTGATATTTTTTCTTATATGAAGAGAAGTAAAAGGGGTAAATATTTGGAGTTCAGGTTTTTACTGCCTGTCTCAAGGGACTCTACTGAGTGTCTTTACACCCTCAAAAGAACCTTTATTAGAAGAAAGATAAACTCCAAAGAACACTGGTAAACTAATTTTTTTTATTTAAGTGGATAAGGTTGTGATGGATACACCTGATTACATTATCAGAGTCTAGGAATTTTAAGATAAACTCAGGCTCCAGAAAAATTCAAGCTATTCACAAGTCAAAATAATTTTCAAATACATCATGTGAAAGACAAATAGAACTACAATTGTGATGCTGATGTAAAGAATTTTCCAAGTTAGCTGGAGAAATTTAAGTGTGGCATTGATTGCTTGCGTTTAACCTTCACACAATAACAATGTTGCTTTCAGCTGGAAATGATGAAGTCATGCATAAAAAATATTTGCATATCTAAAACATATTCATAGACTTTAAGTCATTTCAAATAAAACCATTTTCAAATAAAATTTTGATTCTTGTCCTATATATTGATAAGACATTTTTATTCTGTTAAAATTATATATTTTAGACAAGAATATAAAAAAACCAGCAGTATTCTTTTGCTAGTGTGACAGAGTAAACATAAATAAAAATATAGAACATTTACTGCACAAAAAGAAGAAAATATGATGGGCATGGATAATAGCTATTGAGAAAATGTTAGCATGGGGAAAGGCTAAGAAGTGTTAAGCATATTGGTTGTTCTTAATTGAGTTTTCACTGGAAACCACCTCTTTTCTGAATAGGGCTGGTTGTTATTCATACCTGCACCCTCATATCTTAAAATGACCTTAAAGAATGTTAAGTGTGAGCCAATTCTAATTAACTGCTATTTAATCAGTTAATATTTGAGGGGATGGAAGAAGTACAAGGCTAAATCTGCAGAGAGCACAATGCTGGCTAGCACAACACCTAACTTTAAGGCATCCTGCCAGCTATCAGGATTCTTGCTCCAAGATTAGGCACATCTCTTCCTTAATGAATGGAGGGTAAGAGCTAAGTCAGCTCAGAATAATGTCACTGGAGAGCAGCGGGCTGAACTCTTCCAGAGAAAAGCAGTGAGATGTCAGCTGTATCCCTGAGTAAGGCATTTGACTCTGCTTGGGTTTCTCCACTGTGAATCTGCTCTTTCAATTAAACATCTCCAAATTGGCTAAAGGAAATCCCAGCCCAATATTTAAAGCATTCACCTGTGGACCTGCTTTCAAAAGCCATTCTGCTTTAGCTTGAAAACACATTTATCTGTCTTCCAGTTTTTTTAACTGAATTTTAAAACTTAGTATATATTGCATTTTGAGAGATGGGGAGGAGAGTGTGATTGATCAATTAATTTGATATGTAGAAATTCCTTGGCCAAGGAAAGAATTGCTCCAGGTGCAACAAATACTTATGCAGAAAAGTGCTTCAGCAGGAGAGGCTGGTACCTGATAGTCATAAACTGCCAAGATTACTGTGCCAATCAAGTAAACCAGTGCAATCAGTATTCAAACACAGTCACATAAATATGGAAACAGAATATTCAGCCAGAAACCTATAAGTATAACATTTCTTCATGTTTACCACAAAGTAAACTGTCTCAGTATATAGAAAAAAAATAACAAAAAGTACTTCTGCCTTTTCAGAGCTGTTTTTGTAAGTTCTGAAAAATCATGGAAGATGCCACTGCATGAGGCAAAAAGCTTTATTAAGATGAATAAAAGGAAAAAGGTAAACTTAGCAAAATGCTTTGCTCTGCATACTTAAGGGAAGCACAGAGAAAGCCACATGTGCAAAATGGCAGAGATTGTTTTGTCTATCCCTGCAATGAGTTGAACTGTAACCACCCAGCAGAGTGAGGAATTGCTGCTCAACCAAGCACATATCACATGGAGAGGTAGCACTCTCCTGTTCTTTCATGACAGAGTAAATAGTTTAATGTTTCTGTGAGCATGTGGCTGGAGGCGCACCCTGTTTATGACAGGCTACGGATGTCTGTGGAACGTTGCCCTGGAAGAATCTGCAATATTTCCAGCAGGAAAACCAAATGCTAAGCAGATGTATTTTCTTCCAGACCCAAACTGTTGGACTCTTCAGTTTTAGGTTCAAGCTGGCAGAAAACCTTCACTTCACTCAGTTTAACATTTTTAAGACAATGATCACAAAACAATGACTTTTCAGCCCTATTGACAAAGCCTGGAAGTCACTGAGTAGGTCATGCAGATCTGTGTTCCCCTGAGGGCACAGAGACTGCTCATTAAATCTGCTTGGTCTTCTCACTTATGCATTGAACTTAAAAAAAATCACAACAAAACAAGAAACTCAACCCCTAAAAGCAAGTAGTACTCTTGCCCAGAGAATGCTTAAAAGAGTTACTCCAACCTGATCTTTCTGCCACTTACCTTCTATGGGAGGAAATACTCATGGAGGAACAAACTCAAAAAGATCACAAAGATCCTGCCACACAGATTTCCTGGTGTTATTCTATAGGGCAGAGGCAAAAGTTCTTTCCTTGAATTCCTGTCCCCATGTAAACAGGGGGAAAAATACTGTCTTTTGTCAACATTTTGTTTTGCTCATTTGTTATCTTCAAAACTATTCTATGAAGATGCAATTTATTAATTTCATGTTTGTTCAATTACAAAAATGATCCTTTGGGACCGTATTTGTAGTATGTGCTGAAATGTATTGTTTGCTAAGTGGCCTTATCTATAATTCAGAGAGTCTTTGTGTGCTTTGGAAGACCATTTGGCAAACTCTACGAAAGGAAGTAATTTAGTTATTTGGCTGCATTAAAGATGAAATCAATTTAAGATGAATTAGGACTTCTAGAAAAATGATATGAAAAAAACCCTGATGGCCGAAGTTCTTGCCTTTGGAAAAAGTAATAAACCAGTATTGTAAGAGCCTTGGTGAACTTGCAGTAAGATGTGGATCTAGAAGAGTAGTTTAAGAAGGTGTTGCTGCCAGCTTCTCATTCCTATCTCCCAACTGGTTGTTACTTTCTCAAAAGTTTAGATATGCTGTGTACCCTGGTGAATGCTTCTAGCCTGTTTCAGTGGCAAAATAGATTAATATAAACCACTGTTTTAGATTATTCATGGTGCAGACTTCATTTCGGTTTGAGTGCCTGTCTCCTCCTCTTGTTGCTCCACGGCCATAAAAATTTTGAGGGGATGTTGCAACCCAAGCACCCACATGAAGGCAAAGCTTCATCTGAGACTAACTTCAGTTCCAGAAGGTTCAGGTTCGTAGCATGAAGTCGGAGTCTGGTTATTGAGAATACATTGGTAAGTGAAGATACAGTTCACAACCATTTATTCTGAGTCATTTACAATCTAGTGATAAATCTGTGCAGTTTTACTTCCAGCTGAACAGGACACTGGATGTGCTAAACTGTTTAATGTATGTAACATGATACTCTATGATAAAAATGATGCATTAGTGAGCCAAGTGACAAAAAAAAAGTGTCTAAAAAAGATACTTAAGGAGAGGCCAAAATCATTTGCAGTTATTTTAATGGTATCCAAATGCTGTTCCAACTAAAGATGTTAATAATTACAATGAGCAATAAAACTCCAGAAAGAGTTAAACTTACTGTCAGGCTTTATTCTGCTGCAGTGTTCTGTTTGACATAATTCCATAACCTCTTCCCTTCAATAAATGTCAACTACTTTGTTTTATTTTTTTAATTTCTTCAATGTCTTAGCTGTGAAGAGAGACAGAGCATGGAAATTGTCAGGGATATATCACGTTTTGCATTCACATGCTCATGGTTTTTGTTAGGGTGACTGAAAGGTCAGAGAAGATGCTGCAGGAAGACTTTCAAATAACAATAAATATGGAAGTTGTTTCCAACTCAGTGTTTTGAAAAGCTTTAATCAAAAGGCCTCGCTATGATCAACTCTGGTAGAGGACTAAGAGTAGTATTTCCACAATAAACATTTTCTTTTTGATGGTATCTTCTCTGAAAACCACCAGTGGGGAAGGGGTAGGATTTGATGACACCATAGATTTAAAAAATGCTATAAACTTATCTAAAAGCAGAAGATGATGCCAGCTTTTGAAGACTGACAATCCCCCAAGAACTGCAGAGGCTGGATGGAAAACCTCCATTGCTTTTCATGAAAAGGTCTGTGATACAGCAGTATCTGACATGAGGGAACAGCCTCAAAGGCCTCTGAAGTTCTTTCCTCTCAAATGTCCTTTAGAAGGCAGAATAACATGTAGAAACAAGACCTGTGTGGTAGCTCCCTGTCATCTGCAGGGACCTCTCTGCCCACAACTGTCTGGCTTTCAGTGCTCCTCTCTGTACCTGGTTTCAGAGTCTGGGAGTGGTCTTCTATTTATCTGGTACTAGAGACACATTCGTGGGCACAGGATTTGTAAATACTATAAAATGATCATAATGGCCTTATCCATCTCCTACCAAGAAATAAGGCACAGTAATAAACTTAATCCTCAACCCTTCTTTAACAGTATTTCCAAAGGCTGTTTTAGAAAATATAAACAGATTAAGGAATAGCCAGAAACTTAATCTGGTCAGCAATCACAGATTTTTCAGTTGTGTGTTGAAGACATAGCAACGTAAATTACCCTTGAAATGACTCTATTTCAAGTAATACTCTTTTCCGAGCTATATTTTTAGACAACTTCATACTAGTACTACAAGAGCTTATTCCAGACAAGGACTTAACTTGGGTTTATGTTAACATATAATTTGTAAAAGTTTGTAATAAACACTGAGACTGGCAGAAATTATGGGAAGGAAAACACTGCTACTAACTTTGGCTACTTGCTTTGATTCAGACCTCATTGTGTTTGTTATGTGAGCTTCAAAACGGCAGAGAAGTTCTGGATCGTCGCGTCACCGAGACCAGAATTTCCAAAGCAGCCTCATCTTTTTAGAAACTCTCCTTTGATTGAGGATTTTGACTTCCAATATAAATATTCACCAGAGGCCTGATGCTTAGATGGGGAAGTCGACTAACAGGCTTTCATTCAGATAGGAAGAAATATGCAATGCATAATTCAAGACCTTAGGCCTGAACTGGCATCCTGGAATACACCCACTGAAGCTGATGAAATTTTAGGGTGTACAGGAAGTACCAACTGAAGTCTTACAAATAAACACTTGGTGAATATTTATATAAATATGGTAAACAGAAAAGGAAAATACCAGTGTGCATGCTGGTGGTCAGTCCAAAATGACTACTCTTCTCAGCCTAGTTTTTGTATCCTTTAGAATAATAGGTCCATCATTATTTTTCCAATGCTTTTCAAACTTGTGGTAAGAGATAATTTCCCCTCTGTTAGTCACACAAACTAAAAGCAGCTCTGTAATCTCAGTTTAGCTGCATTTGGAAACTAGTCTTTGTAAATGAAGGAAGAAAACCAGGCAGGAACTTATTTACCAAGTGTCTCTGTAGAAGCATTCAGTTTTTCCATGATCACACTTTTCTCCACACTGACCAGCTTCTCTGCACTGGAGAAAGTTTTTGACTTCTTCAAAATACCATTTAATCATTGGTACAATTCAGGATGCATCAATGCCTTTGAAAATGTGATTTAGAAACTACTGTGATGTTGCACTCTGTGTGTGTTTTTATTATTTAAAACATGTAGTTGTTTTGGTCAAAATTGCTCATGACATTGTTTGAGACACTGAGCAAACTCATAATAGGAAAATCCATTGCTCTGAAGAGCCAACAATTTAAATAATTTAAAGCTATGTTTCCTGTTATTCCAAAATGAAGCTTAATCTATTATTTAACTGTCCAGGAAGCTACTGTACAAAGGTGTTGGGCAATCTTGAATTAAGTGGAAAAAAAGTTGGTGGTATAAATTAAATAAATATTTCATTACAATCAATGGTGGCATTTTAATAATTAGTGAGAAGTGTTTAGAGATTTTTCATAACATGGCATGTAAGCAGTGAAAAGAAAAGGCTGTTTATTCAGCACATAAAAGCCAATTTTAGAAGAATTAGCAGATGGAGAGTGCCAGAGCCAGAGGAGAGTGAGTATTTTTTAAAAGCTGTATGATCATGTAATTAAACCAAATGGATTAAATATGAGAATTCACAAAAATTCAGGTGCGTTTGGTTCTATTCTCATTGACACTGGAGAAAGAAAGACATTTCTGTTTCCCTACATGTACATGCTTTTTGGAAAACCATTTATTAATGTTGGAATTAACGGCCTCACAACCATGCATTAAAACTACAATATGACTTAAAATGATCAATTCAGCACAAAAAAGTGTTTATGGGGGCAAACCCAACAGCAGAAATTATTCCAAATTCCTGGAAAATTGTATTACCTTGTTAGCATTTGTTTCAGAAGCATGACCAAACCAGTAAAACAGAACAGTGTCAGGATGTCAGGAAGAAGAGTGGGAAGAAGAATGGGAAGAAGAGGGAATGACTGATCTTTTCATTATTACAAAGCTTGACAAACCTGGAAATAGTTCCATCTTCTCCAAGTCATAATCTCAGAAGACTATATTCTCTTCTTAAAGAAACAAATTAATTTTAAAAGCCTTTAAAAACATCACCAAGGACTGTGTATGTCTAGATATACCAACCAAACTGCTATTTCTTTGAGGTGTTTCAGCATCCTTGATGGATGAATCATCTCCACCATGGTTTTTTCAATCAAATAATTTATTTTTATACATGTTTTCTACCAAATGGATTGCCAGAGGGAGGCTATGTCACAAGCAGGGCCAGCTAGTGCTCGTCTGAAATATGCAGGATACACTTTGTACTGGTACTTGCTTTGATTTGTTTCCTTACTAGATGTAGAAATAGAACTAGCTGTAATCCACTTTCCTACCTCAGGTCTGAATAACAGATAAATTGATACAATCAGGGAAAATTAAGTGTCCAATAATCACGTGGAGTGTCTTTTCAAAAGGTAACTGTTGGGCTTTCCATTTTCCCAGAGGTGCCATACATACCTGTTGAACGTTTGTGTCTTCTACCACATCACTGGATATACAGCAGGCACTTGGCTGGCTTTATTGAGATCACACAGTTGTTCTCTTTCCTCTTTTATGGTGGGTTCTTTTTCTGTGTTAAGTTCATATGTAAATGGGGCGAGCTTCACATGGTTCTGGAAGTATGTGCCCAGCCATGCAGTCTCTAAGAAACAGTCAGCTTTCTTTTAATTTTTTATTGCTGTAGGTCTTTATTGGGCTGCATACCCTGCTCCTTACAAGTACCTTTCTGTCAGAGAAACAGAAGACAGCTTTCTTCTGCCATCCCGCAAGGTCCTGCATGTAAGTCTCCTGAAGCCCACAGGTCTCAAAGCAGTAACTCAGTCAAGTGCACAAGTTCCACTCTGTCCCCCGTGTTTCTTACACTGGTGTTGACAATCTCTTTGGGGAATTACAGTGAGGAGACTGGATGGCTCAAAATGTTATTGATGGACTGTTGAAGCTCTGGCTACAGTTTTTGTAGAGCCATGAGGGAATTGACTGTGCACTGTCTATTAATCATCTTGTGCATGAATCCCTCAGCTAACACTGAAGGGTTCAGCCCCCCATTAAGCCAATTTGGTCAAAGGCAGGCTGGTGGCAACTGAAAACTATGACCAGCTGAGTGCTGCATCCAGTGGTAGTTTGTGAAAATTGCTTTAGTGGCCTCAGACAAAATATCGGCATCTCCAAAAAATTCCTCAAAAGTAACTGCTAGCCAAAGGTTGAGGGACAACAGAGGGTTTAAAGACAAGAAGGGTGAACTTGGCTCTTCCCAAGTATTCTCTGTAAGCCAGCAATGAAGTGCAAAGGGACACATTGATGTTAGCACCACCCAGGCTGTCAATAAAGAACTTCTGTCCTCAGAAATACCAAATCGAGTTCATATGAATTTCCCACTCTCCCAAAACCACTTTCCCACCAAGCAGAAGAGCTCACAAAACTGAAGAGCATTCCCTCCTTCTCACATCTCTGCAGTCTGTAAGCACTGTGCCTGTCAGAATGTTCCCAGGAGGTTTCCTTTACCATTGTGTCTCATCTCTGCAAGCAGCTGCTTCCTTTTTGCGTAAGAGTTCTTGGAGACTTACTTTGCTTATCAAAACTAAACCACTGAAAAGCTGGTAAATAACTAAGTTCTACTGGGAAGATGAAATCCCACTGCAGATGGAGAGGTTTGCTTAACCTATAAAATAATTCTGGAATAGCTATTGTTTTGGCATAATTCTAAAATGTAATAAAGTTTGATTGTTCTTGGCTTCTCCTAATTTGCTTACTTTAAGGTTATAGCTGATCCTCACCATGCAGATGTTAGTCCCATTACTGTTAACAGGAGTTAAATATACACAGATATATAAGAGGGACTTGACCACTTACTCTCACTGTTCCAAGGTCAGCTGAAGTCTGGACCTTTTACTTTCTCTGTGCTCCACTAACTGAGAACAAAGCTTATGCAAGACTTCCTTGGGGATCAAGGGGTCTGAGGTTTTCACAGTCCACAAGGCTAAAATTCAAATATGAAGCACAGCTGTTTGGATAGGAGTCTTGGACCTCTTTGTTTTGAACTATAGTGACCTGCTCAGACTTCCCAACATGTGAAACTCTGAAATTCTTGCACAGCTAATGACTGGGATGTGAAAATTACCTGGCAGGTAGACCTAGATAAAGTGACCAATTTAGAGTGCTCTGGGATTTGCAGGTGGAAGGGCTGTTCTTTCTCTTCCTTTCCCCTCTCCCTCACGTTTCTAGACATGTACATAATTCCATACACATCTCTGCATATGTGCAAATTTGAATCTATGTTCACCCGCCAAACTGCTGACCACAAAAACTGCAGAACAAACTATGGTTTTGTTGCAGATGGTAACGTTCCTCTCTTCTGCCAAGTACAGGTATTTTTATGAGTTCCTGATAAGAGGTAAAATAAAAAGGGAAACAGTATGGGATAAACTAGTAACTCACTTTAAGTAGTGATAAACCTCCACTTTCAAATTCATTCTATATCCCCCTGGTAGTGCAGGCATTTTGAAGCATATAATACATGTAAAAGTGCCAGTTAAACCTTCCCTTTGATTTAGCTGCAATTCCACAAATATTTAGAATATCAGCAATGAGTAATCTTGCAGAATTGAGACATGATATGCTGGATAATATTAAAATCTCAAATAAATAGTTAAATGGACTGGCAGTAGCCATTGTGGCTTGGATGAGGTGATGACCTCAGAGGAGAGTGCTTGACTGGTTGGGCTTTTCTTGAAGTCAGTGATACACCTTCTAATATCCCCTTACATTTAGAATCCAATTCCATTATCTTCTTTCCAAAAATTATATATATTAATGCTAGATTGTAACAAGATAAAGAATATTTGATCTGTTTTAGGTGTATTTATTTTGCTGCTGCAAAGCATATGAAATACTATGGAAGGAATGTGGAAAACCCCCACCATTCTTTATGTAGCGATATAATGAGTATCTTTGTGCATCCAAGATAATAGGAATCCCAGCATTCATGCTTACTACAAAATATAGCAAGCAAAGACCTAGTAAATCCTGGCATTTTTTAATACAGAAATAATTTTGACTGCATCTTTGGCTTGGTATGACATGGAAACTGGCGATTGTTTATGCTTTGCTACTTTTTTTGGTCTGCATTAAAATCCCACATGAGAAACAAATTTTTCTCTAGGAACAAACTGTTACTTTTTTTGGGACTGAGTTCTAATTAGCTGGGTCGTACGTCTGTTTCTTTTCAGCTCGGAAAATGCAATGCATATAAAATCCAGATGGATAGCATATGATGCTGGAACCAGCCCCGGCCAATCAACCATGTCACTTTGATTAGGGGAAACCTATAAGCATTTAAGCAAAAATCAAAACCCAACAAGATAGTAAGAGCAGCAAACTGGCTTCACTCTGGGGTTTCATCACAGCTCTGGCCTCCACACACATTACTGAAAGGTATTTACACCCGTATTTAATGTAGGATTTGTGATTTAGGCCCTGAATACCAATGGCAGAAGCCATGTGGGAAGCGGGATGGGGAGGAAATTTGTCATCAGAATACATCAGGCCACAAGGACCACAGCTTTAGGGCAATGAGCTCTTTGAAGAAGCTTGAAATTCACCCTGAAATGATCCATAATATCACAGATCAATTCTTTTTGTATGGATTGGGGTTGTGGCAGAACAGCCTTTCAGAGAGCAACTGAGTACATGTGGCGATTACTCACAGTCTCGCTGTACTCAAAAGCTCCTGGGGTTTCACCAGATTAAGAGCGAGATTTTCAGAGAAGAAGTCTGAAGGGAGAGGCAGGCAGTCCTTGTGGAGGGATGGAGCAGCATCTGGAATCCCTACGGATAACTGCAGGAATGTTTATTATTCTTTGTTTATTATTTTGAGTGTGTGCTCTCTCCCTCTTCCTCTCTTTGTCTCCCTTTGTTATTTGTGTAATAAAGTTCCTCTAGGCACATAAAGTAAGTCATCTGGAATTGTGCAACTCCTTCTGCCAGGAAGTTGGAAAAGCCCCTCTCCTGTGCAGAGAGAAAAATACTGACTTGTTGCAACCATTGAGAAATTACAGAAATACAACATTTGTGTTTGAGTTACACTGAATAGCAAAGAGCTGTGGCAAATAATTGTGCTTCTCACTGTTAAAAAATTCTTCTTTTATCCTGTCCAAGGTGTTATGTTTATTTAAAACTTGAAAATTAATTTGCATATTTTAATATAAAAAAAAGCACTCAAAGTACATTAGAAGGGCTCAGTGTCAAAGTCACTTTCCCTGCCAGTGGGTGCAGAGAAGGAAAAGGAAATGAGTAAGGAGAAAGGAGCATCTTTGCAGCCACATGGCTAGTGAAATTTTCTGTTTATTCTTTGGGGGAAAAGCAGAGTAGCTGCAGAGCTGCTGGTTGGAGAGGTGCCGGGACTGTTTTTATTGGCAGGCGAGGCTGAGTGGCTGAAAGGTGGCCATTAACACCCTGACACCAAGTGCTGACAGGGCGATTATAAGATTAACACCCTATGTTATATTAACAGTGTCAAAACCTCCCCTTACCTGTCAGTGAGAAATAATGGCACGAAGGAAAACATTATAGACATACAGAGATTTTAACATGAAAATACCACACAGCTGCTTTTTCAAATAGATCTAAATATCTAGATGACCTACTAAAGCTCAATAAAATGAAAGACTATATTTTAAATTAATTTTCAATTACAGTTTCACAAATGTGCTTGGCCACTTGCCTTGCAGTTTTTATGCCACAATTGTCCCCTTTCCAGTTTAAGTGCATGTATTTCTACATATATTTTAATTATATTTCATATCGTATGTGATGATAGTATATTCTGTATGCCATAAGATCTGTAAGATCTACACACAGAATGCATAATACATATTCTATATACATATATATATATATATAATTCAGTTTCTAAACAAGATCAAGGCAGAATCAAGGCATCCAAAATGCCAGAAAGCGTTCATGTGTTGCATAAGAAAAGTTCAGTAGTTTTAAGTCATGTTTTGGGGATTTTCAGAGTTGCAATTCCATCGTATCATGAGGGCTTAAAGGTTATTGAAAGCCGTTAACAAAGTGGATGTAGTTCACTTAAGACTTGTTACAAATTACTAAAGCGCCATCTAAAAAGTTCAAATGTCTCTGAAACAGATCCAACAGAAACATTTAATAACTAAACAAGGATAAAGGATGGATTTATGAGTACTGTTTAGTTTGGGGGCTGTTGGAATACAATGCAAAAAATTCACAAACACTTCCAGAGCTTCTGTTAAATGAACACTGTGCCTGAAAAAAATGCAGTATTTATTATAGCAACTGATGAGAATTGCCAAAGGTAGGGAGTTTCCAATAAACAGGATTCTAGTTTTAGGAACAACCTGCTAAAGTATTTGTATGTGTAATTTTATTACAGCATGTGCTTTGGCTGACACAAAGGTCTCCAGGGCAATTCTGAACTTTCAAGTCATCTATAGAATTGAGTGTTTTCATCTACATATCTTTTGTACTTCAAAAAAATGAAAAATATGACATAATTCAGAGAAAATTATGTTTAATCATGTTTTAGTAATGATATTCAGGCAGTTTTCCATGCTGACAAGAGCCTCAGCATATTTTCTGAAATGTCAGAAATGCCTTTAGAGATTTTTGGCATTTCAAAAAATTTGATTTTCAAAATGAGGAAGAGACAAGAAATACTATCAAGATAGTAGGGTATTTAGTGGTCTAATTTATGATAAGATCAAGTGGCCATTAAAAAGACACTCAAGCAGTGAGATCTTGCATACAGTATAGTTTTCTGAGAATTTAAGTAATACATGAAGGCTTTGTTTGCCAAATGAATGACATAGACTTGAGCTAAAAAATGCTTATCTACACTGTTTTAAGTGTTCAGCAAAGGTGTAGTTCCCCCTGCTTTATTTTACTTTTCTGAGCAGACATAAGAGACTTTGTGGGAACCCTGATTTGTGTTTATCTGCCTCTGGAAGAGAACAAAATTCCTTTTTCCTAGTAAAGGGAAGATCATGCAGCTCTCCTGTCCAAAGGGCCTCTGCTGGGTGAGACAGAGATGAGCTTTTCAAGTGTTGCTTCTGCTGGAGAGAACTAAGGGGGGATTATGGCCTTGATAGTGCTAAAATCAGGGATCAGTGCATGCCACAGATCCACTGTCTCTGAGCTCTGAATGGGAGCAGAGCAACAGGCTGTATCTGCTAATCCTTATCCCTTTCTTTTTGCACATCTTCGGTGAGACAAGGAGAGACGATGGGTCACATTCTGCCCCAGCCCAAGACCTTCTTTCACACTTGCAGATCAAGACAGACTTTGGCAAAGTAGGGGTGGCAGTCACCAAAGAAAGAAAAAAAAATAAAGCCACAACACAGTGAAAGCCACTGAATTGTTACTAAACTATGAAATCATGTGTAGACATGAAAGTGGGAGGAGAACTACCTAAGACCTTATTTACAAAGGAGTAAAGACATAAAAGATGACCTTCTGTGACCACTAAAAGAATAACTTCATCAGGATATATTTGTGCCAGAACACGACTCTCACATGTCAATCATGTTGAAGTGCCAGAGAATTTACTGTAGTCATTTGCAAGGGGTTTTGAGTGACAAGGTATATTATTTTATTTTATTTTTATTTTATTTCATTTTTTTTTCTTTTTGGTTTGTTGGGTTTTTCTTTTTCATTCCTTTTTTTTTTTTTAAATTTGATCTGATGCCTTTACACACCTGGAAGAAAATTAATATACACTCACGAGATAAGATTCATAGTCTTGCCACCACTGTGTAGCCCAGTCAAAGAAAAAAGTGATTTTAAAATGACCTGTGTAAACCATGTTTTAGTGTTATGTGACAAGCAGCAAATCATCTTAGTGCTTTTTTTAAAAATAAAAACCATGTATTGTACCTTTGCCTCAGACAAATTGCTGAGTGACTTAAAACTCACCTACTTTAGAACCAAAATTCCTCCTCCTCCAGAACCAACATGACTCTAATTGCACAGAAATCACATCTTCAGCAATCCCTACATTATCTGTGATGTAAGGTGTCTACTCTCAGCTATAAGATGTGCTTATTTTCCTTGTTCTGGCTTTCCCAGAAAGGCAGCATGTGAGTGATCACTGGCAGTCCTGGGAACAGATGGAGGGCACATATTGCTGTAGGTGTGGGAAAAGAAGTAAACCCCATGTACTCTGTGTATCTGTGTATTAGTCTGTATTAGGGATATACTTTATCAGCTACTTACATATTTTCCAATGAAAGTATTTAATTAATTCTGATTTAAATTTTAGAAAGCTAGTAAAAAGTGAAAATTTGTCATATAAATGTTGGCCTGTGTTGTGCAAGGTCATCTATGAGCATTAAGAAAACAGGGGGAGGAGGTGGAACAGAGCCCACAGATAAGCCACATTTTAACATTGACAACTGTTGTCCACCTCTGTATCTTTTTATCTGCATTACTTTGCCTTCCTTAACATATGGCTAGGGAAGGTGGATTTTTAAGGTATTTACAGCATAGTATACAGAAAACACTACTTTCTCATCTCTTTCAAAAACACCTCAGTGCACTATTTGGAGACTCTTTTTTTATAATTTCTTTAGATGGATCAATTTTATTTTCTCCCCTTTACTTTCCAGGCTATTTTAAGCACATAAACAGAACTCTACTGCTGTTCTGGTTATGCTGAAAAAAATCCCCAAAGTCTTACATATATCAGTGACTTCATGGTGAGTTGCAACAGCAACACCAAGTGAAAGAATTCCTGCTTAGAGTATTGCAGTTTGGAAATGAGTCAAAACTGGACAGAGTATTGAACAGTGACTGCTGTCAGCAGCTGACTTTTCCCATATAACCTTCACAGATCCCAAGTGGGAAGTTTACATCACCAACATCCCACAAGCATGGACAGATGGAGTCAAGGCACTGTCCACAGGGTTGCCCCGAGGGCACAGCTCTACTGACGCCACCACAACATCCCAAAACAGAATAACTGTATGGATATGAGCCCCAAAGACTTTCCCATCCCCACTGCATGTTATATATGGTCAAAATACTTCCATACTTGAGAAAAGGAACACAGTTAAGTGTCCAGGGTAGCTCTGCTGGCTTCATTGCTATTGTTCCTATTTGTTTATTATCATCTGTCAGGACTGACGGGTGTTTAGAACAAAACAAGCCCCGGTTTTGAAATGCTGCTTAATGAGAGGAACAAGTTTCAACTTTATTCTCTGCTTTCATGCAACCAGAGGTTCTGTTTATTTAGAAAGCTAACATTTATACAGATTATGCACTCGCAGTGGTTCTGTGCCAAAAAACACATGACTGAAATGGGTCTTTCCATCACTCTTTCAGCGTTGACCTATGATTGTTTTTACAGGAACTGGATCTTTTAAGCAATAGCCTCTGGTGGAGCAAGGGGAAAGCACGGCACCTTGTGTAATGATTTGCAAAAGGTGGCTTGGGCAAAAGGATATGAAAATACTCCAAATACTATTTGATTGCAGTAACTTCCAGTGAGAGTGGGAAGGGTCATCCAGCAAAGCTGAATGATGGGGGAAGGTCACCAGTTTAAGGAAATCAAATTTTTATGCAATGTGATAGTTTTGATTGATTAAGCCATCCAACAAACTTTTCAAAGTATTAAAACCGGTAAAGTAAGAGTTATTAGAGATGGCAAATTGAGCTGGAAAAGTCACTGAGTAATGATTTAAGTTCTAAATTTGCTGTTGTTGTATGTGCTCCTTATTATCCTGCTCTTGAAAATGTTTGAAATGTTTCCTGAGTAGAGTCCTAAGAAAGAAATGCTTGTCTTGTGTTTGTATGTAACTGTATATTTAAAACTCTTTTAAAAAAAATCACTTGCTGCAAAAAAATGGAAAATTATTATGCTCAGAAAGATCTATCTGGTCACTGCATTTGTAGTAACATATTATCTTCAGGAGTAAATATCCAGCCTGAAAAATGTCCTGTGTATCAGTCAGTGAGTAGAAATATTGCAGAGGTGTGTGATTAGAGAGTGCTTGAAAACTCTTGATTTTTCTGGTTTGAATGTCTTTCCTGGGAGACAATGGTCTTCCTATGGAACCATTCTACGAATTAAGGATGTATGAAAAAAGAAACATCTTTCTGCTTTCCAATATTTTTCCGGCTGAAAAATGGTGACAAAGCTGTAGGATGTGATTCCCCCCCCTTCACATTCTCACACTTTCTAAATGTTTCCCAACTGGCAAAACAGTCAGTGTTACTTTGTGCTCTTTCCTGCCTTTGGAAAGAAAGAAGGTTTAAAGTACAGGAAAGCCCTGTTTGAAAACAGTACTAGTATTTCTCTGTTCTGAACTATTCTTGGAGAAAAGAGTAGAATCAAATTATTATTCGTTTCATAACTATGAAATGAAAAATTCACCAGTTCAGAAAACATTTTCCTCTGAAACATCCTCCTAGAAGTGTATTTTTAACTTGCAGTTATTTTTCACTCACCTTTGTGTTGACACTCTTTAGTTAAGCCAAGTCTATCTTACAGAGTCACAGTCTCTCAGAAGATTTTTCTGTATTTTCCTTTGAACAGAAGTCTGTGGGCTGATTTGCATCAGCAAAGTGTTCATTAAAAAGGATTAAGCACAGTTAAGCACTGCAGCCCCATGAAAGAAAGTGAGGCTAAACACCATGCACCTTCTCTCCATTGAAGGTGCCAACCCATGCGTCCTAATTTAGGGGCTTTTTGCCTCCCATACATCAGGAAATCTAAAACTTTTCATAATATAGCACAAATTACCTCTTCAGCTAGTGAGTAAATAATCACTGTTGATTTCTCTCCTGCACAGCTTTTACCTCAGGGCTGTGTGTTGGTGGCAAAAAATGTGCTGTGACTTGGGGGTAGGAGGGTGGTCACTTGTCTCTTTCTCCGCTCAGCCATTCCTGTCTTTCCCCCTGTTCCCACCCAAAGCAAGAATTAAGTGCCTAAATTGCTTTGCTCATCACTTTATCAGTGGACCCACTGCTTCTTTTAGTGGCAGCAATTCCCTTAGCACAGGGTTTGGGACCATTGGTGGAGGTAGATGTGCCTCACCCCTACTGGGGGAAGCCACTCAGTGTGGGGAAGCTCCCCCAGACCCAAACAAGCGGGAGAAAAGCGTGACTTGGAAAGACAGCAGGAATTCCTTTCCTTTCATCTCCTGTGCTTTAATTTCCATCAAGAAGGAGGCAGTTGGACTCATTTCTTTAAGTAGGTTCTCCCCATTTGAGACAGAGATAAAAGACGCAGAGTAAGAGCAGGATCCAGAGGTGGGTGAACCTGCTCTATGTCTTTGCACAACTGTCCCAAAGAGAGGAAAATACTGCAATTTGATATTTATTTGCTTAGCTGCCCCATTTCATCATTTTATCCTTTGCTGCTCTGTCATGTAAGTGCTGCAATTATCTGCCATGTTGCTTAAATGGAGATTTCACTTCACAAAAAGGAGAAGAGGGTCCAGACTTTTACTATATTTCCTACAGTCTTACAGGGTTTACTGAAGTGGTTGTAGGGTTTAGCAGATTTTCATCCTGTAATTACATGTTGTGTCTGAAGGCTTCTATTAAAGCTGGGGATGGAAGCTCCTCAGAAGACTTAATAAATAACTGAAATGTGTAAGACTCTCTTTATTCAGAAAATCTGCCTGGAAAGCTCATAAGAAAAGGCTTTCCTGTGAGATTTTCTATACTTCCTACTTGAAGAGAGGCTGGAAACCTGAGAAGAGTCATTCTGTTCCAGCTAAAGTGGGTAGGTGCCAGGGGTTTAGGAGGCTGAGGGAGAGGCGAGGGGAGGAAAAGGGAGTTACACATTTTTTTTCAGAAATTCAAGTTCATCTTGAGTTTTTGGAAGAAGTTAGTGTTCAACTTTTGTTTTGTCTGAACAAATTTCTTCACTGTTATTTTGTCTAAATCATCTGGCTTAAGTGGGCTTGGCTTGCCTGAGAAGTCACATTGAATTAATAGGTCTGTTCACAACACGTACGTTGAAGCCTGTTTGTAAATCCCTACAAGAGCTAATGTGCTCCATGCACCTCTTGCCAGGCACATGGAACCTCTTTTCCACTCCACACAGGACACTTTATTGGAGATGTGCTTGCACTGCGCTGCACCCAAGCTGAAGCTGAGCTGAGCTTCCAGGAGGGTCTTCGGTCCAGGAACATCAGTCGATATGAACTTATTTTGATGAGAGGTGCTACATTTTCCAAAAGAAGCGACTTCATTTCTCTCTGCTTGTGCTATTTAAGACCTCTGCAGTTCAGCTTTTAAGGTGCTGAGATAGCCTTCATAACTGATAACCCCTTCACAGCTTGGAAACTATGATTTGAATTTGACAAAACAGTCTGAATCAATCATGGACAATGGTCAAAGATGTTTGAAGTGCAAAATTCAAGAAACTAAGAAAGGAAATGAGAAATAAACTGCAGACAAATTATGAAACAGCCATTTTTTTCTTCATCCAAACTTTAAAGCTAATTTTCAATAGGAGGAAAAGTACGTTAAGAATATGCAATGCTGATGAGCTCAGAACCACAATGTTTTTTCACACAGGTCCAGGGTCAGGACATACTCAGGACATCTCCCAGAAGCTCCAAAACAAATTGCTTTTGGACTTTGAGACCATGAAACCAGAGGGACCAAATACAGTCCCTCAAAGGTACACAATGCTTCAAAGTCCAGCCTCACAAATGAAAGATACGCTTGTCCTCCCTCCTCTCCCCTCCCCCCCAAAAGTGTCATCAGTAAGATGTCAGGAAGAAACATGATTTATAAGGAAAATCCATCAGATTTTAGTTTGGCTTCAATGTGTTTACAGTGTAAATTACCCACAAAATGACTTCTGCCAGTGGTTTGCTGCCACCCTTCTCCAAAGCAGTGATGGGTGCAATATTTTTTAGGTTCCTGGCTTGAAATAAGGCAAAAATTAGTATTTTTATGTCCTTTCTTGAAACCAGTCCCTATAAGGTGTCTCATGTCTGACAGTCAAGGCTCTTCCAGGAGAGTAGCTCCATCCTATACTGTGCTACCAAGAATAAATACTCTCTGAGCAGAGGTGCCAAAAGAGGAAAAAAAAGAAATCCCTCCCTTTCATTTTTTTTCTTTCCTTGCAAGGCCCAACATGCTGTCTTTGGACAGATTTCAATCCCGCTTTAATTCATTAAAAAAGTGAAACAAAATCACCATTTACATCCTTGACAGCTGGCAGGTTTTATGTGTTCTTACTGCTCCTGCCAAGTCAAAAAAAAGTTTTCATTCAGCTCTGTCATGGATCTTTGGAGTGCTGGAAGTGTGAGAGATGTCAAAATGTACTCATAACAATGACATACAGTACCTGAAGGCAGGAACGTATTATGCTAATGTACTAGTGTAAAGGAAGTTACAATTCTCCTTTTCACTTAAAAAAAAAAAGAAGAAAGAAAAACAACAAAAAACTCCACGACAACATCAGAAAACATACCAGTCCCGAAAGAGGGAGCATTTTGCTTTCCTCAAAGCCATCTGACATGTTCCAAGAGCTCTCTGTTCATCAGATTGCATTCCAGCCTATAGTGGGGGTGGGGGGAAGAGGGAAGGAAAGGCAAAAATTTGGTGGTTTATTAGCATTTCTTGATTCTTCTTGCTTCTGTGAGATGAGAATGGTGGATGAGCAGTTCAGGTGCTGGGATGGGCTGCCAAAGTGCTACAGGCAAACCCTGCTGCTGCTGCAGACTCAGCAACATGGACTCTTCCCTTCTGGGTATCAAGATCATGGAATTTAGGAATTTGCACCCCTATGCACCCCTATGTGATTGCAATATACCACAAACAGGGTACCAAATGGAAACATTACAGTGATTGTAAGGTAGTGATAACAGTGCCCTGCAGCTACTTGGGCAGAAATAGGAACAGAAATGGCCTCCAATTTACATTTTCTGCTCTTCCACAGCCCTAATGAGATACTAACAGAAGGAAAACCCCTTTCAAAGAGAAAGCAAACATGGCAGAGCTGAGGCATGATGCAAAGCCCCTGTGTTTTATGTCCCAGTGCACGTAGACCGAGCCTAGACCACATTGCAGGGAATATGTAACTCGGAGGCCTACAATCTGATCCTGTGCATTCATGCTGTACTCAGCCCATGTGTTCCTTGGCCAGAAAGGGGATGTACAGAAAAGCTTGGCAGCTGTTTGAATTCTGTGGAATTAGGTAAAGTTATCTAGATTACAGTTCAACAAAATCTTAGTTGCCACTTGATTTTTTGATGGGGACAAAGATAAATCAGGCCCTGCTGATACTGTGTTTCCTTGTCTGGCTGCCCACCCCAAGGAAATGCAAATGTGAGTTAAATCCTCCTAAGCACAAGTGTAAGAGGCAAAACTTTCCATTTCCACTCTGCACAGCTGTTTACATTAGAGAGAAACCCTTTTGGAATAAAAGAAGAGAAGCACCCCATGGTATAATTGCAATGAGCACACCCCTGCTATCATTTCCAGAGGCGTTTGGGAGGGAGCTGCCACAGCTTTCAGAACTGAATCCTCACTCAGGAAGGACAGACGCCAGATCATTATTCCTGGCTTTAAGATAGAAAATAGCTTATGGGCATAAGATGCTATTTACTGCCTACAGTACATTTCAAAGAACAGCTATCTTGTCAATCATACACCCTTTGTATTGCTTGACTAGGTCATTTTAGTTTTACTGTGGTTAGTTATTTTAAAATCAGTGTTATTCTTATGATCAGCTATCCCTTATCTGCAGTGGTGAGAATAGCTTGGGGTTGCGACTCAAAGACCACAAATATGACTAGTCTTGGCTCTGAAACTTTGAGACCCATAGGCACAGTCTTTTCTTACAGAATGCAATCATTATGGCATGCACACAGCCCTGAGCTATTTCACTTATTAAGCCAACAACTGCTTAAAATGGCAAGCTGCTCTTGGAAAAATCAACTTGGTGCTTTTTGCCTGTACAAGATCCCTTTTGATACACATAAATTTTGAGAAAATCTAAGCCTAGGGCAATTGTCTACCTCTGAGATACAGTTACAGCAGGATAATGAGGAGACTCTTAGTTACATTGCTGTGCTCATCTTCACCCACAGTACTGTGGATGCAACAGGCAGAAATTATTTGTTCTCCCCAAGAGAACAAAAAAACCCCCACACCAGTGGAAATGTGGCTTTGTGTGCATATCTGGGGTGAGGGAGATCCAGAAAAACACCAGACTGAAGGAGCAGGAACAGTGTGGTGTCTTTTACCAGAACTGGCTCTGGGAACCTTCTGGAAATCTTCACTGTGAGGGTGGTGAGGCACTGGCACAGGTTGCCCAGAGAAGCTGTGGATGCCCCATCCCTGGACGTGCTCAAAGCCAGGTTGGATGGGGCTTGGAGCAACCTGATCTACCAGAAGGTGTCCCTGCTCATGGCAGGGGGTGTGGAATGAGGTAATCTTTAAGGTCCCTTCCAATCCAAGCCATTCTTTGCTTCTATGATTATCAGTGCTGTTTCTCGGAAATCCCCTGCTGTTACCCCCAGAGCCACTGGAGAGGTGACGTGCAGACGTTGTGTTGGTTGACCAGCATTCAGAGCTTTGCATCTGGATGAAGTCTTTCATCCACAGCTTCTCTGGGCAGCCTGTTCCATGTATAATCACAGTCATGCTTTTCCTATGCCAAAATTACCTTTTGGTTGCCCTTCCCAAGAAGGTTGCCGTGCATGGCACTCTGGCTGTCCTCCCTGTGGGGAAGCCACTCCTTTCACCAGGCTCTGGTGTATGGTTGGACATGTGCAAAATGCTGCCAGCACTGAGGGCTCTGGAAGTCTTCAAGATAAAGTGCACTTTCTGAAAGTAAGATTACTCTTATTACTGAGATGATGTGAAACTGTTTATTTTATTAGGAACCTTTTCAAATCATTTAATTATCATATTAGTTGTGTTCATAGCTTATATTCTACGAGCACAATTGTGTGACTGAATGAAAGACTGTCTCCTGCCAATTTCATTGTACAAACAGCCCAGAGCTCTCTCTGCCTTAAATATATATCCAAAAGGGGTTGAACGTGTGTGAGAAGTGGAGACAAACTTTGGAAACAAAAGGAGCTCTTACCCAAGGTCTCTTTAAAAGAGTCTTGCTAATTTTTTAAAATAATAATGATCTTTTGAAGACCGAAAAAAAATAGTTCTGTACTCTACTCAGTGCTGATCAAATGGTTTCACAGTTGTCTACAATCAATAAGATTTTGCTTTGGCCCTATCAAGGTAAATTAAAAAAAATCACAAAATTCTGCGATTCCACATCTGGGAAAGTTCTGCTTTTCCATATAAAATATATGGCAAGCCTGGAGTATTCGGACTGCCAAAAAGCAAATCTCCACACCATATAAATGATGCAGTTGAAAAAATTATTAACTTATGAAACTTATAGCCAGCAGGGTTATAGAAATATTATATATAGGCATATAGAGAAATCAGTAAATAGAATTGCTATCAAGTATGACTATTTTTTTTTTTTTTTTTAATATTCCAAAGTTATTCTCCCTTTGGAACAGGGAGTTAAAAATGCAATGGTACAAGAATTCAGAAATATTTCTAGAAAGGAAAAAAGCAACCTTTAGAAGATACAATCCATTGTATGTCAAAATTATATCCTTCCTTTAATTCCTTCGGAAGGAGAAATGACAGTGTTTAATCAGAGAAAGCATTTTGGTCACAGTACAGCAATGCATTTTTCAAAACTGCACTTTTCCAGGTGAAATATTCTTTTCATGAGAGGCTTGGTCAATCCTCTCCCTTTTTCCTCATCTGCTGGTACATCACACTGGCTGGAAAGGCATCTCCTCTAGGCTGGGAAAACCTGTGGGCACCATGTACTCTAAAATCTACTCAGGAAGCCCCAAATGGCGTCAGAGTGGCCAGCTCCATATTCCCAGCCAGGTGTTCCACATGAGGACATGGGGTGTCACCACGGCAGCTGGTGGCTGTAACGCACCTGCGTGGAAGCTGCTGTGCCTCTCCCAGTGCAGCTGCAAGAGCATTGCTGTTTGCTGAGGCACTGGAATGTTCCTCACCCAGCTGTACTCCACTGGACACCTCTCCCTGGGCTGGAAGAGCAGTGCTGACAGCAGGGTGACACTAACGTTGGCCAGCTGACAACCAAAAGTTGCCTACACACACTCTTGATTGGACTCGACGTCCTTCCTTTGACCCTCAGCTCCTTCATCTGACTCTGAGTAATGAGTGTAAGCACTCCCAGATACTTCAATATATCTTTTTTTCTATTTTTCTTCTAGCAGAGTGGGTATTCCTCCTTCATTGCTCATAGTCCTATTTGTCCTGTCTTCTAAAGAAGTGAACACATCTGCTGGGGGGTTGGTGAGTCTGAGCTCATCCATTAGGAAGGGTCCATGAAATACTCTGTACTACTCAGGTAGCTTGTGAGAGCATCCTCCTCACAGCTGGAGGATTTTATTTCCAATATCTGAATAAAATACACCTGCTGAAGAGCCATATCCTATACTAGGACCAGCCACAGACTGGACATGTGCTCGGGGCTTGTCCTCTTGTATAATTCAAAACAAAATGGAGAAAAATACCTTATTGAGCATGAATTTCCCAAGAGAATATGGCTGAACTTGTCTGCAACTAAGTCACAGTTGTTTGCATACTCTGCTTGCCTAAATTCACACTTTCCAGCCCATCTGTGAGGATTATATTTCAGACAGTTGTTTAAATGGTCATATCAAACATAACACAATCTGGGGACATGGGATGTTTATTATTCCAGGAAGATTTCTTAAGTACATCAGTAGCATGTTTTCACATTTCACCGTAAACCAAAGAACGGTTGCAAAAGACAGTCACTGGCGGGGCTGAGCCACAGTACCACCCTACTATCAATAATATCAATACATGGTAGCAAACTGTTCCTCCATGTGCCTGTGTGGGAAAAGTCTTAAATGCAAAGCCTGTGTGTTAGACCAAGAAAACCTCCCTAAATAATTGTGGACCAGAAATTTTTTTTTTTCCCCCATGAATGGGGTGTTTTATAGCATGTTTCTGTCTGAACAGCAAACATGGTCAAGAGGAAAACTGATGAGATTTAAGATGCAAACCCAAAATGCTGTAGATTCTAAACTGAGTGTAAAGGTTTTTGTCAATGTGAGGGCCACAGTTATACACTCTCATGTACAATCAGACAAGCAGGCAAAGTTTCAGATAAAATTACGGTGTGAGAAACAGAATCTTAATTATGTTTTTAAAATGCTGATGCTGATTTTTTAATGCTGCTGCTCTGAGCATCTTCCCATCCTAAAGACTGCTGTGCCTGAAAACTCAGAGTGGTGGCTCCAAGGGAAGGATTTTCCTCTTCCTCAGTTTCCCACCATGGAAAATGTCTACAAATGAACACAAAGAGCAAGGCAACAGCTTGCAAAAAATGCAAAGTCAAGCTTACCTGTGGCCCACCTCTGCAGCAATCTTGTTTACCCATCAACACCTCAGGAACAATCTCTACTTCATTCACATTCCTCACTATCAGTCTTTATTATATGGTGCACCACATCCTCACATTAATTAGCACCTCACTGGCAGGCTAAGTATCATTTTTCAAAAGGACTGCAATTAACAAAATAAACCAAATCCCTTTTTAGTTCGAGCAGCACTGCTTCTCTACCTTTCTTCAAAGTGATGGGGTCAAATTGTTGTTTTCCTATGTAAACCAGCAATGGAAATATTTCCAGATGTGTGACAGTTTTCACTTGCCTAACACCTTTTGCCTGAATATTTTAAAGGGAAGGGTGGGGAAGGATATTGATTTTCTTTGATTTTTCTTCAGTTTGTCTGGGAAGTTGGAGGCATGGAGATGATAAGTAACTTACCTCAGGTTACAGAATGACTCATGAGTAGAGTCTGATTTTGTGGGCCCTCAGATTATTTTTTTTACCAGATGATCCACAGCAACTCAAAATTTGGTAATGTGTCTTTCTTGAAAAAAAAAAATTATGTTTGTGTTGGGGGAACATCCTGGTTTATTCCTAGTGTTGATACAGTAAATTGCCAGCCTGTCCCGTTCATCCAGCCTTTGAGACTGATGCCAATGGCAGTCCGAATGCAGAGCTTGGGAATGAGTCTCACACAGCCATCAGCTTGAAAGCTGTTTACAAACTCACCAGTATGAAACTGTAATACCACAGCAATATTAGTCTGTGACAGCTGGGGAACCAGAGAGGTCTCAATGGCAATAAACAGAACACGATCATTTGAAATACGCTGTATTCCTTTGGATGCTTTGCAACATGATCTTCTCTCTGTGGAGAAAACCCTTAGTGCATGGGGCTTAAAGATTTCTTTCCCTATTTTTAAAACAAATGCTGTGGAAACAAATTTTCTTGACTTGAAGTTTTGTATATAAAACCAGCTTAGAGTTGCCATTAAAATACCGTGACTGAAAAGTGCCAACAAAACATAAAAATATTGACTGTCAGTGGTAATCCAGCTCCCTCAGGGGCAGCCAGAGATCCCCATGGTGCCATGGCCTCCAGGCACGATTTTCTGGTTGGATTGGCCCTTCTGTGGATAAAAATGTCTTTCCCTCACCAGAAGGAGCCAGCAGTGTCTGAGGCAGCTCGATGAAGCCCTAGGACTTGCTGGTGCTTTTTGGATTTCCTGGTGGGCCATTCAGAGTGTGAGAGAAGGTAAGTTTGGAAAAATGCAATATTGCCTCTGGAATGTAAAACTGTTTATCTAAGAAAAAAAAAAAAAAAAGAAAAAAAATAGGGCCAGAACCTTCGTTGTGTGGCAGTTAAAAAAACAATTCAATAATTTGTCCTCACAAGCCTGTTAAAGGTCTTAAAAGAGACTTCCAAAATCACCCTAAATAACCTCAGAAGGGAAAAGCTGATTTTCTAGGTTCAGTTCAGCCCTGTTTTGTGTGAAAGCCACAAGGCATGCTGTACTGCAGAACCCACCCCGTGGTGGCCTTTGAGATACCTCTCAACACCAGTAGTATTTGTGCTTTGTAATGAACTTTTAAGGCCACTATGTGGAAAAGAGTGCCATTGGCAAGTGCAATTCCCTCCTCATTAAATATTCCCATGCTGTGAGAAACTGTGAGTCCCGGTGTTTTTTTAAGACCTGGGAAAAAGAATGATGCCACATTGCTGTTGAAGATGATGCTGGTCCTTCAGGCAGGCCTTGCTCTGCCCACCTGAAACAGTCCTGACTTTTTGGGACAGACATTGTATGGCACAGCTGGGATTTCATAAACCCTCTCAACACAAATCTCTCTGCTGCACTTCTAGATCAAAAAAAAAAAAAAAAAAGAATCCGAGAAAACCCTCACAAAAGGACCAAGAGCTATACTGGAGGTATCTCTCCTGTGGGTATTATTCCTCTGAACAGGCCAGAGTTTAGGGTAGGTCAAAAGAAAACTGCTGATCTGGAAATAATGCTGCATGTCAGGAAGATGCCACCATCGTGCAGGGCCTGGCAGCTGTGTACCCCCTCCAGTCAGCACCACACAAGGAAACACAAACACAGATCAGTTGCAAAATTATTATTAAAGCTTCCATGAATAATAATAAATAACAATAACAGCAACAATAATAATAGTACTAGTTGTTGTTGCTATTACTGCTACTATTATTACTATGCTCAGGTCATTAAAGACTGCAGTTCAGTGTCAGAGAGGTGAAGCTGCCTCAAACCTCTCACTGCTGTCCTGTTTTCCAAACAGTCGCATAACCTCTGATAATGCATTTTAACACTGTTTGCCATTATATATGTCCAAAATAAGTCAAGTTTGCCAAAAATGATATCATCTTACATGGCATGATTAGATGTTGGACAGCCCAACGGAGATCACCTCAGCTTAGTTCCAGTGTCTGTTCCCTCTGAAATAGAAATTCTACATAGAAATGAGAAAAACCCTCCCTTTATTTTGTTTCATTATATCACTGAGGCTTTGACGCACCCCCTAAAACTCTCTCAGAGAATTATGTGCTGTGCTCTGGGGGTCATGACATTGCAAGCATCATGTATTGGAATGGTGGAACAAACTTTTCAACAGGCCAAATTTTTCTACTGGCTATAAATATTCCCTATCAGTCCTACTAGTGCCTCAGCAATCCTCTTTAGAGCCTTCCAGCTAAATGGCAGATATGCCCACCAGGTACAATTCTAACTTTATCAGGATGGCTATAAAACCAAAAATTTTGGCTAATAAAATCACTTACAGTGATTATAGGTACTCAAGCTTGGGGCATTCCCTGCTTTTCTACACATCTTCAATTTGCAAAGAATAAATAGGCTGTAACCACCTTGAGAAGATTCTTCCAGGCTGAACACAAGGGTACACCATAAGGGCAACCATGGCCACACTGAAAGATCTGTGTTTCCCTAGGAAATATCCTGCACCACTGCTCGCCTTTGGAATATATTTGAAAATACCTGCCATGGAACACTGTGTCCCTGTTTGCTTTTCACACTAACAGTGGCCACAGCTCAAGTTACAAGTATATCAAGTTGCCTCTAAGAACACCAAAGAATAAAACTGTGATGCTTCCAAGTGAAGCTGGACTTTCCAACAAACCTTGTACAATTCCTTGCCTGCGATATTTCCGCAGCTTGGTATTCTCCCCTCCACAAAACCATTAGATTCTCTCAATGGATGATGGAGAGCAAAGATGTGCATATATTCAGGTAGGATATATCTTTTTTTTGGCGGCAAACCAGGCTAAAGCTGTTCCCAGCAACTTCTGGTTTCTTACTTTTGTTTGCTTTAAAAGCAAACTAAGGCACTTCAACCTCAAGAAGAAGAAAAAAACTCCATGCTGGTTTTTGCAATTGATGGATATATAACTTACTGTTACATTGGGAAAGATATCAATTCCCTTGTATTGAAATAACTTGTTGAACCTCAATATTAAGGAAACCCAGTAATTCCTGTCAAACCTAAAGTGTTAATAAGGATACAATTATATATAGTTCTGGTCTACACCATTTCAAGATGTAGAGGACAAATCTTAACACTCCATGCACTGCAACCATCTCACTAAATCCAATGTTTCTCTGAAACACCTAATTTAATTTAAATGCAGGGAGTCACACCAGAGCCAGCAGATGAAACAAGAATGTAAAGGGCGGTCCTAAACCAGTTGTATATTTCTGAACATTTCCACCTCTCTACATTAACTGTAATTTCTTTGATTACAACTCAGATTCTCCCACCCTAGTTTTTTTCCCCTTTATGCGGTTGAGAGAGCTTTACTCATGGTCATTGTTTCCTTTACACCACTGATTAGTCAGACAGCTCACCCGGTTGTGTGGGGTTCTCATGTGAGTGTGAGAAAGCAGCACGAAGAAACCAAGGAAAATATGAATGCAAAACCACAAAGGAAATCCAAGCATCACCAAGGCCAGGTGCAGGCTCTGAAACTGGATGTAACTTGGTCCCAAGCCGTCTTAGCATCAGTTTGTGGTTAATATTGTCACCGTTGGGTTAGCAGGTTTGTTAGGCTCTGAGCATTACTTTTTTTTAAGGTACATCCTAAGAGATTCAAGTTCCACCTACCAAAGATATTAAGAAGAAAACATCTGACTGCGAAATTCCATCAGGAACCAGAGTGCTGCTTTATTAATAAATGGAATATATATATATAAATTAAATGAGATCTCAAGTTCTTTAAGCAGAATCATGGGAATGGGATTATTCACTGTAGTTATTGGTGCACGGTTACTCTCTCTGTGTCTTCATTAAGCTCCAAAAAAAAAAGCAGATAATTTTCAGGTTTTACCTACTCATCATTTTCAGGTTTTACCCATTCCTCCTTCCTTTCTATGATGCTTTTCTTCATCAAGCTCGCTGCCCACTCCTCTCCTCTGGCTGACCTTCCTTGGAGGGTACACTCTATTTCCTACCAGCCCTTTTCTCTCCCATCCCATACCACCTGAAGGTGTCCAGCCCAAAGCCACCATGATGAGGACCACGCCAGTTGCGTCTCCCTCCCTGGGAGCCGAGCTCTGGGACAGGCTTCAGTGCCCTGTTTGAACTCATGGGGGGAATCTGTGCCCAGCCACCCAGAGCAGCTGCCAGAGCAACCCACAGCCCTTCCATGCCCCCTCCCTCCCTTTTTGCTCCAGTTGCTAGAGCCCTTATCCCTCCTTTCTTCCTTCCTCCCCAGACATTCAGGGCCACAGCTGTTTGATCAGGTCACGGTCCTATTCTCTCAGAGTCACTGACAAACAGCACAAAAAACCACTGGTAGAGAGATCAGATTTTCCTTCTCATTCCTTTTGCACCAACAGGGAGCTCTCCCCTGTTCATCTGAGGGCATAGTGGCCATCACAGCTGAATGGTTGCTGCTTTGTGGCTGGCAAGGCACACACAGCTAAAATCCATATATTCTCATTTTCCATTTATTTTCCCTTCCCATCTACCCTAGCAGAAGGAAGAGTAGGTGAGCAGTGCCACAGAGTGCTGGTCGCACTACTGCTCCTTCAATCACGTTGTGAATTATAAAAGCAGATCACTTTGATTGAGTGTGAGGTACCAGAAAACTTTTGGATGGCCACTGCTGTATGATCTCATGCAGACAAACCACCTGTTAGTGGGCTGCAGCAGTCATAAATTGGTCCTGGGAATGCTTGGATAAAGAACCGTCTTCTCTGTTGTCCCAGGAGAGCTGATCTATCTGTATAAAATATCTATTTACTCTGCAGAAGTTGCCATTAAAATATTAGCTTAGAGATATTTTCCATGAGGAATTCCTGGGCTTTCCATGCTCCCATGTGCGTGCAGACGTATGTACCTACATGTGCACACACCGCAGTGTGTTGGAAGAAATGTGAGCATACGTAGCACTGAAATATAAATGCAACTGTTCAGGTTCAGTGGAGATCAAAAAAGGTAGGAAATGATAGAATGAATTATTATCAAAAAAAATAATTGAAATCTATCTTCCAGAGTTTTGTCTTTGCTAGACCTTTAACAAAGCTGTTAACAGATTCTATAGGGGATCAATGTTTTCATTTTTTGTAGTACAAAATTGGACTTTGCCATAGACCTTTCTGCTTTAATTTTAATTCTGTATTGATAATTTCAGAAAATAAATATTGATGCTTTAAACCTTTTCCCCCTTTTCCTTTCTCCCTTTTTCTCTCTTTTTTTGCAATCATCTGTAACAGGAAATCTAGTAGGTTTGTATCATCTCTTTCCTTTTCCCATTTTCTCTTTATTAAGATTTTGAAAAGCCATAGAATGATGAGAAATGGAATTTTTCAGAAGCAGAAAGCTGCAGAATGGCCAAGGCAAAAGCAGAACCTCACTCTGCCCAGCACTTTTCAATTCAGAGCAATAAGGAGCAAGGAGAATTGAAGACAGGTAGTAATGACAATGCTGCTGCTGCTTACAGTATTTCCCCTTTGAATATTGCCAAAACAAAACAATGCAGTGTTGGAGTGTTTCTCAGAAACACCTTCCTCTTCTTTGGTCAGAAGGGGTTGGAACCAGATGATCTTTTATGGACTTTAAGGTCCCTTCCATCCCAAGCCATTCTATGAAGAATTACAGTCTGGCTTTTACAAAACAAGTGTGTTTCACTGGAACTGTTTATCAGTCTCGATGATAACACCTCTCAGTGCCTTTATGAAAATGGAGGTTGAGAGCCACACTGAGCAGAAATGGGAAACCAGAGCACCTCTCAGCCAACAGAAGGCTCTGGTGCTCTTGGAGCATATCTCCGCCAGGGATAAAATACACCTGGACACTTTTCACACCAAATCTCTGTCAGCTGTGCAGACAAGCTGGTGTCTTTTCCAAGGTGGCAAAATTGGGAAAGTGTGTGTATATGTGTGACATACAGTGGGAGGAAGGGAGTTAGAGGAACAATGGGGTTTCTGGATGGCTGAAACATCTCCATTTTAGTGTCCAAAATCAGGAGCCTTTTATTGCACTTCACCGCAAATCTAGCAGAAAACCTCTTCCTCAGACATGGGTCTCATGCCAGTTTTGAGATAGATATTCCATTTTGTGTTGATTTTGGATTTGGAGCCAATATTGGCCTGATCGTGGAAACTGAGTTGCAGCTTTAAATTTGGAGAGGTAACTGGTTCTCCTGAATGCTTTTAAAACACTTTCAGCCCTTTGGATGAAAAACGCTCACGTTTGTTTTACCATTAGTCACTTGGAGCAAGACCACTGGAGGTCTGAGGGACCAGCTAAATCCTACTAGATCCATAGCTTCTTCTCACCATCCTTTGCATTATAAGTACCTAAAGAAAGGGTATTTATAGAAATGAGTCATGTGCCAAGTGGCATTTTCTTTCATTCCAAAGATGAGAGGTTTACGTACATAAAACACACAGCTCCATGTGCAATACTCTCCCCAGTGCATTTACAGGCAAAATAACAAGCTGAATGCCAAGACTACAAGTTGTCCAACAGCAAATCCAGCTGTCATTATTGCAGGTATCCATCCTCCAGTGGAAACAGTCTCCATCAACAGCAGACAGCTGTGGCTTTTAATATAATTCAGTGGCAGATAATACAAAGCAGTACTTTCACAGCCGGAGCATGGATGAAAAATGACACAGCCCAGGAACATGACAAGTAACAGGCCTGCAGGGTGAAGTTCTCACTGGCTTTAACTGGAAAGCTTGTTTTCTCTTGAGCACACATGTTTGCCAACTTCAAATGGCACTTACTATTTTTGGTAAAGTTGTTGCAAGCCCTCACACATGCTTCATCCAAGCACCGGTTCAATACTATATGATAATCATTTGGTATTAAATGCTGCTAGCAGAGCCAGAAGGTTTCCTTCATGCATCCTCCTACCACTGCCAAGGCAATCAAATTAATTCTGTTAACAGCCTGCCAAGTCCACTAGCCCACTAAACTGTCCTGTGTTAAAAACGAAATCGAGACATTGATATCAAACCGTGCCGTTTCCCCGCGGAGTGTGACGGCTGGAGCCCTGCCAGCGGGAACGACTGCTATCATCAGACGATGCCATGCGATGGCTCTAATGAGCTGACATTTCCTGTTGCTAAATTGCCACGTCTGAAAGCCAAACCAAACAGTGCTCAACCTCTGCAGAAACCAGACGATGGTTTCTGACTTTTCCTTCTGCCTTCTGTTTCTGTGCTTTCGGCGTTTCTCCATCCAAAGCTGCCTAGATAAAGAGGAATGAAGTAAAAAACTGCTCCTGCACCATATGGAATATATCAGACTGCTCTGCAAAAACCAAGCTGTCTCATGTTGCTTCCCCAGACACCACGGACCGTTCTGCAAGCTGAGCCATTCCCCTGTTAATTGGAATGGGGGGTTCTTGTGAGTGAGCACTGCAGGTACAGGTTGCCCACACTGGCCTGGCCATGTTGTTTTTCTGACTCTTTTCACTCTCTTCTTCTTTTTTCACCCTCTTCTGGCTGCTTATTTTAGCAACAACAGCAGTGGCAGGTGGAGGAGTTCACTTACCTTTTCTAGGATCTCCAGGGAATCAGTGCAGAGCATTGAAGGTGCTGTCACTGTTACATCTCCTGAGTCTCTCATAATCATCATTTAACACAGTGAAATCTTAATGCTTCTCTTCAGAATAGGTATCCATGTAAAGTTTTTCACCTAAAGGAATACTCTTTATGGGGGTCAAATCATCAGTGTGTTGAAACCACTGTAGCCTAGCAGTGCTCACTGACATAGACACTGTTTCTGAAGCAAAATAGGTACACCCAAGGAATATTAATAGAAAGAAATATTACAGGCTCAGCCTAAAAAAACAAGCAGTAGTCCTCTGGGATTGTTAACACGTGCTCCTCAGCAAATGAGCTATAAGATAAGTCTAGTTGAACAAGCAAAAAAGAGGTGTTTTTCCAGAAAGAGGATGGAAATTATGAAAAATGACAGGTAGATTTTTTTTTTTCACCCACCAAGAGAAGACCAACAAGTTCAAGGTAGCATCAGATTTTTTTCTCATTATTTTCTAGGCTAGGATAGAGACAGAGAGGGCATTTTATCTACCTGCACCAACCTACTGTCCTAAGACTGTGAACTAAATAGGGGTCTGTTTAGCTGGCAACATAGTTTTCTTCATAGCCTTTGCTTTTGTCCTCCAAATTGCACATGAATTTCATAGACCTCAAGCTGTACTTGCAACCTTTTCCCTAATTCACAGCACTGGTAGTCTTGGCTGTCCTCCATCAACTTAACTATTAAGTCTCAAAAGTCTGTTATGGATTTTATAGACTTGGGGGAAGTTAATTTTGCTCGTGTGCAGGCTCTTATCTGTTCAGTTTGGTTTGCTCTCTTCTGTAGCGACACATTTAATGTCTGTGGTATTAATAAATAACTAAAAATTATTCCACCTATTTCTTTGTATTAGGTTGAAGTCAAGGAATGAAAACGATCTACCATGGACAAGTGTTTCCTCTGGTAGCAATGTGCTAAAAAAGCAACAGCACTGGTAAGAACTGAGTGTATCTTTACAGTTCCAGTTTTCTCTGCCGTGGGTTGAAGTAAGTCATAGAATCATAGAATCATTAAAGCTGGAAAAGACCTTCCAAGATCATCAAGTCCAACCTTTAACAGAGAAGGCAGTGCATTGTGAGTCAATATAATCACTACATACGCCACACATTCCTTAGAATTTTGAAAGCGTCTACTTCATCCCTTCCCAAAATAATATAGCAAAGATTTCCAAGGAAACCTAAAGCATAAGGGAAATTAATGAATAAAATAGGTACTGACATGGATAAAAATAATTTTCCTCTCAAAGCACAGAGAAAAGCTACTGATGGCATATATTGCTCTCTTCCCCATCCCAACCACTTCCCTTGGCTGGGGGTTTCCATGACCAAGATAGCCATCTGCGTTACAAGTCTGCATGGTTACACAGGACCAAACCAGCCTTCTGCCTTTATTTTTAATTAATTTTTTAAATTCTGAAATTACTAAGTAGAAAAAGGCTGGTTATCCCAGGCACTGATCTGTTTTGTGTAACCTGGACACAGGGCTATTGTATGCAAAATTAATATTCATATTCAACCATTATTTCTCAGGCTTTTCTTTAAAACCTTTTTATAGTAAAGAAAAAGAAAAGGCAGTATAAATGTAACAGCGTGAATATTAAATTCATAAACCTGAGATACATAAACAAGGAAGTAAAGCCTGCAAACCCTCCTTACCCCATACCAAGAAAAACCTAATGCCATTTGGGAGCAATGTGAGCTTTTCAATACACTGCAGCTTCTTCTGGAGTTCTAAAGTGCACAGATATGAGTGATTTCCAATTTAAAGACCTTCTTAGTTGTGTGTATGTGTTTCATTTTCTATATACTTAGTAGGTCATAAAATCTTATCATATCAGTCTAGAAAGAAAATATCACATCCCTATCACCACAAAAGCTCAAGGTTTTGTTCTGAGAGGCCAGTCTTAGAAATTTTCTACCTCTGAAGAGACTGTGCTCTTTAATTTCTAACACTTGGCATATGCAGTGCTAGACGGCACAACAATTGGGTTTTGATGTGTTAAGTGGCAAAGGACATTCAGCAATTAGCCTCAGTGTAGAAATGAGTTTTGGTTTAAGGACAATATCACTTGAAATCTAAAAGGCAATGTTTAAAATATAGGAGGAATTGTTATGTTTACAAGGATATGTTTTTCAGCAAGAGTGCCATGATATATGATGCTTTCTGTTGACACTCTTTTTCTTCTACTTTTGGGTTCATAATGAATTGCACGTAATTACAAGAGGTGATCTTTCAAAGTAGTGTTTTCCAGAGAACTCCAAGAGAAGAAAATGGGATCTTTGTGCTAAATAAATGCCTGTTCTGCTCTCTTTTGACCAAGAGAAAAATGATGGAAATAAAATTCAAGTGATTTTCCATTTCTATTTGCATAATGTTTGCTTTAGGTTAAAGGTATATGCAGACCTGTTGCTGGAAGGCTGAGCACATTGGAAAGAACAAGAAAAGGAAGGTCACATCCTGACATGATGATGTACGTTAATCGATTAAGAGAATATTATGTCATTTCTGAATAGGCTTAGTGTCAAACTCCTGCTTCCCTCCAACTCTGGCAGCATTAACAGCATGCTGTTGATACTATAATTTGAGGTCTCACTACCTTTGACAGCTCTGCAAGGGTATTTTGGAAGGATTTAGTGGTTTTGAATAGCTTATTTCACTAACCCCTGAAGAAACACTTTCCTTCAACACAAGCACGAGTGGTTATTTTCTATACTTAATAAGGCCAAGGTAAAGAAAACCTGATTGCATATTTTTAAATATTTTATCTTTACACGAGCCTGGGTTGTGCAAAGCACAGAGCCATATACACACTTTCGCAGAGCAGGTAATAATATCGGAAAAAATCTCAAGGACTGTCTAACTCCCATGCCAAAACTTTCAAGCAGGAGTATAAAATCAAAAAAAGTAGTCTCAACAGAAGGGTTGTTAAGGATAGGAACCTCCCCACCTGATGAGAAGGTGCATCTTCTGCTCATCCTCAGGGATAGAGGAAGCAACAGGTCAACAGGTTCTCTGCATTTCCTACCAGAGTATAGTATTAAACACCCAATTTTTGTTTAAAGTGTATGTGGACGATCTATGCTAAAACTGGTCCTGCAGCACACATATGCAGAATGTGTGTATTTATCCTGTAGATTTCCCAACATGGGGTGAGAAAAACTGGAGAGAGGAGTGAAAGAACTCAGAGTTTTCCCAATATTGTTGTTAAGTTCCCAGCTGCCCCTATTCTATGGGCACTCCTCACTTCCAGGATTTTCTGTAGCCTTGGATAAATATCCTCACTCATTTTTTTGAAAACAAAAGATAAGAATGGTGGTAACACATACGATGAAAAGCAATCAAATCAAATGCTGTCCATATAAACCTGAGAAAAATCTGAAAAGTAAACAATGTCTCCATCAGAGAATTGTTACAACACATCGCTGTTATAATTATTATAATATTATACTATTTTCCTTAGCAACAGCCTAGGGTTTGTTTAAACTCTATAAATTTTGAAGAGGTTGACACTGCAATAATTCAGTGGATTATATAGTTGGATTCTTCTTAAACTACAAATTTAATCCCATTTCATTTCCTAGATGACCCCTGATTAAGCTTGTCCAGCATCTCTGATATGCCACAACAGTTACCCTGATACAAGAGCTAAATTGACTGAGAAAAATAACTGAACACGACCAAAACAACAATCATAATAATTCATCCTTCCATTTCGGTTTGAAAAGGAGGTAACTATTCCTGACGTGAACAGACCAGAAAAAAGTGACTTTCCCAAGATCATCCAACAGACTGGGGTCCAAATTGCCAGAATCTTACCCAGTACTGTCTCCCCATTAGGTCACAGAGGAGGTCTTTGGTTTTCAGTGACAATTCCCATTGCAGTGATCTTTGGGATTTCCTAACAGCAACCAACCTGAATCAGTGTAGAAAATAAAGGAATAAGTTGCTCCAGAAGGTTCTGAAAGCAAGTGCAGAAAAATTTTGGCTGTAGTGCCAGTAATGTCGTATCCTACTGTCCCGATTTCCCATCTGGAATGACAGTAAAGGGAGCTGAGAAGTTACCATGGTGGCTGCAATAAGAACCGACTGCTTTTCCCTGTCTGGAAGCCATCTGATCTGTTTTGCATTCAAAGCCTTTGCTGGAAGGAGTTATGGCTCTGTGAATATTATTGTGTTCTTAGTCATACATTTATTAGATATGAAATATTTTCACTGAGCACTTCTTAGAACCATTACAGAGCAATTTAACACTTTTATATGCTTTAGCCAGTCTTATTCTTTGCCTTCGTGACTCTGACTATCCCTTTCCCTCTCCCAAATAAAAGAAGATGATGATTTAATCTAGAAGACATGCTGGGGGCACCAACAGATGTGGTTTTGCTGCTCCACACTCTGACTCAGGGTCTTTTCCAAATCCCCAGATGAAGTCAATGCAACTGTTTCATTGCTTCAGAAGGGGTTTGGATGAGGCTTTTTTCATGATACTGGTAAAGGACTTTGCCCTCCCTGCTGAACACACACTCTTATGAAATAGGGATGGCACTGGGAACCCGTGTTTGAACTGCTTGCCTGGGAGCTGCCATAGGACAAACCACATGTTACGATGATGGAGGAGGAAACAGTTAATGGTCCAGCCACTATTAATAGAGGTTAAAAACAAGCAACTTTTGTTTATATTTCATTGTTGTTTAAAGTACTCAGAACTAAAAAAGGAAAAATCTGATGAATGTGCTGTGTTTACATTGACTTAGTTCCCATTCACATTTTCCTAACACGAAGAAATACCTCCTCAGCTCAGAAACATGGGAGAAAGCTTCAGACGTCAGAGGGAAAGTTTCTTTTACGTGAGGGCTCTGTTTTGCAATTTTCAGGCCCCAAGCACGATAGAGGAGTCATTTCTCAGGCCCCATTATGGCTGCTCCAAGCATGCCTGGCACTGGGGGGGATTGTGTGTGGGGCTGGACATGTTTGCAAGACCCTTTGGGGGCTGCTCATGGTCCCAGAGAGGGGACAAAGCCATGCTGACCCCACGGGGGGCTGGTGGTAGCCAAGACAAGGAGGTTGGCGTCTGGCTGCCCAGCTCGGAGGTGCTGTGCTTTGCTTTGCTACTGGGGGATTCCTGGTCCCTCCCCCACCGCTCTGCGTGTCCCTGCCCGCTCGCCGAGTCCTCCGGCTCCATTGATTTATTTATTTCTTCACGCAGAGCTCTCCGAGATCAACCCCGAGCCACGGGCAGGCTCCAGGACAGGCAGCCGAGGAGGAGAGCAGCGAGCTCTTAAAAGTGAGGCTCTCCAGCCGTCGCAGGAGGCAGCCGTGCCAAAACAGGGAATGATTGCCTAGCCCTGCTTTTGCAAGGTTTTACAGCTCCGTTCACACTTCCATCTGTCTCCCTCCCCCCTTCACTGTTTCCCCCCCCCCCCCCCCCCCCCCCCCCCCCCCCCCCCTTCCCCTCTCTCTTCTTCTGTCGGATGCTTCAAGGAAAAGAAAATTTATGGAAGTGGTTCCACGAGCTGTTTTCTCTGCCTTGGTGCTAGTCGGTGCATGCTCCTGGCTGGCTCAACCCTCCCTTCTCTCTGCCCGGCTCCAAAACTCCTTCACCTCACACAAAAGATAGATCATGTTACCCTTCAAGCTGCCTTCTGAGCCCCGGCCCCCAGAGTTGGTGAGTGCATCCTTAAAAGTGCCAGGTACATGCAGCTCCCTGCCCCCTGCACCTCCTCTGTAGGATAAAATTCCCTTTCCATGTTCCCACCCTGGGAAAAATGTGAATTTCAAGGTTTTTTTCCAAGACAAAAAAAAAGTAAGTGATGTTATCTTTCTGTGAAGGGAAGAGTGGTAGGAAACACAGGTTGTCTTCCTTTCTGTTTTAATCAACAAATTACTTAATAAATGTAAGGTAATAAATCAGAACAATGGCACATGCTTGGTTTTGAGGACAGGTTGCCTGAGTGGCACCATGCTTGTCCTACATTCCCAGAGCCAGTTTCAGGCGTGGTCCAACAGGGAAGGCAGGATCCCCACTCCCTCCCATCTCTTTTGCCTCATTTTGCCAGAAAAGCAGCTCAAATGTCATGGACAGCAAAATTAATTTTGCCGGGACTTTTGAACTTGTAGTGGTCACCCAAGCCCAAGCAGCAGCTGCAAAAGGCAGTTTTCCTGCCCTCCACCTCCTGTCCCACTCCTTGTTCATTTGCATCTTTGCCTCCCTCGTTTTTTCCCTGTATCTCACTCCAGGGCTTTCTGACCTCAGTATTGCTCTGTCAGTGCTAAGACTGCAAAGAGAAAAACTTGAAACCCCTGATTCAGACTCTAATCTTGATTCCGTGCTCCTCTTCTGAACCCTGATGACCATTTTTGTCTAGAGCTGTATCCTGATCTCACCAGCAATTTTAAGAATTCAGAGTTGTTCACTGCCTCTTTTCCACTGGCTCAAACACAGATCAAACCTGGATTTCAGGGTCTGAATTTTCTCGTTCATATTTCTGTGTTCAGACTAGGATCTTGAATGACAGGAATCGGTGACAGCGATTTTCTGAAGATGAATTGGTGACTTAAAAATGGAGTGACAACTCTGATGGGCCCTGATTCTGGGGACATTTGTAGTGCCCTATCCAGGACTGAAAGGCTGAGAGATACAGCACTAGTATAAAAACAAGCCTGTTTTTAAAGGTTTGTCTCTTGGCCTTCCCTCCTTGGTGATGTCTCACCTACGATACAGCCAGTGACTCATCCTTCAATTATTGTTGCTGTCATTCTGGTCCAAATTGCTCGGAGGAAGGGAAATACTGACAGAGACACTTTGGGAGATTAAAATACCCGTGTCTGCGATGCTTTATAACAGTTTTGCTATAAGGAACCCGCTTTCTCCATGATTACTTTGTTATGAATTCACTTGTGTAACACATTCTTGGAACAGCACCATTTGTTTCTGGAACAAGGAATCAGTGACAGGAGATTCATTATAGACGGGGAATATTTTCTTTAGAGAAAAGCTGTCAGGTCAAGTCAGGCTTTTATATTGCTGTTTGTAAAACAAGGTGTTTACATACCTGTAAACCTGCCATGTATTTTTTTTCCTTCTGACGAAAGTCACCTTTAGAAATGTAGGTGGAAACGGTTCTTTGGCACTGAAAGCAGAGCGAGAGCAGGAAAGGCTAAGCTGCCACACTTCCTTGCCCTTTCCCTTGCACCTTTTCCCTTACAAGGTGCCAGCCCCCCCCCCCCCCCCCCCCCCCCGGGAATGTGCCCAGGGTGCTGATCACCCCCAATCCCAGGAATGTGCAATCTGCACCCTTCACTGTCCAAAGCACCCTGGCTCTGCCCCTGCTGCAACATCACCTGAAGAGAGGGTGCAGCCTGGTACCTGCAGCCTCCCTCCTACCAATCCCTACATCTGTGCCCAGGACCATGGGAGAAACCACTCTGTCACAAGGTTAATAATTAAGATACTCCAGCTGATAAATAGAAGTGCTAAGAACTCGGTGTGCTGCATATCCCTCCTCTGCAGGCAGCTACTCAACTCTTTTATCTAGATTATCATCTCTGAAGGAAAGTATAATTTGGCAATCATGGTCAAAGTGTTTAGACAATTCAGTCAATGGAAAACCCTGAGGCAAAAAGACAACTAAAACAAAAACATTAAGACAGAGGGATGTAAGAGGAGAGCAACCCCCACTCTATTTTGTCTTTAGACAAAATCTCTCTTGCCCATGGTGAATGCACAAGGCCTCCCAAAGATGGAGGAAAGCAGGCTTCCTAGATAACAACACAAATTAATCCAGAAATTAGATGCTCAAATCAGAAAGAGGAAAGCTGCAAACCAGGCAGGATCTCTGCACTTCTGCTTTCCTTACTCTGTGGCTGGTGGAGTTGTCATTGGATGTTTTAATTCTGGAGTGAACACTTCTGTCCCCTAATTTACCCTGTCATTTGCCCACCCCCAGGAAAACAAAATTTGTGTTCAGATAAACAGAGACTAACTCCCAAGCCTACACAAACTATTTAATTAAGAGTTTCCAAGTGGAAACCACACATTATTTCCTGAAATTAAGGGACCCTCCATTCTGCTCTAGGGACAAACAGAAATCAGGAGGCAAGGAGCTGGGCCATATCCTGAACTCCCATTCCCTCAAGAGCATCAACTATCAGACTGTGCAAACACAGACATGTGCCTCTGATGGGAAAAATCAAACCAGAGGGCTTTGCAGGCAGAGGGCTAGAAATGCCCGTCTCCTCCATAGCCAAAAACCTGGAGTGCGGCCAGGCTCCACTGGTCTGACTGCTGAGGAGAGGAAGGAGCTGTAAGCCAGCAATTAGTAATTCTGCTACTAGCAGGAAAGATTGCTGGGAAGCATAAATAGGTTTGCTGTTTATATGAGAGTTAGTGCAGGAAGTGGTGTTGCTGGTGGCTGGGGGTTTTTCGGAAAGCTGCCTTGCCCAGGGAAGGATGCGGTTTGTTGGAATCGCAGCCCCTGGGTGAGGAAGAGCTTCATGCACAGAGGTTTGGGACTGGTTTTATGGATTTACATCACTTATATTATCACTTCCAGTCCAAATGTGCTTTATTAAACTCCATAGCATAAGAGGTAACACATAATCCTTTGGTACACCCTGAGTTTTATTCTTACATTGTGGTGCACAGGGGAAAAATCTTGGACTTTCTGAATGATTGCTTTTTATTTTTCTCAGGAACACAGCTCACCCACTGAGATCCCTGCAGTTTTTGAAGGGATAGGTGCTTTTCCAAGCAGCATGAAAAATAAAATCATGAATGATGCACAACTTAGTCATAATAAGCACAGAATCAAAAAACAAGGAAGATAGTATAAGCTTTGGGAAGGGAACCAGTTTGTTTGTGCAAATGATAAAGCAAGGAAATATGCCTCTAGAAGAATTTCAGTATTACTTAATTATCCAGAGGTCCGAGATGAAGAGAAAAAAAGGCCTAGAAAATGACCTGACTTCTGGTTTTCACCAACTTCATTCTCTGTTGTTGTCAGTCACCTTCTGCTTCTCTTTTAGTGGAGCAGTTTCTCTGAAAATCAAAGGACTGTGCTGTTACTGCAGAAAGGTGTGGGCACAGTGACTGACCCCTTTTTAGGAGGTGGACAGAAGCCAGGGGTAACTGGAAGCAAAACAGTAGATAAGCATTTTGGCATGTGTAAGAAAATAAACTCTAAAATGCAGAAAGTAGAAATGGGGAATTCTCCCTAAATTTCCTATTTATTTATCTGTCTATCCATCCATTTATCCCCAGGAAAAAGAATGTATTTCACATGAGGCAAGACGGAAAATGAGTAATCAGAGCAAAATTAAAAATTTCCCCAAGTTCTTAGAAATGAGGGATGTTCATTTATTAATACTACTAAAAATGAATGACATTAGGCTGGAGGAAGGTGACAAAAGCATTCCTCTTGGAACATCACATCCTGGATTTCATTGCACATGTATATTAGAATTTGGTCTCTTAAATATGTCAGCCATGTGCCCACTGGAACTCACAACTCTGTGTTGTTTGGCCAGTCCATCTAACCACTGAATTAAAGGGTAATACAGACGTGCTGTGGGATGCAGGAATTATTGGTGATGACATGTATCATGCTGGGAGCAATAGGGCAGAGTGACAACATAACACGAGGAGAAAATTATCTCTGACATGCCCTTTACTTTCTTTAATGGCATACAATTTCTGGTCCAAATTAAGTAAGGATCTCCAGTGCTATTTGACAGTACCTGGAGGAGACAACCTTAAAAATTTACCAGTTTTGCCTTAGATAAATAGATAGAGTTTCTTCAGTGCTCCTTGCACTTCCTCCTACTTAGTTTAGAGAGTGCTCCCAATCTCAGGCAGTGATATTTAGCTCTCTAGCAACTGGTAAGTTTTAAAGGATCATTGTATGTTTTCATGCTCAAGTGATAAATCTAGAGGTGAGTTCCTGGCATGGCCAATGGGAATGTGGATGTGTGCTGCAGAAGACAGGTTTACAGCATTAAAACCTGGGAGAAGTAATTACATGAGCCACTTTGGATGAAATCATAATTAAGCCTTACTGGGGGTTTGAAAGTTTGGATTTACAATATATTTCACTCACCATTTTTCATTTTCATGAACCTCTGGCAGTTCCTGCTTCCATCTGGGATGAGGAGAAAAGTAGCTAAAAGCACTATGAATTAAATAGTGGGAAACCCATATACATTCAGGAGAGCACGCTGGCAGTCTGGAGAGAAACCTTGTTCTTTAGGGACACAGAGCTCCATTATATTTCTCAGGCTGAAGAGGAGCTGTGTCATTTTGGGGGTTCATTCAAAGCAAAACCCTTTTCCATGAAAAGGAAAGAAAACATTGGCAGTTCAGTTGTGTTTTCCCTGAGGAACCCTTGCCTTGAGGCAGGGCACAGTAGAAAATACAAAATTCCCATCCTGGGCAAGAATCAGAGAAAAAAGGACCCTTTTCCCTTGAAAGGGATGTCTATTGCACTGGTCTGGACTAGTAACAACACATGCATTACTATTATGCTTTCCAATTTCTATCCACTGCAGGAGCAGTAAATCGGGTGCAATAGGAAGGACCCCACTGATAGCTTATAAAACTGTGAGCACTGAAAATGGTTAATTTGCTGTGTAAGGTTTTGCAGTATTATTCCTCAGATCATTAGAACATGCTACTAGCAATCCCCAAAAAATCACATTTTAAAGGCCTTAGATTTCATTCCAGGTCTGAAAAGTGCTGCAAGAAGAACTGAGACATGGAGTTTTGCAATGGCAAAACACGTAGGAGTCCAGGAGAGAGACCACGTCAGACATATGTTCAGCACTTGTCCACGCATTGTGAAAAGTCTGAGCCTGTTTATGTGCTCACCACAGCCATGAAATGACTTCCCAGACTCCTGTGTCAGAGCTTTACACCTGCATCCTACCCAGACCTCAGAGCCCACAGGAAAACTGATTCTGCTCACTGTCACCTTCTTGCTTTTTCACAAGGTTGAGGAGGTAGAAACTCCAAGGTTGATCTTACAACAGTGTGACTATGCGCTTGGTTGGAATTTTGGCCAATATGTTAATAAATAACGTAAATATCAAAGAATGCAAAATATTGTACAGTGGCAACACCCATTACCTCCAGCACTGGCAAGAATTCTAATGTATAAACATCTGTGTAATACAAAAATTCCATTAATTTAGATAATAAAGATTAATACACTAACCTAAATCCATACAGCCCTGAAGAGAGTTTGAATGTTTTTTCCATTAGGTTCTGGGAAAAAAAACAACAAACAAATTCAAAAGCAATTTCTAGTTTCAAGTCATTTCAATAGAGATTTGCTTTTTGGGTCACTTTAAGCATAGAAGTTGGATTGTAGCTGCCTTTGTGCCTCTTGTATAGAATTCATAAAATTAGCGTATTATTATTATATATAAAATTCATAAAATTAGCATGTTATTATCATCCAGAGGTTATTAAGACAGACTGAAAAGAGTAGACTTTCTGGGAAGAGAAACAATAAAAGTGGTGGAGATGGAGGATATAAGTAGTTCCAAGGATGGATACCAGAGACAGCCTTCAAAATAAGGGCTGTCACGACCTCCTTTCTCACCCACAGTATGTGCACAGTTCATCCACAGTATTTCCTCTTTCAGTTCAACAGTTGCTTGACAGGTTGCTAAATTTAAGTACATGTGCAAGGACATGCTGCGGACTTCTCCTGGGCTTGAGATGAGGGATATAATTCACTGCTTTCCAGAATCAAGGTTTAAAAGCAGATATTGAGATCTAAACCCTATGCAATACAGAAAAGGTCTGGAATTAGGCTTAGACTTCAAGTGCCTCAGTAACTGAAGCAATGTCCAAACCCTCTGCCTGGTTTGGGTTATCTGGAAGCAGTCCAGCATGCTGGATTATCCGGAGAGATAGTGAGTTATATATGTTAATGGGGAATTTAAGTAATACAATTTACAAATGGCAAGTACGCACTCCTCTGGTTTCCCAGCTAAATCCCAGGAATGCATTGCTTGGAATTTCACAGAGCAATTGTAAACCCTCCAACACACTCCTTGTATTCCTTCTTAGGTCAATGCAGTACCAAAGATCATTACAACTCCCTTTTCAAAACTGATTTTATCACTTCAGTCTAATTCTGTAGACAACATCATCAGGCCGCATTGCAAAACTATACTTTCATCACAGCCATTGCATTACATTAGTCTTTCTCATTTCTGCACACCCTACAAATAGCAGAACACAAGTGAAGACTGAAAACAACCAGCAGAGTTGGTTTTCCATCAGCCACATGGACATCTGGATCAGCAAGAGTGACAAAGCCAGATTAATATTGATTTTCCTAATAAAATCCCAAGCCATCAGCTTTAGGCTGAGTTTAATCCTAAGCCTTATAACCTCATATAATCATGGCAGCATTGGCTGCTTTCTCTTGGAAACCGCCCCCTGGGCACTGCTGGAGACAGAGCATCTAAATTAGATTGTCTCTCAGCTTGACATTGCATGGCACCAGAGAGGGGTGGAAATAGCCTCCCAGCAAGGATAATGAAAGGCCCACCTTTCCTTATTCTCCCCTTGTCAAAATCAAATTTATAGACTTTTTATTTAAGAGTGTATCAGCTATCTTTGCTTGTAACATTAGCAACTGCTAATAAAGATAGCAGGGAAGAAGCAAATGGAAATAGGGAGAAGGTGATTCCTCTGACTGGCATCTTTACTGGCATGGGACACTGGAGCAGTTTAGGAAGCTTTTCTAGTGGTGGCCCAAAACCAGTCAAGATTGGGTCTATGATGTCTTGCCAAGAATGCTATGATCTTCCTCTGCAACCTCTTCAGCAGGAGACAGTGGCATAAGAGCTCTGAAGGAGGTCACAGTATTGCATCAGCAGATGTGCATCGGCATATCCTATAGGATGTACATAGGTATAAGTGTCCTCTGAAACCCGGGGTTTCTCTCTGGGGCTGAAGGAGCATTTGGGGTAAGTTTAATGCAAAGCTAAAGGGTCTGTTTCTCTGAGGTGTTTGGTGTTTGTGTGCTACCATCTGTGAAGAACCATTCTGGTGTCTCCAGATACTCCGTTTGGAGTAATAAGAGGGATACTTCATTCTGGAGTACTTATTAAAATTACTGCACTTGTCTATGTTTGAGGCTGGAGCTAATATTTGTTCAAAGCAGAAGGAATGGGTGGTTCTTGTTCTCTCTTCACGACCATATTGTTTGCATTTTCTGCAACCTTCAAGTGATAAAAGAAATATAATAATCTGTCTGTTGTCTCCCTGCCAAACTGTCAGCTCAGCCAGTCCAGCACATCAGCACCCTCAGAGATTTTCTAAAACAACTTCCAAGCCATACATACGAGATACAGGGCACTTTATAAAGCAAAACCAGTTCATTTCTCAATCTAAAGCCACCCGTGAAGTGTCAGTCTACGGGAATCAATTCACACATGTTTTAATCAACTTGTAAGTTACACTGGATATATGGGAATAGTTAAATTTATAGAGCTTGGAGTCTGGCCCATTAAACTCTGTCTATACTGTTTTAACACTTCTGGAAGCCTACATTTAAATTTGCCTCGGGTCATGAGTGAAATGAATACTCCTATTTCTAGTGAAATGCCAAGCACAGATCCATGAATGTGCACTGAAAACAAAATAAAAGCTTCCCCATGCTGTCCATGGGAATGGCAGGACTCCAGAGTGACTGGGGAGCAAAGGACAGTGGGGATGTGCAGGGATGTCCCACTGCTCTGGTTGCAGCCACTGGTTCCAGGCGTGCAGGAGAACAAACCCTGCCAACCATATACGAGCAGAAACGTGCCTTGAAATGGGATCCAGCTGTTTGCTGAAGGGTTCTCAGCTACCGACAGCCAATTTGGACATTTTGGGAACATCTGCAGGTTTGCTCTTATCGATGGATGGGGGGTTTTGACTGCATTTGCTCTTGGAGTAGGTTTGGCTGATAGGATCAGCATCTGCTCGGCAGCATTAGCAGCCCTGCCTATGCAGGTACCGAGGAAACCAGAGACAGGGTTTTTACCAGTCAGGACAAGAATGTTTATTTAAATGTAAGGAGAGAACCAGATCTGCAGCTGCTGGATCTGCAACGAGTCTCAGAGGGGCAAAAACTGACTTGGAAAAAAAGCACTGCGTCCTGTGAAATGGAAAAGGAAAAAAAAACCACTGAGCCAAACCTCTTGCAGGAATATGCACTCCCCACACTGAAAAGGCATTTTTGGTTTCCAGAAAAGATGGCTACAGCCCTCATGCCTCTGGTTGCCCAATGACAGGCAGCTTTACATGCTGAATAACAACATGAAGATTTGCAAAAACAATTACTTCAATTATCTTGTTCCCTTGGCAACCACATAACACGCACTCATGTTTTAATGAGTCACTGCCAGTGATGAGCAGGGGGCTGCTGTGCAGGACAGGAACCCTATCCCAGAGCCCCACAGCTCCCTGGGGAGCCCAAGGGGCACCCGGAGGACTCCAGCAGCACCTGCCATTCCCACCTCATGTTTTTTCCCTAACAACCAAGAAAAAACAGAGTTTACTGTCTTGAATATGAGGGTGTTGGGTCAGAGCGAGCACCACTGCAGCCATAAAAGCCTAATGTGAACTACTGTAAAATAAAGCAACGTGAAAACATAATTTCAACTTCTCAGGTGCAGTAGACTGTGTATAAAATTGCCATTACTGAGCTAAATTCTAGCTGAGATACCAGTGGTGTGAAACCAGAATCATGTCACTGACTGACTGCAGCTTTTTTGGGTACGCTCAAGGACACCAGCTGATGGATAAACAGTTGTATGAAGACTGTTTTCAAAACGCTGAGATTCATAGCCTACAAAAAATAAGTTCTGCATGCTAACACAAGCATGTAGAATGTATAACTTTTATATCTCATTTTATATTATATGCATCCATACACACATTCTGAACGGATAGGCTGATTTTTATTGTCTTATCTTAGTCCCACAGCAACTGTGAACTGCTAAAAGAAGCAAGAAAAATGACAAAAGTTCCTGAGAAAGTTTGTATTAAGATGACAAATAAGGAAATTACTTTAGGTGTTCAGTGAAGGAATTGAGTAGCAGGAAACATAATAGAATATCTATGACAAGGCTTGTGAGAATGGAATGACAATGAACCTGGGGATCTTATTCATCTCTTTAGTGCAGTTAGACAAGAATATGACCTGAAAATAAAAGGAAACAATACACATACAAGTTTTAGTGGTGTAACTCCCTGCTACGTGCAGTCCTTGCACTTACTGCTGCAGCAGTACGTTTGATTATGGTGGTTTAGAAACACCACGTAGCTACTGCACTTGCTAAATCAAAAGTTTGCCCAGGAAACAAACTCTCATGCACAAGCAGAGCACATGGGAAAGGTCAGAAAGGACCCTCACGTCAGGCCAAGCAAATCCCTCTCCAGATACTTTTTAATGAAATGTTAATTTAAAGCTCAACAAACCCCACTTTTGTTGTAATGATGGAAAGGCAACTGAGCAAAAGAAAAGAGCTTTTAGTCCAAAGTTTTGGAGCTTGTGAGTATTTTGTTTCTGGAAATTTGATCTCTTTTGGTTTTCTACTGTGCCTGACCCATCACAGGTATGATCATGCCTAGAAACTGGTATTTTTACCACTGGTGTGGGTAAAAGGCTATTTTGCAGACAAAAGACACCAAAACATTTGTATTGGGTACTCAGAAGTGACAAATTCAGCCTGCTATCCAAACCCACATGCTTTCCCATCACACTGGTAGCAGAGAAAAGCTAGGAGCAAGCAGAGGTGTTAAACAGATAGAAAGCTTGAAAACCAGTTGCAATGAGGCAGCAGCTATCAGGTACAAAAATAGCAACATTTCCCCATGTAATCACAACAAATTGTTTTTAATCACAAGCAGATGTGATTCATAATCAGTTTTCCAAATTCAATCTAATGAGAGCCCCAGCAACTCCCAGCTGAAGAAATACTTCAGAGGGCAAGGGAATACCTATAGGTCAGTTTACATACCTTGGCAGCAACATGCAAGCCAATGGGGACATCCAGAAGGAAATAAGGTCACAAATTGGCAGGGCAGCAGCTGCAGTTACCAGTTTAAACAAGATTCAGTTGTTGAAAATCTACATCTTAAAGGCCAAATCTGCAACTCATAGACCAAACTATGAATCTTCAACTCAAATGTTATTTCCATCTGAACGTATGGATATGAAACCTGGATGCTCCCCAGAGGTACACAGAGAGGCAACTTGAAGCTTTTGAAAGAAAATGGAATGAAAATATGAAATGGAATGGATTCATAACGAATGCCAGGAGCTATGGAGGAGCTCAGTAGTTTGGACCTGTGGCAAAAGAAATGGGGGCATTTGGCACATGTCCAGACTGAAGGCACACAACTGCCCCATCAGAGAAGCCCCAGGGTAAATAGAGGAATGGTTGTCTGAACAACTCCATCAAACCTGCTCAGAGGATTCATGGGAACAACATGATCTTGGATGTGTGACAGCATCTCTTGCTCCAGCAGAAACTTGGTGACACTGGGTAGGGACTGTCAGGCTCTTGTACGATGGATCCACCTAAATATCTACTCAGCTATCTCCTGACATGACAAGGTGCGATATGACACATACGTGTGGTACTGGTCCTAATGAATATAAAGTTCCTCTACTGTTTGCTCCATTCCTGTATCATTACAGGAATGATTTTCAAGCTTTGCAGTTGCTGTGTAAATGAACAGAATTTTCCTAGATCTTTTTCCCGTTTAGTTATTAACATTTAAGTTACACTGTTATGCTTTTGTTATGTTACTTTTGTCTACAAGTTGCTAGAATTATTAACACTGTATTGAACAGATATTGGATCTCCTCAGTTTATAATTGATAACAGCTCAAAAGGAAAGGTAATTATTTTTTTTGAGAGTGGATTTTCTTAACCTTGGGAATATATTTTTAAAATCTTACATTTATAAGAAAAGTTCCACTTTGTAACCCTTAGATACCAAACCCATGGATAGATTGATGTCAGTGAAACTAACTCTTGCATTTAAAAAAAAGCTTGAAGAACAATTCCTGCTCCAACAGCTGAAGCCGGGGAGTCACTCAGGCAATTTCAATCTGAATTCCCAGATTACCACAAACTTTGGCAATGTTTCCTGAAGGAACCAAAGCCAGTGCTACTGGGAGTTCAGAAGCAGCTTTCCCAAGCTCCATGCCCTGCCTGGGGCACTCTCCTGCTGGCTCTCCCTGCAGACACACACATCCAGCCTCGCTGGAGTTGGGATACCTATAACATGGCCATCCCCACTGCCTGCCTGATGGGATGTGTGGGATTAAAGCTGTCACTATCAATCAGAGCTAGTGAAAAAGCTGCTTTCCAGGTGGCACAAACAAGCTCTGAAAATCCTTTCCTAGCCCCCTTTCTTGTGATTGGGGGAAAATATTTCACTTGTTTTCTGTTCTCAACGTGAGGGTATTTCAGATGCTGTGAGCACTCCACCATATAGGACTAGATGCACAAACAGCAGGAGGGAACTCATATTCAAAGGAATGGAAAGAAAATAATGAATTACTGGAACAACGCTGGCCACTTCAGTAAGAACACCAGTCATCTAATGAAAATATTGACATTTATGGGAATCCACAGGCAGAGTTAGGCATAGTTGTGGTCTCTGCTACTGTATCACTTTTCAAAATGTTTTATTTCTGTTTACCTTCCAAAACAAACTACTGTAACTAATATGTTTATAATAATTAAGGAAGAGACAGCCAAGTTTGAGAGAAGAATGGCCTCCAAAATTCACGCTTTTCCCAGCTGGAAGGGAAGGCTTAATTGGGCTGAGGACTTCTTTTCTTTCTCTAATCAGATAGGAAAGCCGGGAGGTAGGAACAAGGGCCCTAATTATTGCTAGTATAACTCCATGAAAAACAGTGTGCTTGCACAAGGCAATAATTTAATATGCTTTCCTTTGCTAATCATGCCATTAGCAGCTAAATAACCACAACTAATATGTTTATATGTATGCCTGTGTTTGTATATACATGTGTGTGTATGGATATACATATAAGAGAATGTCATAAGTGCTGGTCAATGCTGAAGCTGGAGGTGGTGCCCAGTGCTGATTCAGCCTGATAATAAGTATCTTGAGGACAGTCTTTCCTCAAGCCTCAAAGCAGCCTTTGTAGTCTGTCATTGCAGCAGGACTGACAGTGCACAGACTGTGCCTGGGAGGCACAGGGAGACAGTTTTCTTGGGGAAAGGTCTGTGACTGTTTTGTAACCAAAAACGGTCCCAAACCTGAGGGGTCTCACTGCTGAAGGAATGAGATGGCACAGAGCATTGGGTAGACGTGACTGTGTTTGTGGTTTTGCAAGACAGGCTCAGGCTGATCTCTTGTGGCGGGGAAGTCTGATCCCTTAATCTCACTGAGAAAAACATATTCTGTGCACGTTCTCTTAGTTACTCATCAGGGAAGGCCTTGCTCAGTATGTAGCAGAATTCAGCCTGTTTTACAGCTTTCAGTCTTTTTGCTCTGGGAGCAAAACAGAGCTGGCTTTCCTGATCAGCTGGTGGTGACGGCTTCCTCAGGTTTGTCAATACGACCCTCATGTATCCAGCAAAGATAAGCATCTATCAGCCTCTCATCAAAGGCTCCCACAACTTTCCACTTGCCCAGCTGACCTCTTCTGTGGCCAGACTGGAGATGTTACTTCCTAAAGATAACCATGACATGGATCTACCAATTATGAAATAATGTTTATTCCTTCCAGATCAAAAAGTGGTCAGGGGAACACATTGTAATGCCAAGGCACACTTGTCCCTTTTTGCAATAAAGTTGTATGCCCTTACAGCAGTTAGCAATCTATTTTCTGGCACTTTGTTAATCATGTGTATCAGCTGCTTCCTTAAAAGTATTTTGTTTCCAAACTATTGACCAAGTAAATTGATAAACCCAGTCAAACCCAAAACAAACAGTGAGGAGTTCCTTAGCTGAGGATAGGAAGGGTCTAGAACTCACCTCAAACATTTTGTATTGCTAAAAGAGATTCACAGGCATGCAAACCCAGCATGCCAGGCAGGAGAAACATGCTTCTTCCTGTCGATGATGCTTTCAAATTTCAAATTACAGGATGTGCACAAAAGATTTCTTCAAGTTCTGTACAGAGCATAAGGGAAAATACTGGCCTTGGAAATGCAACTCTCTCTCATTACAGCAAATGTATTCTCTTCTTAGAGTTGAGGAAGGATGAGATTAATTTGAAATATTTAATTTTTAAACAGGACAGCAGAAAGGATGAATCTTCCCACTTATCAACTCAGAAATAAAATCTGATTTATTGCTTTATAAGTTATGTAGAAGCTTCACTGGAAAAGTGTAATATATCTGTGATACTATATCTTTAGAAGAATCAATATAGAGCTTTAAATCAAAAGATTTTACACCATTCAACAGTAAATACACAATGATAAAATGTGGCAATAGAAGAATTCTATAATGACAAAGGGATTCAAATAAAATATTCATAAACCCAATGCATCTCCATACATTCTCCTAATTCCAACTGGAGCTATGTTTGCACGGCTGATTACTGGGAAGAGTTACTGGTTAAAAGGCTAAATTTTCTAAGTTGTCCTCTTCTGAGGGCAGGAGTCTCTGAATCTGGAAAGTATTTAGGTTTCACAAAACGATATGATCAAGCATTCCTGACAAAGCCTCCATGCTCCTACTTGATTGGAATTTTTGAATTGCAGGCTGCAAGCTGCTGAGCTCTCTGAGAGGGCTTTGAGAGACCAGTGTAAGCTCCAGTTCTAACCTTTCTGTATTTTTTGGTATGTGATGGGTTCTCCACATTCTGTTGAAGATAGCAGGGAGCCCTCTCTGCTGCACAGGAACCTCTGAAGCATTCCCTATCTGGAAAATCACCAGCCCACAGATATTAGGAGAACCTGTTACTTAAATCTGTTTTTGAAACTTCCTGTACTACTTTTTTTGTTTTCTTTTCTCTTTTCAGGATTTATCCCATGGCCAATTTTGGTTGTTAATGGTCTGTGTTTTAGAAAATGATCTCGCTGGTTATTTATGCCCTATATCTCTATTTCAGTTATGCATTCAGCAGCTGGAGTCCATATGGAAATGTTGGTCATTTTAACTGAGTGAAGACCTTTGCAGATAAGGGATAGGAAATATAATAATGTTTTTCCTATTGGGTTCCTAATCATATGCCATTTAGGAGAAGTATGTATGGAACAGGATATTTTTCCTAATATTATGATTTGCTATTATCAATTTCAACATGCAAATTGACCCTGGAGTAGGCAGCAAACAAAGAAATATTTTATTTTAAAATTGTGAGCAGGAATTAATGGGCCTGAACACATCACTACCAGTTTGGAGGAGCAAGACCTTCTTCCTGTAGGAACTGTCACCTTTTTCACTTTCCTACCTCCCTCAGGAATATTTCTGCCTGGGAACCGGCTCCACTTTCACACAGTGACACAGCAATGAGGTTATAAATATCTAAAGCCTAACAGACTCATTCTCACCGGGGCATCCTTTCCTGGTTTACTCTTTGCCAAGCTGTGATTACAAAAGCAATTCCTTACACCCTTGAATAAACACTGTGGAGCTCTTCCAATGAGTACAACCATATCAGACAACACGGGGGTGCTGTATTTAACACAGTTGATAGCTGTGCATAAGAGAGCAGGGAACAAGTGCCACTACTGGAAGTCCAAGGCAGTGATGGAGCTGACAGGAAAATCAATTACAGTGAGGCAGTGGAAAGAGAATGATGGAGAACTTAAAAATTAAAAACATATATGTTCTAGAATTTCAATTGAATAACCATCTTGCATGCCTACACAGAAGAATGACTTGTGTAAAAAAAAAAAAAAAGAGAGGAATATGAAAACCATAACCTAATGTTACCAAAACTTTCGAGGTCAGATGGAAAATCCATGTAATAATAAAGAACATAGCTGATCTGCTGGTGTGCAAGTGTAAAGAAAACAAGCTGCACACCAGCCTTATTAAAGTTAAAAGAAGCAATGATTTCAGGACAGTTTGCCACAAACAGCTGTGAGAAGTTGTCAGAAGGAAGTTGCAAGTGTCAAAAATTCTACACTTTCACTTTTCTCTGACCAATTAAAGTCTGAGGAAGCTGAATTCATGGATCAGTTATTTTTCAATAGCAAATGCTCACGTAAATGCAAAATTTGCTTTCAGAAATGCAGAAACTGCTTCATGTAGATAGCAAAATAGTTTCATATTAAACTCTTTGGTGACAAAACTTCTTGGACAATTAGCTCTTCTGTGCAAGTCACTGTCCAGCCCATCACTTGCTTCAGGTGAAGAAGAAACCTGGGGAGTTTCAAACCAGAGTTTTTCACTTATTTGTTTTTCATTATGAATATTGTCTGAGCTGATATTTGTGATGCACTATAAAACATAAATCTTCCAAAATTACACATGGGCCAATATTTAATTACTGGAATGGAGTGGGCACTAGTATTCTTATACATTTTAAAGAGGAAGGGCTAAATCCGGGTATACATAAATGTGAATACTTCATAAGGAAATATTTTGCTTATACAGACAATTAGGTGTTTTCACAGCCTCAGGGTATGCCAGGGTGAAAGTGTTCCCTGCCACATGGTTTGTGCAGCTAATTTCTCAGGGGCCCAAGTGGCAACATTTTCTACTTGTCAAGTAGCATACCCTTAGCATGGTATTTCAGAGCTTCTTTATTTTCAGTGTTTGAAAGTTTTTCCCAGAAGCCAAGCCACATGTTACCTCCCATTCATTTCTTCGCGACATTAATTTCTTCACAACATCTCCACAGACTTCGAGGGAGGAATCTCAACTACCAGTCTAAACAGTATTGGAAGAAAAATTGGGAATAGGGTGGGGAAAGTTAAGGAAGACACTGCTCCCTTATTTTGTTACAGAATTAGGACAGACAGGGTAACTCATTCTAAGAGTGACACAAAATCCATGATAACTAACAACTAGAATTTAAGATCTTGACAGTTCTACACTCTTCCCAATTAAAATATTCCTGTGCCTATCAATGGAAAAACTTCTCACCCTTCAGAGCTTTCTAGAAATATCAATCACTGCCTTTTCACCTGCATGTTAACATGTTTGTTCAGTTGTCAGTTCAGTCCCAAACACAAACACTTTCATCCTGCTTTCCTGCAGACAGGAGAGGGGAAGGAAAGGAGCAGAAGATATCTGTGCTGATTGTAAGTTTGATCCATAACTCCTTTGGTCACCTAGGATGCACATGATATGAACAAGTGAAACCACAAAGCAATGAACCACAACATCCACAACAGCTCGACCTTTTATCTTATTTAGCTGAGCAGAAGCCCAATTTCCCCTTGGCTGGTGTGGCTGAGTCAATCCTTTAATGACAAAGTACTTTGAAGCAAGAGAAGCAGATGATAGCCTGAATATCTGCTGTGAAAAACAAACTGAGTTCTCTTTGGTTTGCAAAAGTCATCACTTCTAGATTCCATGTAGCTACAGACATTGCACTAGAATCCCTCTGAGAAATCAGGATCCAAGCAGGGCATGCAGTGCCCAGGGATGCAGGGCATGGAGTACCACCTGGAGAGCTTGTGGGGTGCTGCCCCTCTCTGCCCAGCAACAAATTACTCTAAGGGTTGGTCTGGGGGGGGGGGGAAATCTCACAACTTATTTTCTCAGGTGAGTGGAGCATCTGGAAAACTCTGTCACATCACCCATACATGTTCCTCTTTCTTCGATTTTAATTTTTTTTTCATGGGCAGTTTTGCAGTATGAAATCTTCAGAGCTGAAATAATATTAAAAGAAAGAGATCCTTCTTTGCAAGGTAATTTGAACTCTAAACTGAATTTGGGCTTGATGATGTTTGCAGGTCTGTTGTGTTCGTTTTCCCTGTACCTTTCAGCACTCCAGCCTTCTCTCTGAGTATACTCATGGAAAGCGAATTTGAGTTAATAGCTCACTTTGGACTTTACAGTTGACTTTCAAGCTTGCCCTTTGCAAATCTCATTATAGCAATTAGCTAGATAGATGGTGGAAAAATGAAAGTATCCCATGAGGGAAAACCTGGATCTAGCGAAATTCAGGAGAGTTTTGCCAATGGCAGGATTTCAGCCCATATTTGTAATGGGACAAACAAGGTAGCTGCAATTTTCATGACTGGTGACAAGATTTCCACTCCAAAGAAATTAGTGTAGTCAAATGATGGTTACATCCAACTCAGTTTGCAGACACGAAAAAAAGAAGCAGTTTTTATTGTGATATGAGTTATTGGCTCAGGTTAGAATCCCTAACCAGAACAATTTTGCCAAATTTACAAAAAATTTGAATGAATTAAATCTATTCCATAATAGGCCCTGGTATTCGATCTGCAATTCCGAAGGTGCACAACTTATAAAATGAATCTTTTTATAGTTTATAAAACTGGCAGTGGAAAAGAAAGCAGCCTTATTCTCAGGTAGCATTTAAACCCCATGAAAAATGTTGTGAGGAGTTGTGTTATTGTAACACTGTCATTGAGGTTGACTTAGAGGGTCAGTGTGGAGTATTGTGGGACAGATGGGAATTATGGGAGGAAAGAGTCCATTCCTTGAAATGTGTCATTGCTGTAATTTCTAAAAAATTAAGAAAATTAAAATAATATTAACATAACAACCTGCTGGCACAGGTTTCCAAGAGAGGTGGTAGATGCCCCATCCCTGAAAACATTCAAGGCCAGGTTAGATGGGTCTCTGAGAAACCTGATCTAGTTGAAGATGTCCCTTCTCACTGCAGGGGGGTTGGATTAGATGACCTTTAATGATCCCTTCCAACCCAAACCATTCTATGATTTGACCATTTTCTCTTTCTAGATCCATTTTAATCTTGGATTAATTTTGGAGCAAATTTTGAGATTATTTTACCCTAAACACTGAGACAGATTTTCTCTGTTAAAACCCTTTTTCCCGTACAGTGTTTTTTTTTCCAGACCCAGTTCTTTGCGTAAGCAGTGGATTAAATATAAATAATACAGAACTTCAAGAAAATACTTGGTCATTTAGTCACTGGTGACTTGTTTGGATGAGATAATGAACTGGAAGGCTTACAGTTTTCTCAGAGGAATCTATGTCCATGCACAAAGTAGTTGTCCATCCAAGAGCAGCAAAGTCTTGAAATGTTTTATCTTCCTGGTAAATCCCTGTGTATTTCCACTCAATAATGCCCATCACAATACTGGAAAGTGTGACTACCCCTCCAGTTGCCCCAGTTTTGGTGGGAACATACTTCTCGATTACATCTTGAGGCCTTAGAGAACAGGGAGAAAGGTAAGTATGGACTGTGAACTGATAGTTCAGGTATGGTGGTTCTTTTCCTCCCAAACCAAGTTTGGTAAATAGCATGTTTGGAAAAATAGTCGCATGCAGGAAGGGCATTTGGAAGGAGCTGTAACACCACGCTGGGTTTCTGGCCTAGAGTTTCGAGGTTTCATATCCCAGCACTGTCTTCTAAAGCAGAGAAACAAGATGGGCAACCTCACTGCTTAACACAGAAATGCAGCGTCTCATTTTATAATCTCTTCACTTTATTAGCCTAGGGAGAAAGGGAATTATTCAGAGAGGAATTGTGTAAGTGCTGTCTTTGTCAAACATGTGCAAAAGGAGAAATAAACATTTAAAACAGCTGAAGGGCAAAGAAGGCACTGCCAAAAAAATGCTTAATGGAAAGAAGAAAATTAAATTTAAACCGAGTGCTACTAGTATTGCAAAAGAACAAGAAGCAGAACCTTCTTCTATACACAGCACAGGAGCCACAATGCAAAACCCGTGAAGGGAAAGGAGGGAAGGTGCCAGCACAACACAGGAGCATCACCGGCAGAGCCTCAGTGGGAGCACGGGTGTGGTGAGCCAAGCACGAGCCAGGACTGACTTGGGCAACCTCCACAACAGTGTGTCTTCCCACAGCTATGCCTCCAATGCCTCCATCCGCCAGCAGTGGGACCAGCCCTGTTGCTGGTACCTGCATGGGAGTTACCTGCTCCCGTTGCCATCACTTGCTGGGGTTGCCCACACACCCACCTTCCAGCATCCTACTCTCTGCTGCATCCCACCCTCTGTCAACACCCATAAATCAACACTGCAAAAAAAAGGAGTCTGATTAACACAGAACTGCCTCGCTCTGCTTTGCTACTGAGTAGCAGGAGGACCCTTTCCTGTCCCCTAGAGTTGGTGCAGCTCCACAGTAAACATCATGCAGCCTCCAGCTGCGAGGAGCTCCTCTCAGGAGGGCACATCTGCACTTGCTTTACAGCCTAAAGTTTGCTCATCCCATCTGATTCCTGTCCTCCTGTACTACTCACAGTGATAAAGAACAGCCAAGACGTAGTTTGGCCCCGCTGCTCCTTTTTTGTTACGATTACGAAATATCATCGTATCTTGGTCGGTTGAAGGAACAGGGTGTTTAATTTCTCTCTCTTATTCTTTATGGAGATGGGCCTGAGCCACAACGTTTGGATCCAGCTCCTGCATTAAGCATTTTCAAATGTTTGGACGTAGCCATCCGGCTCATCCCTCTCTCCCCGCGCCTCACCCGGGGCGCTGCCAGCCACATTTTGGATTTTGCAAAATCCCTGTAAATGGATAGAAAAAAGGAGAGGCAGAGCTCAAAAAAGAGAGGAAAAGCTAAGAAATGGACTGCAGGGAAAAGGCAAGGAAAAGGTTATTGTGTAGCTGGCACTGCCACTAATGTCAGAACACACCAGATCTGTCACAGGAGCGATCCCAGGAGATTTATGCCTGAGACTTTCCAGGGACTAGTCCCAGAGAAAGGCTTCTGCCTTTCATAGTGTATCAGAGCTGCAAGATGAAGATAAGGACGAGATTTCATCAGGCACCAGCTGCAATCTAAACCACTCTGCAAACATATACATGTTAATAAAATAAAGGTACATTTCCACCTCGTTATATGGCAAACTGGAGATTTAAATGAAGGGATCCTACAGGAGAGTATCAGGAGGTGAGAACAGGCTGGTCTTTCTTCACAATCCTAATTTTGCAAACAGCGCTTTAAAGTCTGCATCCAGTGGTAAACTGAGCACTCCAAGCTTTGCCCCCTCACTTATGTATGTCATATAATCAGGAAATGGAAATTATACAGTCTGCCTCTGGCTTCTGTAGCTAAGAAAAACACTGCCCAGAGTTACTGCAACAGAGCACAGAATTCCTTAGTAACCTGGAATGCAAATTAAATGAGATGGTTTCCCCTCTCTGATGCTAGATATCTTGTATGAAGAAAAAACCCCTAATATCTGAGCACAGGATTATGTGTGAATTACTCTCTTAGTTGCACTTAAGTGTGTTTTAAGGTGGTTCCAGTATCCCATTCAGACACTTACAACCAAAACATATTTTTCCCCTTTCCCCCCCCCTGAAGTGAGTAGATATATTACTGCCTAGAGGCATGTAAATCTGTACAAATTTATTACTCTGTTCTAATTAAGTTTATTTGTTGATTTATCCATTTCACCTCCTTAAAGAAAACAGAGCTAAAAGCTCTTCAAAAGTTGTGTGATGACAGTCACCATTCTGTTTTTAAGTTTTTGGGGAATAAGTCAGTCCTGCCTCATCCCAACAGCAAAAGTGTCACACAGCAGACCCACACTTTGTCAGTACAAGCAAAATGGACATCTTTTAATTCCTCTCCTGAGCTCCATGACCTTATTTGGGGTGTGGGGGTGAAAGAAAGAGAGGAGATGGGGGTGTGAGTGATCTACAGAACCCTGACTCCCATCCTTCTTGTCTCTTGCAGTCTTCCCCAATCTGTGGGAAAGGAGGCTGATGAGCCTTCATTGACAGCTCTCACTGTCAAGTGTGACTTCAGGGGTGTGTGTGGGGGGGGGCTCAGGCAACAGGGTGTGATCTCAGCTGTCTCCTTCCTTCCTTCCTTTTCCTCTGCTGGGACCCAGGACCTGATGTAAATCCACTGACGTCAACAGGAGCCTGATCAAAGGGGCCTGGGTTAGACCCCAAGGGCATTCCCTCCAAGAACTGTTTATGGCAAATCGATGTGACTTCAAGGAAGTGCCCTGCCTTCAAAATTAAACATAATCTAATTTTAAAAATCAGGTGGGGCAATCTTCTATTTAGGTCCTGATTCAGGAAATCACTGAGTAGTTATTTAACTTTAAGCATCTCATTAAGTTCTGTGCTGTCCAGCATGAGACCAGAATACAAGTTCACACATCTTTGATTTAAGTACATAATTAAAGGTAAGCATGTGGCTAAGTGTTTTGCTGCATGGGGATGGAATTACTTGCATGCTTAGATGTTGTGCTGAACCATGGAGACAGGGGCTGCTTTGTACTTGCTGAGCAGAGAGAACAGGGAACCTGTACTATGCTGTCACAGACTGAGGGGTGGAGTGGGCAAGACACTGCATAAGCTTGAGAAACATCACTGATTTGTGAGGAAATTAGTGGGACTTCGGGACCTGCTGCAGAAATATTTATAGGAATAGGGAAATCTGTGTGTGCCTTATCAGTCTGCGCTACTTTTGCAGGCCTTACCTCATCTGGCTTTTCCTCCATCTCATAGAGTCACAGCATGGTTAAGGTTAGGTAACCATCTAGTCTAATCTCCCTGCTCGAGCAGGGTCCCCTAGAGTGTGTTACTTAGGGTTGTGTCCAGGGGGCTTTTGAATATCTCCAGTGAGGGAGACTCCACAACCTCTCTGGGCAACCTGTTCCAGTGCTCAGTTACCCGCACAGTAAAGTTCTTCCTCATATTCAGGTGGAACTTCCTGTGCATCAGTTTCCGGCCATTGCCTCTTATCCTATTGCTGGGCACCACCAAGAGGAGCCTGGCTCCATCCTCTTTACATCTTTTCTTCAGATACTTAGATACATTAATAAGATCCCCTCTCAGTCTTCTCTTCTCCAGGCTAAACTCCATTACCTTTCCAGAGGGGTCTTGGTGGAATACGTAAGAAGAGTGAATGTGAAAACAAAACAAGATGGAAAAGCATCCAAAATATTTTTAGGAACTTGTAGGCTGTTGAATATTGCATTCCTGCTGCAAGGGTAGCAGAAAGGAAAGTCCTTAGTTTTCCTTACTTCAGGTGTTCCTTGAGTTTTGTTGCTCAGATAAAGTGCCTGGCAGTTGAGTGACACTATATAGGAGCTATAAACGAGAGCAAACAGGATATTTTCCAAATGCACCGTGTCGTGGAGCAGTGCAGCGGGGATGTGGATGGATGAGGCGCTGGTGCCACCTACTGTCCCACTACTTCCCCCTTGGCCATAGGGATTTCGGCAAATGGAGCTTTCCCTGCTCTCTCACGGGCTCCATCTTTCTCTTATCTTTAAGTCTCCAGGAGTAGAAACATCTCTTATCGTTTTGCCTTTTTGGTTTGAAATTCTCAAATCGATCTCCACATCTTTCCAAGCAAAAGATGCTCAAAGCCAGGCTTACCAATGTATTATTGCCACTGATATTCCTGGGTTACATGCTACAATTAATATTTTGTTTAACTGCACCCTCATTTACCCCAAAACACCCTAAGCATTGAAAAAGCAATCAACTTCTCGGGTTTTCAAAATCTAAGAAAAAAAACCTACAGCAGTGTTTGTTCTTTCTGCAAAAAATTTGCTGATGGATATTTATCCTGATACTCTGTGTCCTTCCCTGGAAAAAACCTCCATGATTAACCTTTACAAACTCAAACTGGCTGATAAATTTCAGGGCACACCAACCCCTCTGTCATCCTCAGGGCAGGCTGAGGGAACAGAGCCAACCCTGCAAGGTTCAGGTCCCAGGCTCCTAATTCCAAACAAGGGGAAGGAAGAAAGAGGGAGGGAGACCAAACCACCGCTGCATCAGTGAGCACTGGAGATTTAGACAGGCTTTTGGAAAAAAAAATGCACATTCAAAACATTTAATGCAGTATACCAACAGGACAGGACTACACACACAGGGAGCCTATTCCCAGTCTGACACCCAGCTTAGTGTCCAAAGGCACTTCCCTTCAAATGCTGTGCACTCAGATTTATTAGGCAGCTTTATGGACTGATACTTCCTCACATTTTACTAGTTTGATTAATTCAGCTGGCACCTCTGATCTTGCTTCCACTACTAACATTTTCTCTTGAATGGAATGACTCTGTAGTCTCACCATTCATGTGTTTGAGTCAGATTTTACATCAAAGATGTCCTGGGTTTTATACTGTCAGAAGCAATTTTGTCCCAGAAGAATGAAGATTGTGATTATCCCAGGAGGAAAGCTGTCAACTCAGCTCTGTGTAGAAAAACTGCTGTCTACAAAAGCTTATATTGGACACCCTCTGGCAGACTGCCCTCTTAAAAAAAAAAGTCCACTGTTACCTACATGAAAGACTTTTTCTAAGAGCATTTTTGTGTTTGCTGACTTGGTTCGGACAGCAAATTCAAATCAGACAAAAGAGAAGTATGTCTTTCCTTTATAAGCACTCATTTTTCAGGGCAATGTATAGAAGAGAGATAAAGGGGAACATAAGGGAGTGGCAAGTGCTGAGCTTTGATGATACTCTGTCTCTCAATTAGATCCAAAATTCTGCTACATCACACAGTGCGGGCTCTCCATAGGCCTCAAATGCTGCTCTAAACACAGGGGTTCTCTTTGCCACACTATAAAAATCAGCTTCGTGTCCAGCTGAGCCAATGTGGTCATCCAGGAACCTGAATGCCAAGGGAATTTCATATGGTCCAAGGATCATTTCCTTTTTCTTCTGATTTCCAAAAGTACCCCCGAAGAAATGAGCAAAGTTGGCATGACCATATTGACGTGAGATCTAGGAACTGAACCAGGTGCAACCCCCCCCATCCCCATCCCCAAACTAAGACTGAAGGACAAAGATTTTGATTTAATGAGGCACTTGAGCAAAACATTAATATCCACTAATTTCAAGAGAACCCCAGTAAAGCTTAGAGTGCAATATATTTTCAAGTGGTTTAGTGATTCTAGGCTTGGTTGCACAAAAAAACAGATAACAAAAACTTTATGAAGGAAAGAAGAAACCTGAGTGCCAAAGCCAAAAGAAAATAGCTATTTTGAAAATTCTACAGTGTGAAAACTAGAGGCTGTCATTCTATTCAGAAACACAGGTTTCTCCCTTTAAATTCATGCCTTCCAGGCTTAATCTAATATGGTGGTATTTTGTATAACTTCAAAAAAAAATCCTACTTAGAAAAATGACAGGATGGGGTACATTTCTGTTACTGGAAATGGAATTTTAAGCACCGAGTTTTATCTTGTCAGTTTAGCTCAGCAGTGATGTGAGCTTGCAAGGGGTGAAGTGGATCACTAATTGCCAGAAAGCACGACAATAAAAAACTGATAAGCACAGAAGCTAAGAGTCTTTTAGATGAGAGATGTTCCAGGAAAGGGGGGACTGTTTGAACAGGTACTTTTTCTCTGCAGATTGGCTTCTCCCACAGTTCAGCTGTGTTTGGCTCACTTTTGTTCTCTGATCCCAAAAGGAGCACAGTGAGGGTTGTTTGGGCCAAATCAGGAAGACAGGTATATACCTGTACACACCTTGCTGCCAATGCCAGCTCCACCCTGCAAATCTTGCAGCTCTGTTTATGCTACATTTTTCCATGGCTCCAGACAGCCACAATTTTAATTGGACTGGCTGATTGTTTTTTTAACCCTTTTTTATTTGTTTTATTTCATTTTATGATGCTAATCTTGGCACAGGAGGACTCCTCTAATTCAAATTACAATATCAAAATACACATCAGCTAATATAACAAATGGCCATTCACCTAAAATTAGGCAACCTACCATAAACAATAAGCCAAATTAAACCCACGCTTCTCCTTTCTTCCTTTTGGCCTGACCTGCTTCCCAAACATCTAAGCAAGAGGGAAGGTTAACAGATGCAGGAAGGTGAGAGGGGGAAGTACCAACCCTGCCCTGGGCTTTCAGGCCTTGTGATGCCTTTTCCTCTTCACGAAGGGAGTGCAACAGAGGAGAAAAAAAACCCCAAACCTTGGCCAGCTGTGAAAAGGAAATCCCAAAAGTGGGAAGGGACTATTCAGATGCAAGTTTTTCCTTCTGAAGAGTTGCCATCACTGTGAGGAGAAAAAGAAAAGCAAAGGAAAGGAGAGAGGGACTGGCTCCATTTTAGGTGCTTTGTTGTTTATAATGCCTCCTGGATCTTCCCCTACACCCCCAGTCCTCAACTATTAGAAATAACAGCAGCAAAGGAATAACAAAAGGATTTCAGGAGCACATGAAAACTCTAACTCCCTCAGGAGAGAGACTGGGTCTTAAACTTATCCTGGAAAGTACCCTCAAGACTTGGGCTGGTCTATCCAAGGGGTGCACAGGCAACGTTTGAGCCTGGGCATGTCAGCATCAAGCAGAGTAGAGGTGTTTTGCTCCCAGGTTTAGGCAAAAGTTTCCCTCATTCCCATTTGCTTAAATGGTTATTTATGAATTAGTTAGCTGGATTTATGGCACACAGCATCTCATAAATTCCCCCAGATCCCACTGGACCACTCCATTAAATACTTACATACGCTACCGACTGTCAGAATAAGAAACGGTTTCCAAACAGCCTGAACTCTGGGTATCCCTGAAATAACCCAAAGTGAGTTTTGTGGAAGTCCTCCCAGCTTTGGCTGTTGTGCCAGCAGGGGAGCTTACTGCTGCCCAATGTAGGACACCAAGTATTGTGTTTCCCGTTCTGCCTGTATGGTTTACACTCTGAAGGAAAAAAAGTGCAAAATAAAAGTGCCAGACAAAACTTTAAAAGCATTTTTGTTTAAGGTAATTATGATGTCTATTTATGCCTATTAAATTACAAAGATTAATATTAAAGAACGCACAAAAACTGCCAGAAGGCAACACCTGAACTGTGTATGCTCAGTGCCTGTACTGTTTCTAAAGTAACTGCTCACTCACCTCCTTAGAGCTGCCTAGATAATTGCAACTTTTTTGTCTAGAGTTCATTTGAGATGAAGAAAGCAGAGATTTCCTATTCCCCAGCCTGGGAATGCTTGGTGGACTTCGATCCATGGTTTACACACTGTTCCTTTGATAATTCCTTACAGTACGGTGGGATTTTGTTCACCTAAGTGCGGTGGGATGTTTGCTGTAACCACGGCTGTGCCAGCTTTTCCTTCTGAATCTTGCACACACAGAATTGCCAGAGCTTTCCTGAATCCAAAATAATCATAGACAAACAGAAGTACATTTTAATATTTGTGTTACTTGGGCATACCTGTGCTATATAGCTCCTAAGGGCAGCAGTAGCACTGACAGTAGCACATCATAATTTTATTTTCAAATTTATTCAAAGCTTTGTGATGTTACCTCAGAGTTTCAGCTCAGAAATCATACTATGGAGTGAGTATCAAAAGGACCTCTACAGACTACTCGGATTTTTTGTAAGTAAAGAGCACATTATCTTCAATTGTAAGGAAATAACAAAAAATAAATTTTGTGAGGGCAGTTCTACTGCCAAACATATGAGAGGACATGGCCTCAGGCTGCACTAGGGGAGGTTCAGGTTGGACATCAAGAAGAATTTCTTTGAGGAAAGGGTTGTCAAGTATTGGAATGGACTGCCCAGGGAGGTGGTGGAGTCACCATCCCTGGAGATGTTCAAGAAACAACTGGACATGCTACTTAGTGCTGCAGTCTAGTTGACAATGTGGTGATCTTAGGCTGGACTCTATGATCTTGGAGGTCTTTTCCAGCCTAAATGATTCTATGATTCTATACTCAGCCCTCAAGCATAGGTTGGCAGCCATTTGAGTCTGTAAGACAGACAGTGAAGATCTCCATTCTGACATGTTCTAAGTCTCTCAGTTCTGACCCCAAGGAAAACTGATAATTTTGTCTGTTTTAAAGAAACTGACAAAAAAGTGTTTTTGAGGAATAATACTGATTTTCTGAGTGTTATTAACAGCTTCTGTTAATAACAAAGTTTCAAGAAAAAATCAAGAAGAGAGAAACTTGGCATCTTCTGTCCCTCTGCTTGAGCTGGAAACCTCAGTTATGAAAACAGGATGGATAATAAATAGCTCTATCCAAGTCTCATGTGGACTAACATGATTAAAAAGATAGCATATCACTCAGCACATTTCTTTGGTTCTTCATTAATGTATGGTTGGTACAGTGCTTTATTAAAATGCCAGAACCTCATATCCTGCTGTAACTATCGATTTAATCTGCCTGGTGTTCACTTGTGTGGAGCTACTCATACTTTACATCAAAAGTACAGGAAGAACAGTTGGATTTTCCACACATTTCTGGAGGTAATAAGAAAACCCAGGCTGTCTGGTATTTGCTATAAAACTCTAGCCTGTGTTTTTGGGTTCTATATCTATTCTCTGGCACTGAATAACACTTACCAATGCTTTTACAGGCTGCAGGTATATCTGTGAGGGAATATCATGTTTAACTTCCAGAGCAGGATCTTTTCCTTGAATTTGCCCTTGATCTGCAATTGTGGCCAAGTAGATGCAACAACACAAGGATGAAATAAAGGAAGAGTGGAAGGATTGGGGTTGGGTGGGCCAGGGGATTAATGAGGGCACTAAGCTGAGGTTCCCCCTTGCAACACAAGTTCCATAGCCTTCACTGTTAAAACAATGAAGTGGCTATTATACACATCTTTAACAGTTTCCACAAGTCCAAGCTTCACAGAAGTCTTCAAAATGGGAAACATGGATTAGGCCCCATTGGAAGGTTCTTGAAAGCCCCTCTGCTCTACAACTGGGAGAGTTGGCTGAGGGGCCAGTCCTTGCATACAACCTGCAAAAGAGCAGCAAACATGGACCAGGAATTTAGATCTTACCAGGAAGAAATCACTTGCATCTGACAGCTATCTCACATAATCTGACTTGCTGCCTTGGGGAATGACTTTGGATCTTGGCAGTCAGGACACAAATACAGGAGTCCTACAGCTGCTACAGGAGCACAGGACACAAATACAGGAGTCCTACAGCTGCTACCACTTTTTTGCTACAAAAAGCCAACAGAAAACACCAAGGGTCAGTCAGAGTTCCCTCACACAAGGACATGGTCATGTATGAGTTGAGCCTGGACATGGCATTGATACCTGAAGGGTTTTGCCCATGGGTGCTGCAAGGAATGGTGGCAAAGCACACACTTAAAGGCACCAAGATGTGAAGAAGTGTAGAGGTCTAAAAATTCTTGGGGCAACCCAAGGGCTTTCCATGGAGAAGTGAGCAGTGCTTTTCCTCAGCAACTTGGCAGAGCAATGTTTACACAGCCAGTGAGGTCCCATCGAATGCAAAGCCCATAAGCTTTTCAAACAAGTTATCAGGAAGAAGAAAATAAATTACATCTTTACTTTCAAGTTGTGTAAAAATAAAGGCTCCTGTATTGTTTCTGTCATGAAGAGCTCTCTTATAAAATTTCAATCAGAGTTTTGCCAGCAGTAACTAATTCTACATACCAGAGATGCAAACAGCTCCTTCCTCATACCCTCCCCTGCCTTATGACTTCTACCTGCAGATAGGAAAAAAACCACCACAAAACCTCAAATACTTGTTTCAAGACTGTCATCAGTTTGCAGTTTTTCTCCCTATCAGCTGACCAGGTAAGCTAGAAATTATAGAACTCCTATGGAAGATTATACGTTTAGCCCTTCAGAGTGGGGAGGTATGTAACCTTTCTTTCAAGCATCCCTCTGTCACCTTCCTACCCTCTCCCTGAGGCTCATTCCGGCTTGTTCACAAATCAGAGGTAACTGACAGCAGCAAATCAGATCCCATAAATCACTCAGGAGATGCTGCAGCAGGGAAGGTGAGGGTGCACTACTGCTGTGTGAACTGGAGGTCACCAAGATGTTCCTTATGACTCTCTTTCAGAACCCATTCCCCTCTCAGGTTTGGGACCACATTTAAGACACCCACCCTTGCCATGAGGGAAACCTGTGATTGTGTCTGAAGGGTCAAAATTTGGGGCTTACCAGCATCACCTTCAAGAATCAAATCTTGACTTGATCCTCTCTGATGCTTGTCTTCTTGAGAGGCGGTCACTTATTATTGTGCTTCAGAACAGATTTTAATACCTTTAAGAATTAAATCTTGACTTAATTCTCTGATTCTAATCTCCTCAAAATAAGGGCAATTATTAGTACACTTCAGAACAGATTTTGACACTGTGGATGTTGGTTTATAGTTCCAAGAGAGAGGGGGAATTGCACCATTCTGCATTACCATGAGGTTTTTTACACAGTGACTTAAACACAGCACACAGGTAGGTTTTAATAACACCTACCATGCTGACATTAATGGGAACTATGAGCATAAACCCACAGAGACAGGAAAAACAGTGCTGAACCCATAAATTAGAACTAAGTGGGAAGTAGGAGAAATCTCCAAAGCACTGTTAAATGCCTGTTTACTGACTGGAGCCCCTCAGTGAAATGATCTGCTTCAACGGGTCACTAAATTACCAAAAATGGGGTGTGGGTTAAAGCTGAATATCTTAACACCATTGTTAACATCAAAGAGTTTTCATTTTGCCAGAAAAGACCCCTCAGCACCTGCAGAATGACGTCAAAACAAATTAAGTGGTTGCCACTATACTGTCATTAACCAAATTCTAGACCTTTATGCCGTATAAAAACTTGACAGACCAATTTTTGTTAGAGAAAACACTTTCCCCGCTGTAAGTACTTCACTTTAATGAGTGATAGTTTCTGCTCAGAGTATCCAAAAGGTACATGGATAGAGGTGCTGAAGTGTAACTATGGAGGTGAATTTTCTCCTAGATACTCACCTTTTCAAATTGTGTTGAAAACCTAGAAATGGAAGAAAAACCACCCCAAAAACCCCTAACCTCATGTCTGCAAAGTTTTGGTGCTTGAAAATGCTTTGCAAGTTGAAAGTAACACAAAATCCTACTGAATGCTATTAAAAAGATGAAGCTTTTAGATAACCCTAGAACCAGGAGAATAAAAAGGAATTTAAGCCAAGAAACCAAACAAAATTAAGAACTCATGACATGCTCCCAATAATATAGCAAGTTTAAATTAATTTTTTGTCTTATTTCTTATTCTAACCTGTGTAACTTTGTTTTAGGACCAGATAAATAATTTTCTAAGGATGCTTAACCACCTCTGAAAACTACCCTTGTGGAATACACGCTGTCAAATAAGATACACAACATGATCAAAATACCAAGTTTTTATAAACTTTGGTTTACAAACACAAGATATGGAAATGCTTGATATGGGATCACGCAATATTACTTAATTGAAGATAATTGCCAAAATCCTACACCATGAATTCAAGTCATTCATGAACTCAGCACATTCACTTCTTCTTCAAGAGTTCTCTATCTGACTAATTAACAGAGCTGGGAGAAAAAACTTTAAACAACTTCCTGGAGATTAAAACAAGCCACGGACACACCAGATAAAGGCTATTTTTCTTTCGAACGTATCAGAATGACTTCATCCTGCACTGTCAGGGTGGGTGTTAAAGCACATTTCCCTCTCAAACTGAGGAATTCACCCACAACGAGGCTGATTTTGGTTCTAATGCTGTGGCCAAGTTAATATTCTCTTTTTCATTATTTCTATTTCTGCTTTAGGTCAAGATCAGATGTCAAATACTACAATACCAAGTGAGAAGCTGTTGTATTATAGTCAGAAGTGATTAATGCAAGGAAGTGTTTAAAATCTCTTACTGTATTTCCCCAAATGAGGAATATTTTCTCTGTTAAAGACCATGAGAAACCACACTAGCAATAAGACACTAACATTTTTATCTTTTTTATCTCTTGCTAACACATACAGATTTAGAAAGAGTCATATAAAGCTGAATATCAGAAGCTATGATGGAATGTTCCATTCTGCTGAAACAACAGCAAAAAGACATCAAAGCTTTAGAGTCCAGTGAGAAGAAAGCTGTAGGAAGTTCAGCAGCAACCACATAGTTATTTTTAGTCCCTGTGTTTCACTAGTTCCTTCCTGATCCCTTTCTGTTCTCACACCTACGCAGAGGAGATGGTATCCCGTATCCTGGAGCAAATGTTGTAATGAATAAGGAGTTATTAGTTCACCCTTAAAACTATGCTCTCACGCAAGTACATATGTCATTCATTTCTATGTTGCTCTCATGAGACCAACAGGAAAATTCCGATGTCAATGGCAAGAGAGACGTATGACAGATTTCCATGAAAAATATCATCCTCCTCTGCTCTCCAAGTTTAGTAATCCTGGTTTGGATGTGTGGTATGTAGATTTTTTGGGATGTATTCACGTGAAGCAGGGTCACTCACCAAGAAGAGTAGTATTCTTCATTTTCTATAATTGATTAGCATCGTCTTAGGGAGTCTGGTACCTGACCAATTGGACTGTCTTCTTCATAGACATAGCATAAAAATCTACCCTCCCAATCTGGTACTCTCATACTGCAGTATTTTCTCAGTTTTCCATCTTTAATTGTAATGGCTGTAGCTTAATTCCTAATACTGGTTTCCCCCATGAGCCCTTTTATGGTTTCTTGTCCTTGGTCAGACATTTCACTGGCTAAACCCTGCATTGCAAGTCTGAAAATTTTTGCAGTTCTTACCTGCTCTTACCTCCTTAAGTAGTTGCTGATTACACTAATCTCTAAATATAACTCCAGGGAGAAATGAAGCTGTTTCAAAGGAATTAAATCTTGGGAGCCTTCAGTCTTTTGAAGTTGAGATGCTCAGTTTCCAATCAGAGCATAACATTAGCTGGAAACTGCTTTCTAGCCTTATTGTGTACAGGAAGATATTGGCAGCACCAGAACAGCACAAAATATTACCCTTATATTGGGAACCTGTTTGACATGCCATTTTCTTTGTTGATATTTAAAGTACTACCCAATTTTCTGCTAAATGTTAATCTCAAGGTGATTAAAGCCAAGGAAAAGGAGAGGAGGAAAAGCAGAAATTTACTTACAAACCCTAAACGTGGTTGTAGGCTATCTACTCTTTCTGCTGCTGGTCAGCTTGAGTTTCCATCATATTTTCTGTGTTGGAGGAATTTTGACAGGTTTATGTGTGACACCAGGTTACCCTGCAAAATGGAAAGTCTGTAATTAGATGCTGTGCCATCAGGTACCTCCCGCTGGCAACCTTAAATCTGCCATCGGGAAAACACCCTCAGGGAGGCCAGTGCCTCTACAGGCCACTCACCTGTCACCTGTGGGATGTACCTGAACACAACTACCTCTGTAAAGGACCTGCCCCCCAATCCATGGGATGGCTACAGACAAAGCAAATATTTGTCCTCCCACACTGCTGCAACACTGAACTTGGGAAAAGCATTTTCTCCAGCAACAAAAAGCAAGTAGAAGAATCTGATCCGAATCTACCACCTTCAAAGCCACCAGCAGGACCCCTCCTGCACTGCACGAGGGGACAGCTACACCTTTACACTTAAATGGGTTACAGGATGTTTGTAATTGCTTTGAAAAGAGTTTAGTCAAAAGCTGGGTTATTGTTTGAATGAAACACACTTAACCTGTTTGTGCTGCTGTGCTTACCATCAGGTAGCTGCTGGTTTTCATTTGAAGAAAAAGCAGTACCTGAAATAGCTGAAACTATGCAAACTGAAAGGCAGGCATAACAATAAAATACAGTAAAGCTTAAGGAGCATGAGACAGGATGGACCGCCCTGAAGAAATTTGTTGAAAATTTTTTCCATCTGAAGTCATTAAAACATTTTGTTACTTCTTAAATGTCATCTACAAAAGAAGATGCCTTACATAAGAGAGAGGTATTGCTAAATACCCAAACACGTGCACCAGCCACGTGACTGCCATAAAACTTCAAAGGTGGCTGCCTAACTAAAATGCTAATGTTTTTAATAATGTATTTCTTGGAACTGCTTTTTATGTGCTCAGATATACATAGATGTTTACTTCTCAGATAACAGGAGAAGACAAGAAGATATACATAGATGTTTACTTCTCAGATAACAGGAGCAAAAGGAGAAGACAAGCCTATTCCATGAGCATCATGTGCACATCACTGTTGGATACAGTAGTGAGCAAGGAAAAAACACTCTCAGAGGGACACAAAGGGATTTGCATTTGTAGATCCCAGTTAAAGGTGAGGCACCATAATTGTCCTAAGTTTCTTGGACAAGTATTGATCACTTTAGCAAGGGGGAAGAGAACCTAAACTCCAAAGTCTCCAGAAATTAAGCATTTCTCTGCGTTTTCAGAGCTGTTTCACGGGAATAATTTCTTCTGCATCTTTCTTAATTGTAATAGGTGCCTTCTTAATCATAACAGAAACAACAGTTGGTACCACGTTGCAGCCATGGTTTGGGTTTGAGTATCTAACTACACCTCATTTTATGGTATTCAGCTGTTCAGACCCCACAGCTCAGTTGCTTTAACTGTGATATCTCATGCAACATTACCTTGCAACGTCACAGAATCTGCTTTAGAGAACGCTAAAATGCAGGTTGACTGTAAAAGTCATACATATATGTAAAATATGTATGGTAAATATGTTATTTTTATTATAGAGGAAAGGCAGCATTTTAAGAAACAAGTACCCAAATTCTTTGAAGAAAAGCTGACCATTTGAGTCTTTGGATATTTCAACATCCAATACATAAACACAGAAATTAAATAGTAACATAATTTGAAGGTGACCATTGAGACTGACAAACATCCATGCTTAAGTTTATAACTTTCACTCCTTTGCTGAAATATCTTATGACCAAAAAAGTGTAAATGAAATAAAGTCACTAGTTTCAGTCTAATCTTTCCTTAGAACTCAATCTATGAAACATCCTTTGTCAGAATTATTACAAGGGTCGATTTGTCAGCTTCTATTCTGTCCCAGCAATAAACCAAGCAGGGGATTGGATTACCGAGACCTGCCAAGAAGTTTTGCCAAAGTGTGAGAAGCAACACAAATGATTACCAGTTACCAACCTTGTGGGGCATTTGGCAGCTGGAACCCATGACCTCTATTTTGCAAAAGCCTGAGCCACAGGAAAGTGACAGGAATGCAGAGACCATGAAAATCTGGGTATGGACAAGTCCGAGACAGGGAAATTCAAGAGGAGGGAAAATGACAAAAATAATTGAATGCTTTGTCTGTCATAGGAAACTCTACCCCGATGTCTAGAACGGGCTGTCACTTGATTAAGAGCTTAGGAGACTGCACAGATCTGGCTGAAGTTTGTTGTCATCCAACACAGAAATCCTGGTCTCCCCTGAACACAGAATTTGAAGGCTTTCCCATTTTAAAACAAACACCTACACAACTCTGATTTTTGAGGTTAGTAATTTTCAGTGAAAAATCTGAAAAAAACCCAGACTTTCAAAAATGTGAAAACCATTTTTTGCAGTGTGTGGATCTTGCACAATATTTTTTTGTGCAGCTGCATAGGAAAAACAGTATCCAAGCAGTGTGCCCATATGGCTTCTTAAGAGCATTCCTGTTCTTTGGCTCAATCACCACTGATGCATTTCATTGCAGCATGAAGGCTGGAATAAAACCCCTGGGAATGTGCCAAGGCTAACGTGCAGGGAGCTGAGGGAAGGTTCACACTGCTGGGATGAGGTATTGATGTAGGACATCTAGGAAAATTCACTTCATCCTACCCTATCAAGGGAGAGGACTCCACACTTTGCTCCCTCATCTTTGTCCCATACTTAGTTCTGGCAGGTTATCTTCTGCTTTTTGCCCTTTGGGCAGAATCATTCTGCTGTCAAAAGACACTTGCAGCATGTAGCTTTTTTATTCAAACACCTCTTCGTGGAGTTACTGCTCCCATGCCATTTGAGGGGGAGAATAGTCCTCCAAAATACCTACAAAAATAAAAAAACCCCAACAAGCCACAACTGCTTTGCTAATTTTTTTTTCTTTTTTTTTTTTTTCTTTTTTTTTTCTGAACTCCTTGAATTCCAGCCTAGGGACATCACACTAGTTTTTAAGATTCCTCTTGATTAAGAATCACAAATCCAGTGATTGACTTAGGGTTTTCACTTTGATGGCTTTTATTAACACCTGCATTCCTGTCACTTTCCTGTGGCTCAGGCTTCGAGGTGACTGCCGTGCCAAAGGAATCGAAAAGGTGGATGGTGCTGAATTCCCTTAAGGACATATAGTTTCTTCGTTTTATTACCTTGGTAGTGAGTAAGTTTACCTCAAAAAAAGTACTTCTGTGCCACCTAGTGGTGTCATAGTTTAGTGACATAATTATTTAACACTTCATTGCCAAACCACCAAGTTCAAATGCGGTCCGAGGTGTTACGGAATTTTCTTATCGTTTGTGTTTTAGTGTGCCCAGGTCAGGACAGGAGCATCAGCCAGGTGGGACCTCAGTTTGCCAAGCTCTGTGTACAGCCCCAGTCTCCACAAAGCACTGCAGAATCGGCATCAGCTCAGTCAGAAACCATCTCGGACAAGATTTTTCATCAAAAATCTAGCAAATTCTAGCCTTTGCTGGTGAGAAAACCCTCTTTACTCCTTTTCCTCTCACCTGCACACACTGTTCAGATGAGTCACAGTGCCTCGGGTACAGTCTTCTCCAGGTACTTTAGTGAAACATACAGGGAGATCTGCAGGTTTTCCATGTTTCACTTCCTAAATTCACTTCCAAAAATGAATTTGTCAATTGTTCTGGAATACTCTATACAGCCAGAAGACACTGTCCTGCCCTTACGAGAGCCTGTCCAAGGGAAGGGTTAATAAACCAGTCCAAATACTACTGAATTCTAGGAAGACTCCTCTCTTGAGTGCACTGTTGGGTCTTTTTAAAGGTGCAGTGTGAGAAATTACTCCGAATGAATAAATGCCATATTTCACTTGAAACCTGCATTCGCTTGCTTTTAATGAGAACAGTGAACTCTCCCTTACATGGCAAGGTTTACTGATTTCTGTGAAACCTCTGCCAGCCAGACTTCGTCATGACTTGGTGTTGCCTTCTCAAGTACTGCAGCAGCCCTGCAACAGCCATCCAGAACGTGATGTAGTTTTACCTCTGCAGCTGTGCAGGGAAACAGTGCCTTTAAGCCAGATGGCAGCTAGGAGAGTTGAAGTGAAAATAACCTAGTCTGGAGCTGTGCAATGTGAAAAGCATTAAGGCACTACCTCGAAATGTGCAACTCCTGTCCCTATCCCCAGTGACCAGACCCCACTAGATGGCAATCCACGCCTTGGCTCTGTCCCTGCAGCTCTGGAAGTTGTGTTACTTGGCTGGTTTAAAAATTAAGAGGCCCAGGGTCTTAATATATGTATCTTTCGTTTTTCTTTTTGTCTCCTTTTTCTTTTCTCCCTGATCGTTTAGCTTTTTAAATATGTAGAAACTCTTTTTTTTCCCTTTAAATGAGCTGGGCTTTTTGTAGTGTAAGGCTTAAGTAGAGCTTAAATTTTTCTGGTATAATACACATTGCTTTACAGAATAAATAAAAACCCTGTGTATTTTGAACCCAGGAAGTACCAATAATGCACACATTTTATAACTTAGTTGTTGGCTTCAGGCTTACAGAAGAGGGAATCAGTCAAACATCAGTAGTTATACTGCAGAAAAATAACTTTGAGTCTTTCACTACCAGTCAAAAACTTGGTCACTGACTGCTAAAAAACCCCTTTATGATCCTCCCCTACCATAATTCCAAAAGATGTTTCATGGGATGTTAAATGAACACCTAGGCCAAAAGGATATTCTTTCCTTTGAAAAAGTCTTAAACTTTCAGTTTGCAGCAGCATAAGTCATTTATATTTACAAAGCTTCATTAAATAATGTAATCCTTCTGTATTACAGCTATAAAGGAATTGCTTTTATTCTGCCCTGTGATTCTCAAGGTATAATTTAATAATTACTTTCTTCTTATTTGCTCTGCAATGATTTCATCGTAGAGCAGTTGGCTATGACTCATCATTAAACAGGAGTTCTGCAAATTAATGAGGGGCATTCACAGAAATAGTTTGTTCACCAAAAATCCAAATAAAAAGCTGCATTGCAACATGGGGTTTACAGAAGCAGAAAGAGAGATTTGGGTATTTGTGAAATTCAAACGTCGTATAAAGCTTCAAACTGCAGGCTGGGCAGTCATTTTATATAAATCCTCATATTCACCGCCTCCCTGGATAAAAATATATTCCAATGCACACTCCAGAACTTTAATCCCTTACAAGTTCCCCTTCAGTCTTCTTTGTGCTCTCCATCATCTTATCCCCAGCACTGGCACAGGTTGCCCAGAGCAGCTGTGGATGTACCGTCTCTGGAAGTGTTCAAGGCCAGGTTGGATGGGGCTTGGAGCAACCTGGTCTAATGGAAGGTGTCCCTGCCCATGGCAGGGGGTAGAACAAGATGATCTCTAAGGTCCCTACCAACCCAAACTGCTCTGTAATTCTATGAAACACAGAGCCAAACAAGTTCAACCCTTCTTCAGGAACAGCTTTGTGCTGCTCCAGTCATATCCTGAATCCAAGCACAATCTAAACTGCATTTAAACCAGTGTTGCTGCAGCTCCATCCTGCTGGAACAAATGTTCTAACATCTAATAAGTTCCATTTGAATGAAAATGAGCAGTTACAGTAAACTCGCTTCCCACTTCCAAAAGCAAAATTTCCTCTAATTTCATTTTAAAGAGCAAATCCTTCTCTCCCCAGCTGAGTACAAACAAACATCTGGAACTGCTGCACTTTAGGTTTTGTTTATGTATTTAATGGATAGCCAGAGGCTTAGAAGCTGCCAAATAATTCTAGTCTTAGGAGTTTATACTAACTAATTTCTGTGGGATTCAGGATACATCTGCCAAGTTTCAGATACAAGCAAAGCTCTTGCAATTGAGTTTTGACTCCTTGAAAGAATGGTCAGTAAATTGAAAGGCCAGACATGCATCCCTAATTCATCTTCATCCCCAAGTATTATTGTACTACGTGAAGCTATAACATTTCACCCTGCGTGAATTATACTGAGTAGGAACTGGCAAACAGCTTAAACCACTCTGTTGGTCCCAGAGTTGTGTTTGGGGGGAAGATGTGGAAGTGACCACAATGTGTTTATCTCTCCAGTGACTAATTTTACAGATAACTAAACCTCCATCTGAGTATTTACAAGGGCAACTCCTATCACACTGTCACTGCCAAAAATCAGTTTACTTGGTCAGGTCTTTAAAACTCTTAATCTCTGTAGAGATGGATTTCCAAACCTGTATTTGAGCAACAAAGGCAGGATCCATATAAATACTGCAAGTTCACAACCACTTGTGGGGTTAAACCTAGCAGTGTAACAAGCATTTATCTGCAATGCTGCCCATATTTTGGGAACAGAAATATTTTTTGGAATAGAAGGTTAAAGTAGTAGTGATCACTGGATCTTAATCTTGGGGGGAAAAAAATGGGTATTTTCCTAATACCCATTAGGAAAAATGGGTATTAGGAAAAACCACAGATGACAGGTAGATTTGATGTCTGAAAAACATAAATTGTTTGCTATAGAAATAGATCACAAAAACAAATTATTCAACATAGATTGATTAGATGTGTTTTCATACCTACCTATAAATCTGTTTACTTATACAGACAGATCACAAACATACAGTTGTCACAAACCACGACAGTTCTGCAGAAAGAACCCAAGTGTTGTGTTTAAAAGAAAAACGTGTTGCTACACACGAATTATCTCCCAATGACAATAAAAATATATTCAGATATTACTTGCCCTAGGGATATCTCAGTTCTCACCTCCTTACAACCATCTATAACTGGAATTTTTAAGGCATGGATTAATCAGAGCTTCCCAGGCTGATTATTTCCACCCCACAGGCTTTGAAATTGCATGTTGTTATTTTAAATTGCTCATTTACAACCTCAGTCAGTGCTTCCCACTCCTTCCCTTCTCCAGGGCCAGAAGGAGGAGGAATCTGAGCAGCAAGCTCCCCGTGGTGAATCCAGTTCAGCTACTCAAGTGTTTTCCTTCCATTTGGGAGCTGTTCAAACCCCTCAGTTTCAGTTACTGACTGTGTGCTTTCTGTGTTGCCTGTGTGTATGTTTGCACAGCTTCAAGGATTTTCATCCCACTACCAGGCTTCCCACTGTGGCAAACCCTCACAAGTACAGACAGTTGAGCCTCGCTGAGAATTTCATTTCTCTGTACAGAATCCCCTCACGTGGGCAGGCTTCATTATATACGCATTTTGCTTCTCTTCCCCTACACTTCTTTTTTTATTATTCAAGGAAAAAAATGCATCTCACCTCTACGTAGGAAGGGATTTGATGATCGATATGTCTGTGTTTTCTCCCCTCCTAGTGTTGATTTTTCTTTTCCTAAGTACCCATTATTCTCTATTATTTGAAACCCATCTCAAAATGACATTAAATTTAAGAATGGCAAGGGCTTTTTTTTGTTATTCAAAATCAGCTTTGACATATACAAATTGTGCAAAATTGACCTAGAGATATGGGAAGAATTCCACCAAGAGACACAAGAGCATTTAAAGTTTCCTGTGTACATTTAGATGGTTGATTTTGAATTCTTGATTGATTTTATTTCCCAAATTTGACATAAACCAAGAATTTTGCCCCCCCCCCCCCCCCCCCCCCCCCCAAAATTAAGTACTGAACCATGAGTAAAAGAGGACTGTATAGTTTCCTTGCAGTTACCTCCTGTTATTTTCAGGCTATTCAGGAGGAGATAAGGCTCCCTGAGCAGTGATGAGCATGAATTGTCTCCTTTTAAATAAATACAACCATTACAAGAAAGTAACAAATCTGATGTAACTACCCAACATACTGTCATGGGTTCACAATTCACTGAAATTGTAGCTGAAAAGCACTAATTCTGTATATAACCCTGCCTGGTTAAGTGTCAGGCATAGACTCCTACCTGCATTTTCAACCACAATTTGAAAGCTGACTCATTTAAATTAAAAAAAACCCCATAATGTAATATTGTTTTGTCTTCAACCTGGCAGCTGTAAGTATACTGAGAATGAAAATTGTTATTTCAGTCCCTTATGGGTTTTGGTAGATGGCATTGAAAAGGGAAGAAATATGAAAAGAAAGCAAAACCATTGTTTCTTTAATAGATTCTTATTCTTTACAACACAGAGAAACTTTCTAAGCTTGCATTATTAATGTGTTCTTTTCTTTTATGCATAACAATGCTAAAAAAGATTTACAGTGATTTTCAAGGTAAAACAAGGAAATTGAAAACTGGGGCAATGGTTGGTTTAGTACATTTTTCAAAGTTAAGCCTTTAAAGTAGGTAGTAGGGGGGAAAAAAACTTGTTCACTACAGATTCTCAATAAGTCAAGCAGAAAATTATAATCTGAACTAAAATAGCTTTTAAAGAAAGAACAGACTTGTAGCATTTTCTTACAATTACTGGAAGATTTTGCATCTCACAGGAGTTCAACACCACTGATCAGAAAGTGTAGGCTTGGTATAAATACATAAATCAAAAACTGATTTCTAATTCCAAGCCTAAGGTTCCAGAAAAAAACCAAATCAGATGAACATGGCTGCTGTTTTTTAACACATACACCCCCCCGCACCCCCCACCCCCTCTTTTAGTGTAGTTTTTGTTACTTGACTCTTTCACTGTTACACTGGTGAGCTGATTTCAGTAATAATCCCCCTATTTCCACTGAAGATTTAATTCCAACACTATTCATGAGCAGGACAGAGAAGAACACACAGGAGGAACAGTGTATCAGCAAACTCCACAAAATGATAAGATAGATTAGGAAGTCTAAAACATCAGTGTTCTGACTTAAAGCCCTGAAGAAGTGTTCAGTTTAAAAAGCCTATTTACCGTGGAATTGCTTCCTTTCCCTACAGTGGGATCTGTAGATTGCTCAGAGCTTCCAAGGACAGCCTGCATTTCCAATAACACAGGCACACCTACAACCATGGTCTTCACTCCAGACCCTCTCTTACCTAAGAAAACTAAAATCAACATCATACTAATAGGAAGGGAGGAAAGTTGTCAAAAGAGAGAGAAATCTTCATTTCCCCCCCACTCTTAACAATTGCAGAGTCCAGAGCCCACCTTAATGCACTAACAAGTAATGAATGCAGAGATGAGAAATTATACTTACCATAGACTAAGCCACCACTTTTGAAATAATAGTTTTCTATCAATGCCTTTATTTCAGAGAATGACAAATACTACAGTACAGCTTTACACTATCTGTGGTTGTCCTAAGCCACTTGATCCTGTAAATTGTTCAACTTCCATATAAATACTTCCACCTCACCTTTAAGTCTTTATTTCAAAGAAAACCCCCAAACAAACAAAAACCAAAACCAAAACAACCCACCATTATAACCCAAGACTATTGTTTCCTTGCCTTGGCCCTCCTACAATAAGCAGCCTACTCCCTTAACTTTTATCTCCTTCCACTCTTTGTGCAACAGTCATGACTTTTCTTAGTTATCACTTTGCTAAACCATAATAATCTGCTTTGATAAGTCTTTCCAGCTTTCCTGATGGTCCCCATGGCTTTTCTCCAAATTCCATTCAGGTTATTCAGTTTTTCTGTATAAAAATTGTTTTCCTCAGGTTCGTTTGCAGCATTATATAAAACAGTTTAGGGAAAGTTCTCAATTGTTCCTTGGATAAGCAACAATAGCCTTTCACATTCCATATTTTGGGGAAAAAGTCTACCAAAAATATAAACCTTAAAATATTTTAGACTGAACATCGGTGAAATATTCTGGAAGGACACTGCATTAGGAGGAGCTTGCACCAGTTCACTGCTGATGCAGCATTAGCCTCTTGTCCACCCCAAGGCTAGTCCAAAGCCAGCTAAAGGCAATGGAAGCAAATCTGCTAACCCTATTAAAATATTTTGGCTGACTTCATTGAGTGGAGCTCTAGGCTACAGTTGCATTTGAAAAATATTATGACAAAATTAAAGCTCCTTTAATTTATTAAAGCAGTTACATGCCTGGTTATTGTGGTGTTTAGTGTTTAAGTATTGACTTGACTACATGGCAATTTGTCAAATGGGTTCTAGAGATGAATGGAGAAAAGCCACTCCACAAAAAGGCAGGAAAAATAGCCTTGAAACACAGAAAGGGAAGGTATTGTGGAACATTTAAGTACAACTTTCCCCACCCCAAAAAGTTCAGAAGTATCTGCAACTATAGCACCTGCAATCAAAGTTAACAGATAATTTAACATCTTTAAAATATTCTGTTTAACTGGTGACTATTATTTAATCAAACAACAGTGGTTTGTTGTTTTCTTTTTAAGATCTCATGCTCTCATAAATAAGTTTGTTTTCCTTATTTTGCTTAAGTCTTGAAAACTTGTAATCAAAAAACTTGGAAACAGTTTTGGTATCTGTGTGGGTGCTGAGAGTGGACAGAGGAAACAGCCTTGGTATAGATATTTCTGGTAGTCAATAGTTCCATTTTTTACTGGGTAAGGTCACAACACATTGTTATTTCCATGCAGCTGCCTATGCCAAATAATAGCAAGAAGGCAGAAATCTTGGTTGTTCATTACAGAACTGACAGAAAAAGCCTCTAATTGAATTCATGTGTTAATAATCCATATGTAACTGTGAAACAAATGTCCAGTTTCTGGGTTCAGTTTGCCATCAGTACAAGATCCAATCAGACAGATCCAATTTGTCCTGATTTGTTGTGCTGAACCTGACTACCCCCTGTCCCTTTAAATTCCCTAGGTACCAGAGGAAAAGCAATAATGATATTTCTTATGTCTATTTACAGACATTGCACCAATTCATGAGAAGATTTTGACTTTTAACAGTCAGAAAAAGCACAGCTTTCACCAGCTGTATAGGCAGGCAAAAAAACCCCCTCAACAAACAATTGAAAATGTTCTATTTAGCAGGAAGGGACTGCAGAATCCATATGGCATACCCCTAGACTGAGCAGTATGGTCAGTAGAATTCATAGATTTAGTTCTTAAAGCTGAAAAAGACCTCTAAGGTTGAGCCCAATCATTAACCCAGCAATGCCAGATCCACAACAAAACCATGAAGAAAGAGGGTTTAATCCATGTTTGGATTCCCTGTCAAAAAGAGTTTTAAGCATCAATTAGACAAATGAGTTTCTGTGCAGGAATGGATTTCATCCAAGTGAAGGCACTGAAAAAAAGAGGACACACATCTCCATAAGATGCCTATGAAATTTGCTTCAGTAAACAAGAGGCAGGAGGCCAGACGGATCCAACCGGAGAGGCAAAGGAGCACAAAGACTGTGTGGTTACAACAAAAATATGCTATCTTAAACAAATCCCAGAGAGAGGACCTTCCTGATCCTGGAAAGCATTCATTCTGAGTCGCTATTTTTAAACAGATAAAACCAGATGTATTTGAGAGATTGCCAATTGCTGGTTCAGCATTTGTTTCAGACTGCTGTTGGAAGCAACAGCAAGTAACACAGCAAGATATGACAAAGCACACTCAGATATTATTTCCCAATTTGCCATCTAAGAGATTAATGGAATAACAGAGGATGGAGAGGGGTCTGTGCACATTTCCACTCCCTGCAGTACCCCAAGATGCTACCCCGAGATGTTACTGAGCATTTCCCTCTGAGCACAGTTCTTGAAGCTCTCAAACAGGTACACTGGTAGGATCCAGCAATTTGTGTGTTTAATGCCTGTCAACCATTTCCAGGTAATTTTTCCCCTTAATTCTTCAATGCTTAGTACACATTTTCCAAGGCAGGCCAGTAAATAATACCTCAGGCAGAGTTTTTAATGTAATTCCTTAATTTTCTAACAGTCCACAGTTATCTGGACACACAAAGGAATTATTTTCTAGCCACCAATTAGCAGACCAGGAGTTCAAAAGCCTCCACGACTGCTTTAAGACTGAGAATTCCTTAATCCATAAAAATTAATGGAGATTATGTTAAAGAGACTTAAATATTTAAATCCTTCTCTGCATTAGTCACTCTCTTTTATGTGCAGGTAACTCCAGCTGAAGTCCTCAGGAGCCCTGTGTGTGTGTGGCAGAACAAACTAATCTCTTCAAATGAGAAACGTGAGCTTGTTGCCAACTCTCCCCTGAGAGCAGAAGGTGGCAGCTTCTGAGCTCCAGTTTTCCCCCCCACCACTGAACCTCTTATGACTTATGTTAAAGGCTTAATTGGCTTCAAAATTCCTAAATGGAACCATTTATTATTGTTGTGGATGGTTGTCCCAGTTACAGATAGCTACAGTGTGCAATTAAGTAGAACTGACTTCACAGCACCAGACAGAAGTCCTGACTTTTCGGTTTTTCTTGGATCTGAGGTCTGACTTCACCATCTTATACCAGTCCCAGGAAAATACCAGCTCTAAAGTATCCACAGAGATACTTCATACTGTTCTTTTTATGGCTACACAGTTTTCACACACACCTATTAATTGCAGTTACATTAAAAAGTTTTGAACTCAATTTCTCTCGCCATCATGAGTTTAAATAGATATATCCTCAGAAACAGAGAAGATTTTTAGAGCAGAGTAATTGTCTTGAAGATAAAAAGTTGCATTTCAAATATTTGCTAGAGGGTATCTACTGACTATACGTCAAAGAAAAAAGGGGGATTTTTTTTCACTTCCTTTTATTTCTGTTCTTCCTGGCCCCTGAGTGCATCTCCCAAAATATTTGGTTTCTCTTGAAGCCAGAGGCTCTTTGTGAAAGCAACAAAGGGACAGATTTCCCATTCTCCAGGTTGAAGAACCACATTTACTCAGGTTGGTTCATGCTGGAATTCATGGCTTAGTTTGACACTGAGGTTGTCTTTGATCAGTTCAGATGCCACCAGCAGGAATCATGGCCTCCAAAAAGGTTTCCTCTGCTTCAGAGTCAACATTCATGTTTCCACAGTGCCTTTCATGTGGGTGCTCTCCCCTTTGTGCCTGTGGATGCAGAGATGAAGCCTTTTCCTCCTTGCACCTTTCTGAAGGGTTGAACCCATTGCCTACACCCAGGAGCTGGGCTGTTGACAGTGCAAATTATATATAACTTATATTTCATAGAATCATTTAGGTTGGAAGAGACCTCTAATAAGTGATAGGACAAGGGGGAATGGCTTTAAAATCAGAGAGAGTAGATTTGGATGGGTTACAAACCTCAATGAATAGCAACAGCAGCACGCTGAGATCTGCAGCTCACAGAACGGTTTGGGTTGGAAGCAAATTTAAGTATCATCTAGTTCTAACCCCCTGCTATGGGCACCTTCCACCTCAGCAAGTTGCTCCATCCAAACAGGCCTTGGACACTTCCAGGGATGGGGATCTACAGCTTCTCTGGGCAACCTGTGCCAGGGTCTCACAACCCTCACAGTAAGGAATTTTACCTAATATCTAATCTTATTATCACCTCTTTTAGCTTTAAACCACATGCACATTCATCTCATCATTGACTCAACAGTGTTTTCTCATATTCATTAATTATCTGCAGCATCTTTTGGGGAGAACAACCTACAGAAAACCTATCCTCCCTATATCATGGGCTTTCCCTGCTCAGGTGTAGAAAACTACGAGTTCACACTCATACCCACGTTCTACACTTCCTATTTCACTCCCAATTGCTGCTTAAGCATCTCTCAGAAGAGATGCTTGGAGTCTTCCATGATATAACCTATATCATGTGCACATAAAACATGCATACAGGCGTTTTTCCCCCCTCTCTTGCAGGTGTTTGTAGCAGCAAGACACAGTGCATATCTGGGAAGGAGCTGCCCCTCAAAATCCAGGCAAATCCCCCGGACTGGCTCTGGCCTCCCTATTACCACTAGAGGTCAGCTGGAGCCCGGTGCATCCCCCTGCACGGATGGGAGGGAGGGATGGGTAGAGGGATGAAGGGCACAGTTCTGACCTCTCGGGCTGTTCTGTTCCAAAGTTAGCATCGGGCCAGGCAGCTGTGAAAGCCAGCCTTCAAACCAGCTTAAGTTGCTGCCTTCAAAGGAAAAATGTTGAAGAACCAGGAAAATAGTGCAATAAAATAAAGAAAACAAGTGAACCTTTTTGTATCTCAGAGGGACCTTCTGCTGAAGCTTTACAGCACAAATTCAGGTATCTGCATATGCTGCTTGGGCAGAATTTAATCACAAACACACAGCACCTTTTCTGGCAGATCGAACGAATCCTTCCATAAAAATCTGGGCTGAAACCCTAAAGACTTGAGACCTAAATAAGTATTGACAATTATTACTAATAAATAAATAAATAAATAATTATTGGCAATTATTGTTTCATAAAATCACAGAACAATTTGGATTGGAAGGGACCTTAAAGACCATTCAGCTACAACCCCCCTGCCATGGGCCAGGGCACCTTCCACTAGACCACGTTGCCCAAAGACCTGAAGAAGTCATCCCTACTTGGGAAATGAATTACGTTTCCACACAGCAGTTTTACCACCTTGCAAGAATCCAGAGCATCTAATTGCTCTGTTAGTAGTCAATGATACATTAGTATTGTATTTAAAACAGTACAAAAAAAGCAGATTTTAGCCTCTAACATATTGCTAAAATGGACATTACACAGCAGATGTACAGCACACTGGGCTCGTGGGAAAGTTTACTGGAATATTTTCCAAGCATTTTCAGCAAGCCAAGCTTTTTCTATTACTTTCATGCTTACAAATTGATGTTCCTTTTGTGAAACAATCTGATATAATACAATTTTGGAGGTATTTAATTCCTCTTACACAGTTCAATACATTCTTATTAAATTTTATATTCTTTTCCAACTTTTTGGCAAGGATTCTCCTAGAAACTACTTAGTTGTATGAAGAATAGGGGTTTTTTTGTATTTTTTTTTATTGGATTCTGCTGGAAGCCTTGCAGACGCATTCATGCAGCATGCTGAGAACAACATCTAATTCTTGTGAAGACTAGAAATGATAGTGATATGTATTTAAGGTGTGAAAAACTGAAGACTCCTGACCTCTTTCTCAAAGGAGAGGGAAAAAAAAGAAAAAAGCAGTAACCCTTCTGATATGTTTGGCAAAGCAAACCTTCAGCCCCTGGAAGCCTCAAGCTGCCATTTGGTTTCCCTCTCAGAAAAATCACCAAATCTCCTACTGTAACAGTCAGAGAGCTTTCTGGCTTTTTCAAAATTAATGACCAGGAAACAGGAAAAAAAACCAGACAAGGACTTTTCATAGTGAGACTGGAATGGTTTGAACATCTAACCAGGGGGTCACCTGCATTTCTCAATTTCATGCCAGAAAACCAAGGTTAAAAATGTGAATGCTTAAAGAGAAACAAATCAAACTTGCATGAAAAACCAATGATAAAAGCAGGTTTTTAGCTCTGGTGATCACAGAGTATGTGAATGGGAATTCATGGAGCAGAGCCTGGTTTCTGGAAAGCAAGTAGCTTGTTAGCAGTGCCTGCCTTGCAATTACTAGTAAGGTAGTAAGCTACTTAACTGAGTAAACCAGGAGTGAGGGAAAGAGCAGCAGGGCGTGATTCTCCATCTAATCAAGTGCTTTGCAGTGTCATTCAGACGTGCAAAAGCAGGAGAGTTGGGACTGGGAATTGGCAGATGCTGGGGCTGCATTGACCTCAAATTCAAAATCGAGCAGTCAAAGAATGGCTTTAAATAAGGATGACTCCAGTGACACGGGGGCTCAAGCAAAATCTATTCAAGTCATCTCATGAGTTTTGTGGCAGACAGCTTGTCTGCGTGGTCAACACCTTCCTGTGCTCACTCAAAGTTAGCCCATCACTCAAACCAAAGGAAGGCACTCTGTTCTCTCGTCCCATGCCTGTAGGACAGGGCTGAGACAGAGTATCTGGTAGGACAAGCCCCTTCATCTGTCTTTTGCAAAGCAAAAGTCTCTATTGTAGCTCATTAAGATCTGTAATAGCCCTACAAGCTTGTATACACCAGGCATTTCATGAATAGCAAGTTTTTGGCAGCTGACCAATCATCTGAATATTTCAAGGCTTGGCAATATTTCAGTCTCCATAGCAAAGGAGGTCATTTTCTCTCTATTCCCTGAAGTGGTAGCTCACAGTTCAGTCAAATTCCTTCAAGTAACCTTTTCATGTATTTAAAATATTTCTTTTAAACAACTTGCCATTCTTTTCGAGCTTGTTGCAGCACTTATAGTTGAAACCCCCAAACCTAGGATAAGGTTCTGGTTTTATGCCATATCATTACTAAGCCCTCCCCCGGCAGACACTGATTAGAAATGACCAATTAACAGTCTTCCAGTCTATGGAACAGGTCTAATTAGCCAGATTGAGGTGTGCCTAGGAAACTAATGACTTTTTTCCCTTATTTGCACAGGAGAGGATACCCAGTCAGCATAATTTGGCACCAGTAGCCAAGACTCAAGGGCTGTCAAAAGCAAGATAAATACTTGAAGGGCAGAGTGGAAGGACAGTATTTAGTGAAAAGGATGAGAAGATGAGAAACTGTCCCAATATAGTGCCGCATTTCACTTGGTAAGAGTAATCCAGAATGGCTTCACTCAGCAGAAAGGGAACCAAACCCTTTGGAAGGGAAAGCTCACAGTCTGCAGAGCTTAGAAGAGATCAATCTGCACTTGATTTCAATGATGCTGAAATGACTGGGGATACAACACAAACAATTCCCAGCTGAGGGGCCTGAGGCTTTCAGAAGGACAACAATAGGGTCAAGAAGAGGAAGTTTTGGGGCAAACATATTTTGGATGGGTGTGAGGACCCCTACTATGTGTGAGTTGTTCTTTTTTCCTTTAGATGCAAGTCCAGTTTGGTTAAACAGGATCAGGCAACTTTCCTCTTGAAGGAACTAACAGTTCTGCAATAAGAAAGTCCTCTGTAGTTTCTGTGAAACTGTAGAGCTCACCAAAATAATTCTGCTATTGTTAAAACTACTAAAGTAGGACTTTTAACTAGTTTTGATGACTTATGAAATATTTTTTAATTTATTTTACACAGTAATAAGAGAAACTATCACTTAAGACTGGAAATTCCCACAGTTGCTAAAGTGAAAACCAGATGAAAATCTTTTTAATGTCATGCCTTATGCAAAAATATTTAACAATTAACAGTCTCAATTTTTTTGTGCATTTCTCTAAATATTGCAGTTGTTTTGTGAAGACCACTGTGAACACAGCTGTGCCAAACCAACACACAGTTGAGGCCATTGTTGGTATTTTGGCAAAACTCTCTAAGAGAAAAGCATGAAAGCCAGCTGGGTTGGAAATTGCAGATTCCAGCTTTAAAGATTTGAGGAATGGAGTATGCAAAAATAAAAAGGGTTCATTCTGCCATATTTATCCACACCAGTAACAGCTCTTTGAGAGCAACTTGCGGCAGGGGATATATCCAGGCTGCAGAGTAGAATTACTGCAGGAGGAAGGGGGAAAAAAACCCAGCCAATGCATGTTGAGGAGACAGCCCAGTGGCACTGGAATGCAGTCTGGGAATAAAAAAAAACTCCCTCCCAAGTTTTAGATATATCCATCAACCCCAATAAGTGCATTAATAGATTAGAGAGGGGCTCAACATATATATACTAGTGACAAAAAATCAGGCATGGAATATATTGAGCCACCTCAAGTTGTTTTATACTCTGCAAGGGGGCCATTGGTTTCAGTGGCTGTTTGCTGCAGCTGTGTCTGAAGTAAAAACATCCTCTGTAGGTAGAGAGATCCAAACCAGACCTACCAGCCACACAAACATACAAGCCAGCCAAAATGCTCTGGCTAGAGTTTGCCTCACAGCCATATGTCGTCACATTTGCAATTCACAGCTCTTTAAGGCACCTTGAAGATCAAGATTCAGAGCACAGTGCATTTGGTGTACAACTAAAACCACTCACCGAGGTTATGATGCCATGAGGAGTCCCACAGACTGGGTCACCAGCAGGTCTGTCTGGTGATGGGACAGAAACAGAACAGCACCATGAGAGCTGTAGCCTAAGTACGTAGTCTATCTAATGCCTTAACTGGAGATGATGCCATGGTAGCAAAGGTTGGCTTGCAAATTTTAGTCATTTTGTTAACGTTTCTGTCACCAGCATCACTGGAGAAAGTAGAGATTCCTCCATCCCACTGGACAGCAGTTACTTGCAATGAAGTAAAGAGTTTAAAACGTTTGGTTCAGATAGGTGTTATTTTCCTTCTAGTGATGCTACCAGATGTACCCATGTTGACTAAAGATGCTGTTTGTTCCTGCTGCAGGATCCATTGGGATGTTCCTGACTGTTACCCCTTCCACACCTCAGCTGCCAGCATGAATCACCCCAGCACAGCTCACCTTCTCCAGCACTCAGTCCACCCAGGTGAGGCTGGGCTGTCACAGGAAGTCTGCAGGGATCTTGTGATCACAATGGGACACACATCACATGGGCAGCCAGTGGATTGCAGGCATTGTCAGCAGTATTTGTGTCTGGCAGAGATTTTACATGCTCATTACAGAAAATACAACTCACCAACTAGACCTAATAAAAACCAGCCCTCATACCCAAGGCAATTGTGATGCCAACATTCAAAGTGCTAGGGAGTACACCCTTTTTTTTTTTTTTTTTTTTAAATAGTGGAGGCCAAGAAAACATGATACAATTTGTGTTTAGGGAAGCGTATATTCTGCTGTGATGTTTGATCTGGCAAGAAACCACGGTTCCTTCCTGCAAGCTGGCAAAACACTAAGCATAGGGAATGCCATGCACAGACACTCTCAATTAAGCTATCTTTTCTGAGCTGTAAAGCAGCACTAGGCACATAAAACAGCATAAAACATATTTGTTTCCTTTCCATCTTCACAAGATGTGAAGTGATTCGGTTTTACTCAATTTACAACACAAGAGGAAGAACAAACGTGCATTAAATCATTTTTCAGGACTACTTTACCCTGTACTAGATACTAGCGTTTTCTAAACCAGTTGGCAAAGCCAACTTGAGCCTTGTGCCTTTAAGGGAACTTAAATTTGGAGCTGAAGTCCATTGATCATGGTCTGCACTATCCTAAATAGAGCCCAATAGCAACAGGGTACTAAGCAATTGGCAAATACCAAAAAAATCTCCAATCACATACCTACTGCTTTAGTTCCTAGTCATGAAATTGGGTTAGGCAACAGATTTTTAAAGCAGAAGTAGTGCCTCCTTATAACCTTTAAAAACTGACATTTTCTTGGAAGCCAATATACGTACAAATTAAGCAATAGGTTAATTAAAATTAGAGTAGTTCATGACATGTTAAGTTATTCTACAACACTTATGTGTATCTGATGAAGCTGATTGCATCCATAGCCTTGATGATGTATTATACATGTGGAACATCTCAAGAGTGCTGCAAGACTGAGAAAAATGCAAGCTATTTTACTGTCTGTCACAGCAAAAATCTTATTTAGTGTATCATCTTTTCTACTCTTTCCACCTATGGATATTTCCATAACTTTTTTCATGTTCATGGTGTAAAAACCCCACTGATTGCTGCTGACTTCCAGGGGCAACAGGGCATTGCCTAGCAAAAATAAGTGCTCTTTGAATCGTGTCAGTTCATTCACCACAGCTAACACACAGTTACAGTTGTCAAACCAGATTTAGCACACACAGGAAAGAAAGGGAAAGGAATAGAAATGCAAGGAGTGAGGAGTGAGCATTTAGTCTAGTACTAAGTTTGACATCTCATTTTGCATTTGGGTTCTCTAATTCACCAGCTCCACCCGCCCATGTAGGAACCTAAGTTTTGCTGGCTAAGCAAGGAGTGCAGGAAAACTGAGTTGGGAGACTAAACACATCAGGAGTCCCTTTGTGGCCAACTCCCTCTTCCATTCTGCTATTTCATACTGTCACCAGAAAGCAAATAGAAACCCATATGATAATTTTACAATCCAATGCAAGTTGTCTACTAAGAACAAATTTAGGTCTCTATGTTTTTTTTTTTTTCCCCCCATAGCTACAATCCACATGATTAGTACCACTTAACCATAAGAAGAAAATAATAATATTCAAATTTGGCCTTTGATCAGCAGCATTTCTCCTTTGCATGAGGAAAGTTCAATCTGGGTTTGGCTGGCGCTTTTGAGATAAACAGAAAATTAGCCTGTAGTTTTTCTGGCAAGTTAGTGAGGAAACAAGCCAATACTCAGCTAAAATTAATTTTAAAATTAGGATCTGGTTGCATCACCATTTAGCCTCTTCTGAATTTTAAGCTGTAGAACTGGGGTTTCCACATCTCGTATTTCACATGTTAAGGAAACTTCTTAGTCTGAGACTCTTGTGTTTTCAGGAATCTCGTCCTTAAAAATAGATGACTTTGGCTGCATCTGTGCTAATGTGAGCTTGAGGACTTGCCCAGTGTGGGTATCCCATCTGCTCAACATCCACAGCATAGGCTCCTTGGATATCTCTTGTTGGGGTTAGGTGCAGCTGCAGTGGGACAAACCCAGGTGTTCCACTCATTCCACAAGCCTTCTGACACTCCTGGTGCCTCTTGACAGCATTTGTGTCTGCTTTGGTGCATGTGTAGCATGCAAAACCATGTGGCCTTCCGTGAAGAACAATGCATGATCTGCCCATTTATCCACAAATTGGCTTTGGCAAAATAATAATAATAATAATAATAATAATAATGATAATAATAATAATAATAATAATAATAATAATAATAATAATAGATTCTGGGCCATAAATCAGTCTTCAGGACTTTCACAGATGCCCTGTCCAATTGTATGTCACAGAAGTCTTTTGAACCCTCTATCAACTGCTTTTATGACTAATCATGCCGACTATTTGCAGAACATTATACACAGATTGTCTTCATGTTTATGGCAGGATTAGCACTCTATCCCCTTAGGCAATAATCCAGTGCTCAAAAGCTCCTCTTAAAAACGCTTTAGGATGCTGCTCATTTCAGACTAGCAAATTCTAGGTGACCTATGGTAGTATCTAAATGACTCATAACATATGAAATACCGACCTTGGCCAAAGAAGAGATAGAAATATTCCATTTTAAAAATTGGCAGAAGCTACTTGGACACAGTAGGATACAACTTCTCTAACTACTAACATGAAAAACAGGTTACCTGGACAAATGTTATTAAGAAAGTGAAGGGAGCTTTTTGCTGATAATAACTTACCTAAATTAAGACAATTTGGCAACGACAGATGAAATAATTAGAGCAGAAAGAGCAAAAGCTCAAGTCCAAAGCGCAGTCAGAGACAACATCCGAGCAATATCTGTATCTTAAAACAGCTGACTGAGATAAATCTGAAAGCAATTGTGACATCCAGCTGACAAACTCAAACAAATGTCTTCAAGACAAAAACATCTAGAATGCAGTCCACATGAAAACTAGTGTTTCTCACTAAATCATAAAGAAAAAAAGGATACATCTGCCCAGGGGAAGAAGAAAAATCTATAGTGAATTTAAGAGATTCCTTCCTTGTGGCTTATTTACCTAATCTGGATGGGAAAAAAAACTAAAAAAAAAAATCTCGTTTATAATTGAGCTTGTAGTGTGGGTATGGTTAGGAAAAGCACTTGTTCATTTTAGGGTAGAATTTATCAGAATATAAACAAAGCTTGGTGAAAGGCACTTGTCAAAAATGCAGTATATGAATGACTTTCACAGAAATATGCAACAATTCAAAAACTAGACAGTCAGGACATACATATATGCCTAAAAGACAAGTCCCAAAGCAATGTTATGAATTATGAATTATGTATTACTCTATTTTATCTATTATCAAATAACAGTTTTGGAAACATGAGCCTTTCCACATTCCTGTTCCACATATGACACCTGAAACAAATCACATAATTTCTGAGCACTCATCTCTAGTAACAACATGCAATAAAGCAGCCAGGAGTGGAACAGGTGATTTGGCTTCCCAGTATTCCCAGCTGCTCAATGGCAGCAAGCCATTCCTAAAATGGCATATTTTGGCAAGGATACCAAAACAGTGAACCTTTTTTTACTTGATAAACAGCATCCACATTCCTCTCGGATACACATTAAGTTCCTCTAACGTGACACGTCAGCAATACCAGCCTTCTATCAGTCACTAAGTTTTGCAGAACTTTTTATTAAAGAAAGATCTTCTTTGCCCCGTTGGAGAGGTGGTCTGGAAAGGGCGGGGTGAAGAATAAACACTGGATTCGTGACCACTTATCACTAAAGACAACCTGGCCAGGTTAACCCTGGCCTCAGTAATTAATTTCTCAGAAGTTTGGCAGCAGAGAACTCATGAAATTCAATTTAGGTGCTTGTAGCAGACAGTCTCAGTGTGCCCCTCAATTCCAGTTCATTATATATGGTTAAAGACAGGTCAAAGCCTCCATTCTCACCCCGAGGCTAACCACATGTGCTGAGCAACACCGTACTGTTTCCTTCTAAACCCATTTCCAAAGTTTCCTATCCCAGGCTAAAGGAGAAAAGAGAAGTCAAGCAGTTAAAATTTTTTAAGGAGAAGCTGTTGAAATCCCCTCAGTCCCAGGCACCTTCCTTACAGCAAGGACATACCAGTGTAGAGGAAGTCAGCAGAAACCTCGTCCTTGCATTTCTGGTACCAAATGACATTTTTTTGAGTGTCTGGTGGCGATTAGTATCAAATTCCTTGCACAGAACCACCATGACAGAGACAAACACTGTTTTGTCCTCCTATCTTACTAAAGTGTCTTCTATCAGCACAGTACTTGAATTCATTACAGTGGCCAATGCACTTGTATTAATAGTGACATTTCTACTCTCAGTACCTCTATAATGGTTAAGTTACCTTTAGAAAGGGGAACAGAGAGGATATATGACTGTACCAGAGTGACACAAAAAGTCTACAGGGAGAAACTGAGTCCGGAGTCACATGTTAACACCTTAAGCTTCAAACAGGCTTTCCTTTTTGTGTACTAAAGGCTCCGTGTGCAGAAGGAAGGCATTTGTCCTTCTATATTGGATTTTATCAGCTGTTTAATGTGTTGTAGTGGTTTCAACCTTGTTTTCCCCCAGAGGCTGAAAAGTGGTAACCCCCAGGGGTGGAAACCCCTGGAAGTTTTGAAGTTCTGTCCAATGAGCGCTCCTGCAGAAATGTAAACATATCACAAGCACTAGAAGAGAAGAGTTGTAGTTTGTGTGGTTAGTAGAAGAAGTAGCCATGTTGTAGGAGCTACGAGGAAAGGGGCCCGGAGCCCCTTGGGGCCTCTGGGGCCCCCCAGCCCCAGTTGGGGGCTACAGAGACTTGGAACAGTGTTAAGCTGGACTATGTGTCTGTAGCTGTGAGCTGGGAGATGTTTTCCATCTTGAGTGAGCAGAGACAGAGCAGAAGTGGTGGCAGCGTCCAGAGGTTATGGCTAAGAGCCAGGACAGATAAGAACTGAACCGGAGGAAGCAGCAGAAGCTAGCAGCAGAGCTACGGAGTTCTGGGGGTAAGAACTGATACCAGACCCCCCAAACTCCTTTGAGACCTCCTGGAAGGAGGAAGATGATGGACTCTTACTTGAAAGAGCCTTGAAGTGCAACATGCACTGCAGAGAGGAGCTGAGAAACTCAGTCGTCCTGAGAGCTGAGCCAGGACAGTGTAGGAGGTTGGCCTTGGGGGGCACTCCCTTGCTGTAAGCTACAAAGAAGCTCGCAGCCTGAGACAGGGCGCAGAGGCCCTGCAAGGAGCTTGAATCCCCTGGAGATACCAGACCGTCACGAAGACCCCCTGCGTCTTGTGATATGACCGTGGTGGAGCGACCTTTGTCTGGGGTGAACGCAGCCCACGGAAGACCCCTTTGCCTGCGTCAAGGGGCCGAGGGGGATACCCCCCTCGTGAGTGCTGGCAGAGATCCAGCTATCAGCTCCTGCATGCATGAGATGAGGAGAACCTGCTGCCTTAGAAGAAGCTGCTGCCCTGAGGGACTGGAAAGGGATCTGTCCTTCTTTCCCTCCTGGACTTTTATTTGGAGGGGAGAGGAGATCTGATCCATTGTAAATACTATATGTCATGGTAGAGATAGTTGTGATCGTGTGTATAATGTGTTATAGTATTTATTTGTACAGTCATTGTAATATATTCCCTTTCCCCCATTCTGAGTCTGGTTGTGTTTTGTCTGCAAAAACCCATCTCACATTAGGTTGAGATGTGGGAGGGGGGATGGAGCTAGGGAATTGGATTTTGGGGCTATCTCAAACCATGACATATATTGATGTTAAAACAGAAAATTGAGAGCTTTGACTTTGTTGGTTTCTCTTTTGACAGTGCTGAACCCTCAGCTGAATGCAAATTAAATTTTAGTGCCCTTAGTTTTTATGACCATCATGGGTATTTGGTAACTCCTGGGATAAGGTCATTTCCATCAGTCCGTCCCCTCTGTCTCTCCTATCCTTCCTTCTCAGGTATTTATTAGAGCATCAATCACAGCAGTATCTGGGTACAAATTGTCACCTGGCTAATGGTCTGTGGCTTTCATGTACCATAGCAACTTAAGGACACACATCAGCATATACTGTCACCAGGGTGATGCAGGGTATTTAAATTACAGCACCCATGCTACCTATGCACGCAGCTCTTTGCACAAGGTCACGACAATTTGCACCAGACCTGCTGATCCCTGTGCCCAAGAGCATCTCAGAGCAAAGCCATCTCTTCACAAAGAACAAATAAATTGCTGAAGCAATTTCCTACAGAGAAGGAGAAAACCCATATGCTCCAATTTTGTCAAGGATTCTAAAGGGAGCAAGAGTTACTCTCATCCTGCCCCTCTGAAAGCAAGAAGAGGTAGGCAGCACATCCAGCAGGGACAAGGTACCTGGATCAGCAGCTTCCATATTTGAGTTATGCATCCTCCTCCTGTCAAGCGATGGTGCACACAGGATGGCTCAGGACCACTCATGCTCTCCAAAAACAATCTGACTCACTCAATAACATAAAAACAAAATTTACAAGTAGACAAGTGCTCACTGCCTTTCACAGGCTGCACCCACCCCTTCCCCCCCTTCCCAACCATAAGGATATTTGGTATTCTGTCCCTTTGTCTCCTTGCTCAAGTCGACTCACATAATTGATAGTGGAGCAATTTCCTACTTAAACTCCAGCCATTAACATACAAAAAGCAGAACACATTTGGAGAGCTTCCCTGCTGGAGGGAAGGAAACATTAGTTCCAGAAAGACTTAAGGAGAATGGAAGAAACTGAATGGTTTTTAACTGAATCAAGGCATTGATGTCTTGATTTTTGCCTCTTTTTATAGCAGGATTCTAAGCCCAAAAAATAAAACATGGACATCCTTACAGAAGACCAAAAGGCCTTTTGAGTTTCATTATTTCATACTTCAGCTGGATGCAGATATATATGTGCTCTGAAACACTGAAACAGTATAATCAGAATTCTCATCTGCATTAAGAGCTGATCTTGCATTCATCAGATCAAACCCAGTGCTCAGCCCATAAGCTTATTCTGTGCTATAATATATTCTATTTCCCTTGATCCATCTGTCAGCACATTTCTACGTAGAGAGTATGAATGGCTACATGAGGCTCTAAATAGAGGAGTTGGATTTCTTCTTGATCCTCATGGGGAAGCATATGAAACAAATTTCCCTTTACTATCAAGCTTTTCTTTCCACCTGTCTTGGCAGAAATGACTGTATGATGTACAGGTACCTGCAGCTTAGCAGGTGCTCTCTGATTCTCACTAAGCTGCTTGTCTCTGTGGCTTCTTACATTTACAACCCATAAATCGGACACTATGGGGTAGTACCTTCCCTTTGCCCTTTTGAAATATACCCCTTACAGTTATGAGTATCCTCATAACATCAAGTTATTGCTACTATCAATCTCTCCCTATTTTCAGATTATTTTTTTTTTAGTTGAAGTCATAGTTTTGTGTCTTTGGAGCCTCATTACGCTTTTGTCATTTTGCTTTTTTATGATTTACAGACAGTAAGAAACATTCTGCATTTTCAGCATCCCCCTGCCCCCCTCTCCCCTCCCTTTTTCAGGGATTTAATTGCAGAACCAAGGCATTTCACTGAACTGTGGCTTTCCCTTGAGAAGTGCCTACGCTGCAGCACATGAGACACAGGATATCAGTCAGCTTTGCTATTGACTCTGCACCACTATGGACGTTCAGGTTTCCTACTCACAGCAGCACTTCCTGAGGAAACAATTGCAGCTGCCTAAAGGAAACTTACTGGCAGGAAAAACATAAGTTGTTCCTCAATTCAAATGCTCACCAGAAACCTGTCAATTCTAAGATAACATCCAGATGTACTACCTTTAAGGGTGAAATATAACTTAGAACAAGACTGGGTTTAGCGTTTACCCTGCTGAGAGAAAGCTGGAAAGGAAACTTGCATCGTGGTTGATTGCATTTGGAGCTTAGTCTCTTCAATAGCACTATTTATTTTGAAATTTGAAGTCAAGTTGTCACCTGTGCAGTGCACAGATGCAAAGAGACATGAGATGCTATAAAACTAGCTTGGTTTTTATCCTCCCTCTCAAGGCCTCAGCTCTCACTGTAACAGTGTGGTTTGTAGGCTTCTTTACAGTGTTTCTGGGGACAGAATGCCTAGAAGTTACCCTTCTGTCTGGGCGTGCAGGGTTTCCCTTCCTCTGCCCCAAAATTCCAGCTTTCCCCAAGAAAACATGGACACAGGACACCAGTGGCCAGGTGCAACACACCCCAAGCTGGTCATGGGAAGCACTGCAGTGCAAATAAAATCCATCCCCCTCCACATCACCATCACACAGCAATGCACTTTATAAAGGTATCAGCATTTCCACCAGATAGCCTTGTATACATAGTTCTACAAGTGACATGCTTCAGAGCAGACTGATAAAATTCCTTTCGATAACTGCAGTTCAGGAATTCTGTATCTATCCATCTTACTTATCACATTCATTCCGCCCAGGCACATCAGTTAGGATGCTGCTTGAACTGAGATATGTATACCAAGAGCAGCTGAAATTAGGGTTTGAACAAAGCCACAGTTTTAACTGTGGAAGAATTACAGAGCAAGCAATCCTTGGATTGTTTTTCACCAGCTATATAAATAATCTAGATTTACACAGAGAAGCATGGAGTTATTTTCAAAGTGCCTTAGAAATACCTTGAAGAGCATCAACTTTTCTATTTTTTTTTTACTTTTACACTTTAAGAAATTATTTTCAGCTGTCTAAAGGAGACCTCAGTTATTACTCATAAGTCCCTTTACACAGTTCAATTCATGTCAGCATTTTTCAAACCACTACAGTTCTTAGATAAAGAAAACTGTAAGGAAAAAATATTTACCAAATGCTCCAGAAGGAGGACTATATTTATCAAGCAAACATAAATCCAAGCTGGCAGAGCAAAGCCAGAAGACTAATCACATTCACTGCAACTTTAGATGGAAAGTCTTTCTCCCAAATTTACTGCTACTGCTTTTACTACTATTTTTTCTTTACTCAAGCCTTCCTATAGATAATTCTATGTGTCTCACATTCAAATGTCCTTTTCTTGTGTCAATATTGTGCTGGGTACTTATAATCATCCGGCATGTCAATTAATACACATGAACACGTAGGAAAAGTTTAGTCAGTCACTAAACAGCTGAGTTTCTGAAATCTGAGTTAGTCAATCTCAAACCATTCTCTTATAGACTAATTACTGACTCTTACTGCTGTTATATTTGAACTTTTTATTTTGTTAAATATAAATTGATATTAAATACAAACAGAAATTAAATGTAACAGGTAATATAACCATACATTTCAAGACAGTATTCTAGAGTTTATATTTTTACAAGGTTTGATATCTTTCTGTTTTCTTTACACAGGTGGTTTATCTTGAAATCCTGCTTTGTTGTGTGGGTTTTTGTTTGGGTTTTTTTTTTTTTTCCACAGAGTGTCCTGATAGTTTCCTAAGTATTGATATAATTAAATTGAGTTTTCCTGTCCAGGTGTTCTGCACTGACCCATGTCCTTTCTTTCTGTCTAAACTCCCAAACCTGTTATAATTTAATTCAATTTAATTTAGACTGAACAACACATCATGGCTTGATGTAAAGTTAGTTACATTGGTGACAGCTCAGTTGTTTTTCCCTGAACTCATTCAATTCCCTATCCAGACTAGATAATGATGTATGATTAGGTATCACCTACATGATTACAGCTTTCATAAATACTCTGTCTGCATGAGGCTTGTTCTCTGACAGTCCCACCATCTTAATAAACAGTTCTGCTCATGGTGTACAATGAAGATTGAAAAGAATTTCAGCCCTTTTACTACCTCATTCTACCACTCCACCAGGAATTAAATGGCAGTAGAATTTTTGGGATTTGTTGCTAACATATATTGCATGTATATATCTTTCACCATATGAAACAAAGAGTCAGATAAGCATAGCACCAAGTTTTCAGGAAAGATTTCTGTAATATATTCCAGCTCCATATTTCTCTGAATTTCCCTGTCCGTGTGTTTGATGGAATTAATGTGAACATTTGTCCTACAGATTTGAATCTTGTGGTGGAGTGGCCTTGAAGTCAAAGAAAATGCAGTCTGGGATTGTGAATTCCATGTAGTCTAATACCTGAAGTTTCACCCAAGTAGACTTCTCTTTTAGCCATCTCTTTCTTTCACAAAACATATAAGAACATTATCAGCCTTTGTAGCTGTACCTCTGACAGCTTTAGACCGTATTTGCCAATGGGTGCATTATCTAATAGGGTCTGGGAACAAGATGAAAATAGACAGACATCATCTTTACATAAGGTTAATTTCCACAGGAAAAGAAACAAACCAAACAAAACTGTACTGGGTAGAATATTTTAATATAATGTGCTTTTATGAGGTCCCTTTGGAATCTAGTTTATATTACAATCACAGTGAGATGGATCAGTGTGCATCATCTCATCTCTTATAGTTATTAAAAATCAGGGGTGAGAGAAAAGGCAAGTATGGAGGGTGGCTAATGGGAGCTCTGTGTGGTGGTGAGATGGGGATTTGTGTTAGAGTAACTGTGGTTTCTTCCTGTAATTTTATTTGTGCTGTTCACTTAGAGAATACTCATTGAGTACTCCCTCATGGCTTTCCTATACTGTCTTCGTTTCCCACTCTCTCAGCTCCAGCTGCCAGACATATGTGGTAACTAACACAAAGGCTGTTAAAATATACTTTGCATGCACGAAAGCAGAATTATGCCACTTAATCTTTTTTCATCTATGCTCTAAATTTGTACATGCATGAGAGTGACCCTCTGAAGTGCTGCCTATTCTCAGTCCAGCACACTGCCCTACTCATTGGTTTTCATTAGCATCTGTAACGCTGAAAAAAATTGTGAAGATATGCACCACTGATCAGTGTTTAGGAACTTAATGAAAGGTATTGGTATGTAATGTTGTAAGCTGGGAAGAATGTACAGGTTGATTTATCTTCCAAGTGAACCAACAGCATGTGGATAAAGAAGCTTGTGTATTTAGGCATCAGAATGAGGGAATGGAGAAAAAAACCCACAACCAAACAAGTAATCAAGTATCTATTTAATGAAAAAAAAAACACAACAAAGCCTCACTCTGACATTAAACTAAAAGAGAAGAGATTTAGATTAGATACAAGGAAGAAATTCTTTACTGTGCGGGAGGTTAGGCCCTGGCACAGGTTTCCAAGAGAAGTTATGGCTGTCCCATCCCTGAAAGTGTTCAAGGCCGCGTTGGATGGGGATGTGAACAACCTGGTCCAGTAGAAGGTGTCCCTGCCCATGGCAGGGGGTTGGAACCAGATGGCCTTTAAGGTCCCTTCCAACCCAAACCATTCTGTGATTCTAGGATATGATTCTATGATTATACCTTTTGGCTCTAGAGCAGTATAATGAAATTTTTCTTTCAAGTGATGAACCTTCTCCAGACCTCTTCTTCTTTTCCTACAGCTGAGAAGATTTCATTCAATGTTCAAATGACTTAATATCATTTTGGGCAGAGACATCATACTAGGAAGGAATCTTCAGGCCTTGTCTATCTTATGGGAAAAAATGTGTCTTTCACTCTCTACATTGCTCAACCTGAAGAAATTTATATCAGAATTGTTAGGATTGGAAGGGACCTCTGGACATTATCTAGTCCAATCCCCTTGCCAAGGTAAGAATATGATATAATATTTGATATGAGATATGATATTAATCAAAATGAAATCAAGGTATCATCTCATAATTTGAACATTTTAGCAGGCCAAGGTGGCATTCTTCCTTATTAAAAGGTGAAGGGGCTTTGAGGTGGGCAGAAATGTAAATTAAACCTTAGCCTCGAATTCTGAAGGCTTTGCTGTCTTGGCTTGGAAAATCCCCAGGCATTTCAGAATTGCAGGGCTCTCAGGAATGCTTGAAGATATTTGAAAGGTAACTAATATTTCCAGCAGTAAAACTGAAGAGAAATGTCATGGGATTGTTCAGTTCTTCAAATAGTTTCAGTTACACTTTGTTGGAGAAGAGCTATAGGGCAGACTTGGCTGGAGTTTGGTGGTGTTACTAACTGAATTTCCAGCTGAGTGTCTTTGCTGTTATTCCAATCATTTTTGAGTCAAAGACAAGCTGGAGTTTGCTACAGATATTCCAGTCCTTAGAACTCCGATGTGAAATAGAACAAAACTAACAATGTTCTTACCACTGAAAAGACTGAATGCAAGAAGAGGTTTTCACATTTTTTTTTTATTTTATTATCTATTTCTTTCTTTTTCTGAATATATGTTTTCCACATTTGTCAATTTTAAAAGGGACCTTTTAGACTAAAACCAAGGAAAAGGTTCTATCTTGGCTGTCCACAGGGTCAGCAAAAAGGGGAGACAAGAAATCTCCTCAGGCCCTCCTCAACTGAGAGTTGTGTGTGTTGTTAGGAAAAGTGAGTAGAGGAGAGAGCTTTTTCCAATGAAATTTGCAGTAGGCAGCAGCAAGAACCAAGTTGAGTAGAACTGACAGCTCAGCAGCTGTAAGCAGGATATCCGGAGGAATCCTTCAAGCCTGGGAGATAAAAGGGCAGCTGCTCCAGTCTCGTGCAGGCTGCAAAGCAATGCCTTTGCTCAGTCCTCTTTCCACTTCCCAGATCCTAGGTATGGTGGAGAGGGGGTGAAGAACAGGGAACCAAAGGGGGTCGTGGGGGAGGAAGGGTATTAGCAAGGGCACAAGAAGGCTTGTACCCAAGGTCTTCCGCACATGCAGGCTGTGGAAACCGGAGTGCGCCTGGGGTGGGTGCAGGAGGGCATTGGAGCACATTAAAGGAGGGGTGTAGTGGATCCTTCCTTCACAATAGGCTATTTGCTGCCCTTGTTGCCAGAGGGTGCAGCTGGACACTAACCCAGCAGCCCTTCTGGGTACAATTCTGCTGAGGGAAGCAGCCCTGCTTCGGCTCCTGCGGACAGAACAGGCCTTGCGTTGCTCTCTCTCAATTAACTAATTTGTTGCCTTTCATGTTGGGTCAATGAGTTACAGTGTATTATGGTTCCAGTGGATACAGACTAATTAAGGGTGAATGAGCCAGCAAACATTCGTTTAAGTCAGGATTCCTTATTGGAGCACTGGGATAGCTGTGATATCCCGTATGCGGTGCCTCATTCAAGAAGCACTGAACCTTTCCTCAGTCAAGCTGCGTCCTGAGCAGCATCTGGGTACTGTATGTCACCCCTCTCTAATGAAGGATGCCTATGGCTGTGTTCTCTGTTCAAAGCAGCAACACATTCACAACCATCAACAGACCAAGAATGCCCACAAGATGTTCTTAATGGGAAAATAAATGGGACACCAGGGCTTTTGTGCATGACTCCAACTCCAGGCACTCCAGTCAGATGTTATGGTTAATATAGCAATTTGAACATTTCTGTCTGATGCCAGCATGTTTACACTCAGCCAGGGTACAAAATCTCATTGCCTTCATGGAAAAAAGAGGAAGGAAAAAACTTCTGTGTTCCCGTGGCCAACCTACCATCTCACTAGTGATGGTGCCACTTCACTCCAAAAGCAGGATGAACACATCTGGGACATGCCTGTGGCTGAAAAGGTCCAATCATGTTCTGGTAGGAACATGCTTCTGCCTGTGATAAGAATATGTGGATCCCGTTTGGTTTTCTTCCCCCAGTTGCACCCCAAAATTGTTTAAAACCCCCTTATGGGGCAAAGTGGCTTTACCTCTTTAAAAAGGCAAGGTATGAGTATGAGGAAAAATTTGGGCTGCAGTTCTGACAGCTGGACAAAATAACATTAGGCCTATCCTTAAGACTCAGTTCTCATGTGTTGAAGGGTAAATACTCAAGCAAGCCCCTCAACTCTAGGATTAGAAGATGCTATTTTTAAATCATTTGTATTTATTTTTTTGCTTAGGAGATCCCAAATTTTTCTGGGAGCAATTGCCCTGAAGCCAATGTGTTGTGCAATACTGTAATGGTTATGAGATTCCAGAAGGCTATGGAATTTGGCTTATTTCTGCTTCTTCTTTCTTATTTCTGGAATGACAGCTTACTTCTGTCAAGAACATAGTCAGAGCCACATTATCACAAAGTGGGAATGCAATTGTTTAACACATGCCAGTTTTTCACAGTGTGTAAAGCAACTATAATTTTTTACCCCGTCTCTTCCACATAGCGCAGATGTTGTCGCTTTCAACATTTTCTTCGTTACTGGAGCACAGCTGAAGAATAATTTTAGTCTCCTATTTTACATAGTCCCTTTCATGTGCTGTTGCTGAAGCCATGAGCCAGACAGGACACTTGACTAAGCAAACTGTCAGTGTATTTCACACATCCATAGGAGACGCATAAAATCAGATTCCAAGTTTATGTATGAGACGCCTCCAGTTTGTTTGATTTTATGCCAGACTTACTTCCCTCATTAGTTTCCCTTTTGTTATAGTTGGGAGATTTTTGACAGCATAACTTTTGTTCTGAATAAACCGAAACTTTTCTTAAAAATAGAAGTATTTCACACAAATATCTTATGCTTTATGACAGCCAGGAATTTAATTTTGATTTGTTCTCTTGAAATACCAGAATTCAATGTCCCTCAGCAGCTTGCCTGTGTTACCTGTTAGATGGAAGTGCATGTATACATTATAAATCTTCAGCCTGTTTGTATACACACAGACACGTTAAAAAAGTTGGAAAAATACAGGCTAAAAAACTAACTGTTAAGTTCTGATCTGGCATTTGGAGCAATGTTGGATTTCCTGAGGTCCTGTCTTTATGGAGAAGGGACTTTGTTGTGTTAGATAAATATGAAGCAATGCACTTGCAGTATAACTGAACCAGAAGCTGAGGGTTGAATCTGTCCTTACAGCCTGTTCCCAGGAGACCAGCACCCCAACAGCAATAAATTTCTCTACACTGAGACCAAAACCAGTTAGCTTAAAAGACAGGAAATCCAAAACACTCAAGGCTTTCTCCCTGGATGCAAATCAACAATGAACTGGGATCTCTGGAAGTCACTTAACAGCCTGTAATTTGTATAAGAAACACTCTATTTCAAGAGAATTTCTGCATCTGGTTCCCCAGCAGATACTGCCAAAAGAAGACATAGCATTTCAGCATCTTGCCTTCTGTTTGAAACCTGTGAGTATGGGAATATGGAAATGGAAGATACTTTTAGAAACATGACAGGAAGGAGGTCTATCTCTACTCTAGTTCTTGTGCACCAAAATGATCCAGATATGAAACTGAAGAAGGACATATAAAGAAATGGTTTTCCCTCACATTCGAAGGAGCTGAAAGACTGGGAATGTGGCAGAGCACAGCTTATTGCTTCCTGGCACCCAAACTCACAAATGTGACAATAATTCTGTGAGGATAATCAGTTCAATTTATGTTCCAAGTGTGAAATATCCAAATCCCTCACAACAGGGAGCCTTTCATCATTTCATCTGCGTGCAATGAATGCAGAGAATAATTAGCAAAATGAATGAAAAGGCTTTGGACTCGATTTTAATCCACCTCTGCCCAATGGGAATAACACCCCAATTCATTAAGCATCAGATGCACATTAGTGAAACACAGTGGCAACTTAATTCAGCTGGGGAGGGCATCCCCCCAGGGAGAGCTGAAAGAAGCAAGCCCATCATTTCTCCATAGGTGGTTAACTTCAATTAAACTTCCCATAACACAAATTTTTACTCACCTTGAAGGAAAACATGAGAGAACAGCTACTTAAAGTGCCCTTCAGTTGTATTTCAGGATGGTTTCCTCATCCTGAGCAAGTTGAAACAGCAGGAGAAGTGGGAATTTCGAATGAAGGGAGTTAAAGCATTGGAATAATGTGTTCAGGAGACCTCTGCAATAGTTAGGACAGAATTTACAATATCTTTAGAGAATATTATTAGTAATTTTCATGGTTTCGTTTATTCCTCTGGATTGTTCTACTCTTGCCCTTGTCACTTCTGATCAGGTGCTCCTTTGTGAGCTTGTTTTCTTATTTCTTTAAGGCCAAGTAGTATTCTCTTTACTCAATTCCATGGGAAAACACAGAATGACAGCTTGCTGTGGGTTTGGGGAATAAACGCTGTATCCTGAAGTTTCATTTCCTCACAAACCCTTCTATTAAAGCAATAAGAGGGAAGGGTGAGCCAATTTTCCTTTTCTCTAAATTTTCCCTAAGGGTTTTCTTAGTGTCTTTAGCTTAGACAAAGTCTAGAGTGAAAACACTTGTGTGCTTCAACTCTTGTTTTCTTGCTAAAATATCTTGGAAATTGGCAAGTGCAGGGCTGAGGGGAGAAGTTAATTTAACTGATATCCTGCTCAGTTGGAATCTTTTTGTCTTCTGAGGTCTTAGTCTGCAATTCCAGTACTGGAAAAATTGACCATTACAGAAATTGCTTATTAATTTTCCCAGGGTTTCATGTTGCACCCCTGACTTCCAAATTCTCAAGGACACTATGTAAGGAAACTGGGATGCATTACTCCTAGGTTTTGTCCTTGACTTTCTCCTCAGCTCTCTGAGAGACAAACCTCCTTCTCTGCCTTGGCCATAGCATGCAGAGTTGAGGACACAAAGTGACTGTTGTCCCAGAATAGTACAGGTACCCTGTGGATGTTCTGAGGAGGGAAAACTGTGCTTGAATAGCTATCCTCATGTCCTGCTTGCTTTTATACAAAGGACATTTGTGGCTCAACAGCAGACACAATAAGTAGATATCACTGCTGGTATTCAGTTTCAGAGAAAGCTGAGGGGGCTGAGGAATTTTCCATGTCACCAAAACCAGACATTGGACTTGATTTTGAGACTGAGATTGCTCAAGTGGAATTGATATGCTATAACTAATGTGTAGGAAGACATGGAAGCAGAGTCCTTAACAGAACAGTCAGGGCAGAGATGTCCTCCCTTCATAACAGTCCGTGCACGACTCTGTGCCATCAGACAGAGCTTTCCACCACTGCTACTCTGTCAGAGGACATCAGGCACATTTAACAGGTATCAGATACCTTCTCCAGAGCAACCAGAAGGGTCTGATGTTTGTTGTGAAGGGATGAATGACAAATATCCTCATTCTTCCCACTACTATATGTCAGTCCTTCTGTAAGGGCTGCTCCTGGGAAAAGAGGTGAGGGGTAAATCTCAACAAAATGGAAATGCTTGTGCTCTGGGTCTGTGGCCAGGCGTGCAGGGTGTTCTTCCACTGGCCCTATTGGTGACAGGTATTTCTGACACTCGTGATTAATCTTCTTATTCTGATTCTGGCCATGTCACTGCCACTTCTCCTTACACCTTCTTCAATCTGTCATGCAGCCCATGGATGTGACAAGAGGTGCAAATTGCAGATGCTCCAGCAAGCTCTGCTTTAAATAGTTTAATCCTGGCATGTTTGTGCTGCTGAGGTTTTACAAAGGTTAAACCCTTTGAATGTGGAGGTGATGAATAGTTGCTCAGTATGGCAAGTACTCAGGGGACAGCAGGGGCTTCTAAATTCTTCCTCTTTCTCATATTTCATGCAGAGAGCAAAGTCTTGAATTCAGTGTGATACCTATGTTAGTGGCAGCATGGTTTGCTTGTAAACATACAGCAAGGGAAGATGATTTAGGGGATAATAACTCTGTGGACCTCAGAATTTCTCTTTTGTAGCTGCCATTCTGTTAGCTGTTTTCTTTTCCCTCTGCAGCTTGGAGGTACAGCTTTCCTTCCTTCCCTCCTACCTGCTGCCTGGTCCCCTCTGCAGATCCTGGGTCAAGGACTGGAAATGACTCAAGGACAAAGCAGGCATTCCTTCCCAGTGTGAGTAGGAAAAAGCCCCTCTGAGACAACAAAAAACAGTGGCTTGATTTACTGTGGGACACAGGATTTCCAGGCACTGGAGCTGCAGAGAGCAGAGGGCAGGATGGAGGCAGAACACTGACTTCTTGTTGCCCTGTGGTCCTTTCAGGGCAGAAGAGAAAAGGGACCATTTTACAGGGACCATGTAGCATCTTAGAGGTCCTATTATTAGTAAGCTCTGTTTAACCTTCCAAAGCATCCTACAACCCAAAGCATCACAGTGACACTCCCCCAGCTGTTATATTTCATGGATAATTATAGTCTGCAGATGCTAATGTAAGGAATGGATGTCACTTATGATACATCACACTAAAGGATGAAAGGATTTTTTTTGCAGGCTGCAAAGTAGCAACTTGTTTCTTTCTTTCCCCACTGGTTTTTGTCCTGCAGAGGTAGCAGCCCAGCCCCATTCAACAGTTTGGACTGGATTAAATTTTAAAGCTTGGAGGCTACCTGAGGACAAGCAAACACTTTGCATGTGGCTGTTGTATGAGTGGGCAGTCAAAGGAGAAATCACACAAGTCAACCATAATGTGACCTCTCAGGGACGCTGCTCAGCTTTGCTGGCTTCTGTGGCTGAGGCAGCAGGCTCAGGCAAGGTCAGGCTGCAGCAGCACAGAAATTCCTTGGTGGAAACTTTGGCACATCCCTAATCATCTCTCTCAGTGCCATTTTTCCTTCCACTCTTGTTCCTGTCTCCTACCTCTTTGCTTGACGGTTTCCAAAGAAAGCTGAAAAGATCTGAAAATCTCTTCTGTCCCTGGGGTTTTAAGGGACACATTTTCCTAAATATCATTAGATGGGTACATCCAATCTCCTTTTTCCACGTGTGTTACGACCACAAGAACAGTTGGTGCCCCATGATTATAGTCTTGAACTCAGACTGGCCTAAAATAATGTGGAGAGCACAGATTAGAGGGCCAGCCACTCCACCAAATTTGAAACTGCTCAAAGGGTTTACAGAAGTGCCTCCAAATCAGAGAGCATTCAGCCAGCTTTATTTTACAGGAGAAAAACCAAGACACACTCCTTTGGCACAAAATTTCCTGAACACTGAAGGAAGGAGAAGCAGGCAGGCACATTTTAGGGATATGTGCCTTTGCGTCATTTTCAGAATGAACACTATTAATTTTACATTCACACATTAATTTTTCACAAGATTTTATTTGAAGCACAGGACTACAGTTATGGCTCAGGTTTCTGGTGAATTGAGGTTCATTTTGTTTATAACATCACCAGAAAATCTTGATGGAACTATCTCTCTGTAATTCATGCTGGTTTGCTATTTATTCTCCCTTTTCAGTATACAGGGAGCTTCTGTAAAAGTCACAGAGGTAATTGCATTTTTGGATTTGTTTTGTGTGATTAAGTATGAGTATATGTGAAATTTGTCAGGGAAAAAAATCCATGACAAAACTGCATTCTGGAGAAAAATCTTGCATATATGAGCAAGTGGATATATTTTTGACATTTCAAACAATCATAGCTCAAACTTGAAGTAAAGCAGTAATAGATATCTATTAATGCATTCACCATTTTTCTTGCTTTCTTTCTCTTACCCTGCATGGTAGCTGGCACTGGAGAGAGATATTTGCACTGTGTAGATGACAGAGCATAAAGGAAGTCTAGACTGGGTGACAACAACATTAATTATAAAATAGTAGAGAGAAAAGATGCATGTAGGGAAGCCTTACCACTTTCATTTTTAAATTCTCCTTTCCTCTGAAAGAGAACGTTAAGGATTCAAATGATTAAATTGCCTTTAATTCTCTGCACACAGTGCATCACACATTATTTGCAGTTGATAAGCATAATTTTTTTGCACCAAGAGGAGCTTTACCGGTCATGGACAGTATAAGTAGCATTTCATGTAGCATACTTTTTTTTTTCCCCCCTAATTTTAACTGTCATGACAAAAAAAATAATTTCTGATGTGGCATTTCCCAGACAGCACATGAGGTGCTGAGATAGCTTTAATAACTTCACCCCAGCCTCTACCTCCGTATCACTTCTGGCTAATGCACATACGTGTCTGTTGACTGAGGCTTTCACAATGTCACACCTGATCTCTGGCTGGCAGTGCCATTCTGAGCTTGCTTTTATCCTTAATGATAAAGAAGGAAGCAGAATGCAAACAAGGGAGCTGGGTAGGCTGTGTTGCTGTTGTGAAATGAGAAGAATAATTGCAACTGGCTTAAAGCAGCTTCCCCACTGCCCATATGCCTCCTGTATGTACTGGTGCAGCCATTGAAGCCACATCTAAAGTGAAGAACATTGATGTTCTGTGGTCAGAATACAATAGATCTTAATTTTCAGCATCCTTATTAGCATTTCCCACTTTACAGAAAACAGGATATTACATGAAGATGATGCATGCTCTGATCTCGCCCAGCATGGAGTTCATAGAATCGTAGAATCACGGAATAGTTGGGGTTGGAATGAACCTTAAAGATCATCTAGTTCCAGCTTCTGTGTGTTGGGAGATAGCACCACATCCCATGAGCTGGGAAACGATCTCCAGCCTCACTGTTTGAAGATTACCAACTCAAAATGAGTCTCAGGGCTGCCAGCTGTTGACCCAAACTTGAATGTTCTTACTATTATGTGTTTTCACATAGCTCTGGTAGAGGGTCAACATGTTAATATGACATGAGACTGATTATTTATATGACATCAGACTAATTACACTACAATGTTCCTGCACAATAACTGAAGTTAAATCAAATAGTTGTCAGTGTGTATTTAATAAAACTGAGGTTTTCCATGTAAAAAAAAGAATGTAGCACACATCCTTCTAAGCTTATAAATGTTTAGGGAATATAGGAATATACAGTGTATGTCTACTAAAAAAACCTACAACTCTTCCCTCTCTCAGGAATTTGCTGCCTCACATAATATTCCTTTTGAAGGCTGATTCTAACCTGCTCACTATTTTTTCATGCAAGAAGACTCTTTGACAGATCCAATTCTCCTGGCTATCAACAACTCTCTTGTCATTCTCTTACACCCCATCTTCAGTTACCCAGCCTTTAAAAACAGATTTAGTTACATTCTGTCCTTTCCTGGCTATGTGTAAAAAGGTTAGCAAGAGCCATTTTCCCTATTAGGCTATTGTGAGCCATACACATGGAAAGATTTATGTTGAAAATATATGGTCTTGATAAGTGTGGCATTTTAATTTTCTTTTAATGGGTAGAGACAGAAGGGGATGGAAAGAGAAAGATGCATCAGATAGAAAGCAATACAGCTAGTGCCTTCAGTTTGAAAGTTAATTAAATTCTGGAGTTTAAATTTGTTTTCTTTCTCCTCATTAAACAATGGAAATACTAAGAGGCCCTGGAAAAAGTGCACATTGACCTCCATCCTCCAAATATACTTAATATATTAATTAACAGCTGCTCTATCTCAACCTTGTTGGCCCAAGATGTGTACATCAGCATCTACACAGGAGACAAAGCTCCCTTTAATCATATCTTTGCAATGGTTCATCCCACTGTTCTGTGACCAGAACTTGCTAATGACTGCAGGCAGGCTGGGATCAGGAAAGAGTCACCCATTTTCCACTCTGGGGTTCAAATCTTATCCGAGTCAAACTCTGAGGATCCTTTGTACACAGAAGTCAAATACCTTCCTTAAGACACAATGTTGCTTAAGGTAAATTGTACATCCTTGTATCTAGATGCTCTCAAGTGGCTTCCTCTCACTTAGAGCTTTCAAATAAATTTGTCCTCGTGCGTGTGTTTTACATGTAGTCCTGGCTTCATTTGCAGCTAAGGGTTTTGCCCTTATTTTTGCAAAGGTTATGGCAACTTAAGAAGGAATTTTTTACTCCTGAAAGGATCATTTTCCTGTTAAACATCCTCCTTCCTTCCTCATTCTCATCTGAAGCACAAGTAAAAAGAGATACCGATGATCTGAGCAACACAACAGAACACTCAGCAGGAAGGATGCAATGTGATTTTTGTTGTGAATCATGGAATCATAGAATAGTTTGAGTTGGAAGAGACCTTTAAATTTCTCGTAGTCCACTCCCCCTATATTAAGCAGGGACATCTGTAACTAGATCGGGTTGCTCAAACCCCATCCAACTTGACCTTGAATGTTTCCAGGGTTTGGGAATTATCAGCTTCTCTGGGTAACCTGTGCCAGTGCCTCACCACCCTCATTGTAAAAAACTTCTTTCTTATATTTAATTTATATCTTTATCTATTCTAAATATATCTATTCTATATCTAATATCTATATCTATCTATCTGTCTTCTACATCTAATCTGTGTGGGTGCCTTCATTCAATTGTGGCAGAGTAAAAGCACTCTCCAAATTTGCGGATGAATATTTCCCAAAAGCTCCCTCCTAGAGCACTCACTGGCAAATTTTGGCTGTAGAGGGTGGTAGGCTCTCTGAAAACGTGCCCAGCTGGAGTACGCACTCTGTTATATCTGAAATTCCCAGGCAGGAAAGCCACGCAGTGTTAGGGAAGCAGTGGGATAAATTTAGCAAGTGATAATGTAAACAGCATGGAAAAAATGTGTGCTGTACAGGAGGGCACAGGTTCATTTGCTCGCTGGGACATTACTGACCGCTTGGAAACAAGACTGTAATACATTTAAATTTGATCCAAAGGCTTGCACGTGTCCACAGCTTTGTGCTTGTCCCACTGGAGTCAGTGAGACTGCAGAGTGTGCAGTTAAATGCTGTAGAATTATTTATTTTTCTAAGGACCAGGGACTTAGGGGGTAAAATGTCCTTGACTTCACCTCCCAAATAGATCAGCAATATAAATAGGCAGTTTCTTTTCCCTATTGTCAGTGATTAATCTGCCTAAGGAGAGCCCTTACTTTCTCTGGTTCACTTTACTATTTCTTTGTTGATATTTGACTGACTTGTCACTTTGCTTGAAACAGTAAAACCATCAGCTTGCCAGAAGCCAGAGAACTTTCTCACTCCTTTTAATTTTCTTGTTTTCAGTATCAATTCACTTAAAAGTCTAACGATTCAGCCTCCTGGTACATTTTCCTGCAGCTGCATTCATATCCCTATCCATAAACTCAATGCAAGTGAGTTTCTCAGAAGGAGGACATCTGAAATGTCACAGAGAGTTAATCAAATTGCTAAACTGCAGGCATTACCAAGAAACAATGACAGAAACTCTCAAGCTGAGGCCAACCCTGCCTGCAGCAATTTGTTCAAATTCCTTGTTTTGTCTGTTGCTTCCTTAATTTTCTTGAACTCTAGCCTTACAAAAATCACAAAATATCTTCATTGCATCCTTATATTTTACTGTGAACACCAACGAGGCTGTTAATTCACAGTTCTAGGTTTCCTTCCCAGGTTACAAGCATTGCTTTCTTGCCATTGTTATTCTACAGTAAGCTTCGGTGACATTTGATTTTGATTGATAAAGAGTGATATTGTTTCCACTTTTAACAAGCCATTGTTTGGATCTGAAGTGGGAAATATCCATTCAGGCAATTTGTATTTACAATACTTCTAGTTCTCCCTGGAATTTTTCTATTCTTTGTGACAAAACGGCTGAGGTGGGGAAGCAAATGGATGCAATAAGAGAAGTCAGCATGGAGAACCATTCCTAAATTTTAAAACTCTCAGGTAGTTTCATTGGTAATGACAGGTTAATTATTTCTAATTAATTAATTGAAGTTAATTATTAGAAAACAGGTTAAATATTTCAAATCTCTCTTGCTCTCTTTCACTGTGACAAAATGTAATGTAAAATGTTGCAGTGAAACTGGACACACCATTATCCTTAACGGTTAATTCAAGGCTATGCATTATCATCAGAAAGCAATTAGCTGATTGAATTCACACAAATTGGGAGGGTCACGGTAAATCTACTGTGAAGAAGAGGAATCAAGTGAATTGAAGAAAAACTTGCTGGTCAGACTGCAGTAAATATGTAGGAAATCAGCTCCTGATAATTCAGGATGCACAGAGACAAAAAGGTAGCGAAGAATCCAGATGGAATTTGTTTCAGTGTCCACCCTGGTGAACGAAGGCATAAGGGAGGGAAAGGCTGCACTGTTGAGAGGGCAGAGGGAGGAACAGTATTTTTTCTGTCAACATCATCGTAAAGAAAAGAAAATGGCAGTCATACTCACAGGGGAAAGATGAGAAAGAGAAAATATGGTTCTGTTATACACTGAGCAGTGAGCAGTGAACAGTGCCACAAAGCTGAGCCATGCAGCAGGGAGACGGTAATGGCTGTGAAAGGCTGGACTGCTCATTTGGATGAGAAGATGACAAATTGCTAAAAACAAGAGGCTTTGCTCCTGTTCAATTGCATTTTAACAACATGAAAGGGCTCAATACAACTGGCGAGAGGCTCAGAACAGAAATTACCTTGTAGAAAGATCATGTGCCTCAGTTCTGCCAGCGCTGAGCAGGAAGGATACAATAGCAGGGGAAGAGATCAGGATGCCCTTGCTGTTTTTAACACGGTGGTATGAATGCCTGGATGCACAAGGATGTGGTTAAGGCAACAGACTGCCCCTGCATCTGTTTTTGTCACAGATTCTGCACAAAAGATACTGAGGTTGCCGAGAAACTGAGGGAGCAGCAGCAAATCCAGCACCACTCAGGGCTGTGGGAACCAGAGCAGAGCTTGCCTCCTGTCCAGCTTCAAAATGGAATTTTTGAGGTTGCTTGCTTTTTGTGGAGGTTCAGATCACACATATATGTTTTCAGAGACACAAGTCTTTTAGTAATTTGCCATGAAAATAAATCTATAGAAGAAAATGGAAGTAGAATGGCTGTTCCCATCTTCCTTAACTCATCAATTCTTTTCCCTACCTCATTCTCTCCCTAAAACACATCCAGCCTAGATGTGCTGACATTTCTAACTTCCATTAGATATGAAGAGTTTGGTATTTCCTAGAGTTTTAGATACACAAGCTGCTGAAGTGGAGGGACTAAAAAAGATGCGAGGTATATACTACATATATAAAAAAAAAAGATTGGAGGGAGAAAAGACTGGAAGATATAAGGTTGTATCCATGGAGCATATATAAGTCAGTGGTGAGACACTGGAGCAGAGAAGTTGTGGGTGCCCCATACCTGGAAGTGTTCAAGGTCAGGTTGGACAGGGTTTGGAGAAACTTGGTCTAGTGGAAGGTGTCCCTGCCCATGGCAGGGGGGTTGGAATTAGATGATCTTTAAGCCCCCTTCCAACCCAAACCATTCCATGATTCTGAAGGAATGATCCATGTTCAAGACCGAGTCCTCAAATACAAAGACACAGCGGATGACTACCTACCTGCCTATGAAGGTTAAGGGATAAACCTTAACACTTCAAGCATCACACTATTTGTGACATTCCTTGGATAAACTGGAGTCCACCTAATCAATGGGAATTAAATGTCATTCTAATTGTTCAAGTTCTGCAGGAAATTTTCCCTGATATTCTTTCACTGTAATTTTCTTTAATGCTGGCACAATTCCCTTTGAAATAACATTTCCATTTCTGCACTCACACTGAATGAACCTTTCTTGGAAGGTTTCCTCCATGCAGCAGAACAACATGGTACTAATGGGATTACTCACGGGGCACAGTTAAGCATTTATATTAATCTTTGAGAGAGTGGGGTGTTAATTACCAGCTCTCATTTCAGAACCCAAATAATGAAACATAGTAGTGTACACAATTTCCCCCAAAGTTGTCTGGACTCCTCTTGGTCAGAGCATTGGTGACAGAGGAAGGGCTCTGCAGGAGCTCAAGCTCCATTCACTGCCACTACTGTGTATAATTAAGGGAAATTTTTTAACATGAGCACAACACTGAGCAGTATCAAATGTGGAGATTTTCAAGTCACAATGCATGCAAAAAATGCACTGAATGTATTAAAGGTGTTTGTAAATTTTCCCTTTCAAAGTTCTCTATCAAGATTTTAGTTCAAATGAGTATTCTGATGTAAAATAAAACATAGTAGTCATAAGTATTAAACGGAAGAAAAAAACCAAACCAACCACTTAGAAGGTTGTTTCAGTCTGGAAATGAAAAAATGTCAAGTTTCCGTTTCAGGTTTCCTTCCTTCTCACTCTCTGCTCTCTCCACCTCCCTCCTTTAGAAGGCAAAGGGAAGGAAATGTGCAGGGACATATTTTTCATTCTCTTTTATTGTTCTTTTTCTTGGACATGTATAAACCCTACTGAGCTGGAATTCATTTTCAATAGACTGTTTTTTTAGAACATGCTTTTGAACATTTCTCGTCTTATATTCTCTATATTTTTGTTCCGTCTCATCATCTTGAATAAAACTGTTCTCCCTCTCCCTTAATATTATCTTTTATGTTCTTTCTGAGCTAAGTCAATGAAGTGAACTTCATGTTTTGTAGATAAGAGAAGCAAGCTGTGGCACTAGTAAGGTTTTAACAATTATGAATAGTTTCATTCTGTGATTAGCTTAATACTCCCACATCCTCCCTCTTTTCAGTTTTGGACCAAGAGATGCTGTTGAAAAAAAATCCATAGAGATTCATGAATTCTCTTAGAAATACCAACACTTAACAACTTATACATGAGCACTAGGCACAACCAAGGGAATATTCACATTGCCTAATGCAACATGGAAATCAAGTAATTGCAACCAGGCACAACATAGACCAACAATTGCAAAATACATTAGGAGAGAAGGGAAAACTGTAGTGACAAATTATGTAAATAGCCCATTCAGGAGATATGTAAATGACTAAAACCTTATTATGCATGGGCTCCTAACTGATTCCTGAGGGAATCGTTCACTGTGTGTAAAATATGTAAGATTACTTGCAGGTCCTTTTCCCTGTTGTATCCTTCTTCCCATTGTCTCATTAATTAACACTCCTCTCTCACTTTCGTCTGTTTCCTTCAAATTGTTTCCAGCTAAGTAGAAATGAAAACTACACTCTAAACTAAATTGTATGCCAGTTCCAATCAATAGGAAGCGAAGAAGAGAAAGTCAGCAGAATACCTCTGCATGCACTAAGCATTCACTATAATAACCAAAAATCCTCAACTGTTCGTTGCCATTGCCTCTTCTCAGAGCAGGGATGGGGGATGGAGGAGTTCTCATAGGGCTGTGCTGAGGCTGTGAGAAAATTTGCAAAAGAAAAGCAACCCCAATCCAGAAGCAAACCGAGACCTCTCTTTCTCCTAGGTGAAGGAGGGAGAACAACAACCACAGCAACAGGAGCTGATCTGGGCAGTTAGGGAAATTTTTCCCCCAGTAGAAATCCAAGCCCAGCCCTCAGACCAGACATTGACTGATGTAGATGGGGGCAGGCACTCCATCTTTTCCAGATGAACTTCCTAAATGACCATGACAGTATGGTAAAAGCACCTGAATAGCAAATTACCCCACTCAAACCCAGAAGCAAAGGAAAAAAAATCCACCGGGAAAGCCCTCCTAAGACTGTGGTAGTCCATGAGTTTTAAAAGCTGATATGTAAATGTCAAAAGAAATGACATTTTAGAGCTATGAGATGCATTTCCTTTAGTGATGCTGATTGATTAGCCATTCATTGTCACGTAGCTAATTTTTTACCAGCTGCTAATCAATGAGATCTGAAATACCATGTGTACATAAGGCTTCATCCCCAAATTGAAAGAAAAAAAGAAAAAAACACAGACACCATCCAATATCCCTGTGGTATTCATCCTCCAAGAGGTGTCCCATGTAAGGTAAATACTCAAATTGCATGTGAGCCTTTTGAGGAGGATGTGAGAAAGATAGAAGTGATAGGTGTGCTTTATATTAAATATCTAAGATTTGCCTTAACTAATAAACTCCAGAAGCTGCTCTCTGACAGACACTGAGGAGGCAGGAAAAAGAGCAGCTGAAGCCCTCCCTGATGGCATAGCTCTGGTGTAGCATTAAACATACCACAGTTCTCCAGTTTCCACAAAAAGACCATCCACATGACCGCTGCCCTGTGACTTAATAGCTCTGTCAGACACTGGGGCCCATTTGCTCTGATTGTGTTCTGAGGGTCCAGAGTATTTGAGCACAGGCTGAAACCTCTCTGACTGGGCTGCAAATAGCTTTCAGAGCAATTTCAAGCTGAAATTATCCAGACATTTATCCAGACATTCTCAGGGCTGTATCAGCCAAATGGCTATCTCCCAACGCAGAATTAAAAGCCTGATACTGAACAGATTATGTTTGGGAGAGTCAAAAGGATGCAGAGAGTATTCTTCTGTAAAACTGGAATGTAATTCTGACTTCTAGGGCATGTAAAAATAAATTATTGCACTTGTCAAATATTTGGAAAAACACTATTTTGCATCCAGTCCAATGGGCGTGCGATATTTCAGTAAACACAACAGTACAAATTCATACTGTCAGAGCAGATACAACAGTTTGGATTGCCATGTCCAAACAAAGAGTTGTCCTGCCTTCATCCACAGCCTGTTTGCATAGTGTGCAATTCCATAATCTTTAGCAAAAGTTGTTGAAATGAATAAAATTAAATAATTAGCTGATCCAAATGTGTTCTCTCTTTTCCTCAATACATTTTTTTTGGTATGGAGCACATGACATGCACAGCTCTGTGCTTCATCTGCTTGTGGGTTCACTACTTGGGTTTTTTTAAAGTTAGACATGGTATGCTGAAGATGGAAGAGTCTCAAGGAATCTCAGCAGCCACTGTCAGAGACTTTAAACCACATGGCTTTTGCAGGATTGCTACACCTGAGCAGGGACTGGCTGGTAGGATGCATCCAAGAAAACTTTACTGCAGGTTTTGCATCAGATACTCCTGGGATATGCAGGAACTTTCCTCTCTGATGTTTTTTCCTGTGCTGGGGGTTTGCCAGTGTTTAAAGCATAGGATGGGCACTAAGAAGAAAATGAAATGATCAGTCAGTGCCTACAACCTTCACTTTCTCCTGCCTCCTGTTAACATAGAGGCAGTGATAGGCAGGAACTGCATTGGAGCCTCTGAACAAGCACTGCATCCATCATCTCCGTCCTGTGTCCTTCAGTGGCCAAGGTACAACCGAGTCAGAAAAAATGCATTGCACTAAGGTGTCTTTAAATGGACTAGAGGTATTCATAGCTTACAAAGAAACAATTAAACTCTCTTCAAAATAAGCAAAAGAAACATTTTTCACCAAGGATAATTGTAAAGGGAACAAAACCGCACAGCTTGCTCAGCCAGTGCTGCCTGGCCCTGTTGACATGCATTCCCACTCCTGCCAGGATGGAGCTGTATCCACTCATCCTTTCTTTGCTTCCCTCCCGCTAGTGAATAACAAGCCCCAAGAACACAGATGTGCAGTGATATTAAAAATAGACACCACGTTGCAAAAGAGCCCCTGAAAGAGTCCCATCACTGTGATGAGCCTCCACCTGTGTTAGCCCAGCCATTAAATACTCTGACTTTCAGAAATGGAATCAGGCTTTCAGAAATACCTCCAGAAATAACAGAAATAGTTCAGAATATTTCAGAAATAACATGGTGCCTCTTTTGAGAGGAAAGGATGCCTCCTCCTCCTACTTCTTCCTTCCTTCCTTCCTCCCCAAACTAAAAGCACTGTGTACCACTTTAAAGCAACAAAAAGGTAAACATGGCTTTTGACAAGATATGAAAAGGAAAGCAAATATATTGAAATTAATAAAAGATGAAGAAATTCAGCCAACTGATGCAATGTTTTGATGTTATGATGACACCCTTTGATGGCTCAGACATGAGTAGGAGACTGGTATATTTCATATTTCATAGGAAAAGAGCAAAGCAAGCTCAGGGATTTATGTTTAACCACTAAAGAATGGCACTTAAAAAACTGCAGCCTGGAAATGAGTCCTTTATCAAATTGCAAAAGGGATTGAGTGGGAGGATTGCACAAAGGAAACAGAAAGTGATGGTCAAAGGGGAAAAGAACAGGCCCTCATACACTGAGATGGAAATGGCAAGGGGGGAGGAAATGGGTTCATTTTCTCTCTCTTTTTTTTTTTTTTTTTGGGAAAAGTACTTAGAAATATTAATATCTAAGAAAAACAGTAAAGGAAGAAGACAGATATCATCGCGTAACTGAAGTATAAGATATCAGATAGCTGCGTTTGCAGCTGGTGGAGATTATGTGTAACATATAACCTGCTGCCAATTCCTTTGATGAAATCAGTGCTCCCTTTATGCTACAATTGCAAATAAATGAGGTGGTGACCAGTTACCATTAATCTTCTGAAAATCACAAATGAAGGCCAACAGTTTCCTATCAGCCTCCTCATGGAAATACAGTTGAGGTAAGATCAAAGCTCTGGAGTTACAGCAGGAATGCCTGATTTTGACCAAATCTCTCTGGAGCAGCAGGAGAATGAAGGATGAACGATAGGACTGGTTTTAAACAGGTCTATCAGTTTGCCTGAAATAGTTGGCACACCCAGGGCTCCAGCTCCTGAAAGGACACAGCCCCTTCTCCAAAACCTCCTCCTCTTACCTCCTTCCTATCCTCCTTCTCATCAGTTCCAGTGCAAAGGTAGCAATGGGTTCCACAAAGGTTCCAAAGACTGCCCTTCCCTGCCGACATAAGGGTTACAAGAAAATCCGTCCTTGTTCCCCTTGGCTTTGTAATAAATAACTTTGCTACAAACTCTGCATTCCGTCACATTAGTGGCATTCATTTCCAAATCCTTCTGTTGCTCATAAACTATGTTCCCATGATACGGAGAGGAAAATACATGCACAGAGACAAAAGCCTCTCTGCCACCATCATCACAACAATCCCTGCAAATTATCAAGCAGCCTATGACAAGAAAAGTTCCTCTGTAAAGCAAGGATGGTGAGCACAACATCTAAAATGGAAGAAACAGTCCAAGGTACAAGCAGAGCTTTAACTGATTGGAAAACTAAGGTGCCCACCACCAAAAATACCCTTTTGGCTGACTTAGAAACATTTTCTTTCTTTGTCTTTCCCATTTGTAATTCCCCACTTACTCTGATTCAGATAAAGTCTCTCACCAGATGAGATGGGATATTATATTTAATAGAGAAATAACACCCACATCAGCAAAGAGACACAAAAACTGGAAGTTGCTCCCATTCCCACAGATGTCAAGTCCTGTGAGAGACTCATGGGTCCTGTCTGGTAGAGATGAGGGACAGCAGGCAGGTTTCTGCTCTTGTTTGGCTGTTGCACTGTATGGGAAACAGGAATTTGTGCATGCCTGGTAAGCAAGCGAGTAAGTTGTTGTGAAGAAACATCAAACCCATCAGCCAACTTTTTCCCCCTCCCCACTGGGACAGCTTACCAGACTTTGAAGTTTTCTAGCCAACGAGTATTAGTGTGCTGTGACAGCTGGCAACACATTCCAGTGGGTAAGTGATGGACTGGCTCTGGAGAGAGTAAAATAAATTATGAAGTGGGTGAAATTTCAGCCTTCCAAATAACAGTCCAATGATTTCATTGGAATGGCTCTGTCTGGCAACGTATTCAAGCACATACAGCTGGGCAGAACACACAAACACTCCTATATGGAATAGCTGCATGCATGGGAAGAGAGGGAGCTCTCCTCGGATAAATGAGCCCAAATCAGGAGACAGCAAGAGGGGATTTTCAAAATATGTTTGTGTGAGAACCAGTCACGTATGGTTCCATGTGGGTGTAAATATTAGAGCCAGCAATGAGTGCATTATGAACACTGCTCAAACCCAGCATCTTCAGGATTCCCAGGATGATGGTCTCGCCCAGGGGAATGTCATCTCCTAGCTGCATATTTAAAGAACCAGTATGTCCAAAAGCCTCCATTTCTATCTCAGTGTGCACGATGTATATGGATAGTTCAGCACCTGGAAATATGAATAGGTAATGCAAATAATAGCCCACGACTAAGGCTCTTTTGCTTCCCTTTTCTGGGAAGCAAAATTAAATCATGTACCTCCCTCCCATTTTGAATTAAATAGGTTTAGATAGCATCACCCTGCCAGGGCCCTTTCAAACTCTCAGAAAGATACCTCTCAAGATGCTTTCAGCACAGAGGTAATGTTATGGAGTAAGTTGCCTTCTTTGGTGCCTGAGACTCCAGGAGGAGCACTGGTGATGGACTTGGGCTGACTGACAGAGGGGGAGGAGCAGAGGAGAAGACAGCAGCTTTCTGAGGACAGGTTTCCTATTTATACCTGTAGCCCATTCCATGAAGTTGTACATTCTGAGTGTATCATCAACAAACAGTAAGCAGCCTGTTCTGCTAATGTTTGTCGTTGCACAAGGATCTTATATTCTCCTTTTGTCAAATGCAGTCAGTGTAATTTGTTTTGATCAGGAAGGGACTGTGGAGCTTAGCTCTTCTGAATCTTCAAATCTTTTACAGCCTCTGGATGGGATCCATGGAAGTGCAAAGCATCAGTATGAATAGGTTTTGTTGGAGGTGTATTTGCTTCCATCTCTCATCTACTCCCATTTGAACAATGGAGCAGAAGTAACTGAGACCCATAAAAGTCCAAATGTTGAATTAATGTGTTCTCACTGATACAGAAACCACACGCACGAGGAATCTCTGCAAGTTTTACATTTGGCCAGGGACGCTGAGCTCTGCTACGATCTACATCTGTGCAAAACCATCTCCACTCTTCCAGCTACTGCAGAGGGTGGGTGTGCGTGAGCCTTTGTCCTTTGGGCTGACCCCAGCCAGCCCAGCTGGCCCATGGTCCTTCCCCGCTGCCAAGCAGTGACACTGAGCTCCCACAGCTTTGTGGCTCCTCTGTCAGCTGCCTAAAAGAGAAAACTGTGTTCTAGGAACTTTTACCGCAAAACTCTTTGCAAATCCTGTTTGTTTTGCGGTTTAAGCACCTTCAACCATGGCTAATGGATATTTTGACTGTTCCAAAAATCAATTTCTTTCTATTGTTGAAAATTTCATCAGGAACTTAAACTTCAGGGATAAACTACTCCTTCTTAATATGACACCGTTGCATTTGCTCTCTTTTTATCACACACTGGCATGTGTGCTTTATTCCAGTGTAATTAATTTCTCTGATAGGAGGTAATTACTAATTCCTATGTGTCTGTAAACACATTCTTCTGTTTGGGAATCATGTCTCCAATACTTTGCTACTGTATACATACTGAATCAAAAATCAAACTAAACCAGAATAGATTTCATGTTAGTCCATTAAGCAACTCAAAGTTTATGTACATTTGCAAAATCCTAGAGGACTCTAAGAATTCAGAATTTCTTTTGTGCCATCAAATTTACAAATTTAAAGTAGGGGAAACTGTTTTGATTACTCTTAAAAAGTCCTTGATGAGGAAGGAGGAAAGGCTTGCAAAGAAAATTACAATCTTGACATTAAAAAAAAAATATATATATAACAAACTTTTGTTTTATTTCAAATTTAGGCAAGAAGACTGAATAGCCCAAAAAGGAAGCTAGAACAATTCAAGCTGACTTGAAATGACAGAATGGTTTGGGCAGAATTTTGTTTGCTGTTTCATTTCAATCTACATTCACTTTCTTTCCAAAATTTTCTGCTAAGCTATCAGAGAAAAAATTATTCTTTTGTGATCTCTGCCCCTAATTTTTTTTCATAGAATCATTTATGCTGCCAATTTCCCCTGCAATATTGTGTGTTTTAGTTTCTCCTCTGCTTTCTTGCTGTTAGACCTCTTGAATACCTCTTCATCTAGGAAGCCCAGAGATCATGAACTCACATGAATGCTTTGATAGCAGTCAGGAGCACTGAGAGTAATACCTAATGTTTATTTAAATAGAACATATAATTATTATCTTTGGTATAGTTGCAAGAAGGAAATATATAAAAAAATATTAAGATTCTGTTGGACACCATCCGAGCCCAGCTGGAGTCCTCAGGGGTTTCTAGGGTTTAAAATTACCAGGATGTTAATTTTTCACTGAGAACAGTCAGCTCTGGATAAGGAGGTACATCTGTAGGCTCTGTTTCAAGCAAGCAAATCGCCAGAAATATTCTAAGGGGCTGCTGCTGATATTCAGACATGTGAAATAACAATGGGACAGTCACAGTTGTTCCACCCTCCACCAGCTCTCTCCTGTGACATGTCTCCCAGTTAAGGTCTATTCATCGCTGTGTTATTTTTAGCCCGGTTTCCAAAGGAAACACAGCATATGAGATCGTGTTGTCTGTCTGTCTCTCTGCTTATCACTGTCTCCATAATAATGCACTGTTGCCCAGTTTCAACCAAATGGGATAGAAGCCTGTGGGATGTGAAGTAGCTGCCAGCTTCCTAAAAGTTGGTGACCTAGCTGGAGAGGCTGCAGTGGGAGCCGAGCAGCTGCCTGGTTTCTGGGGCTGGCCACAGAACACACACACAGTCACCCTTATGCCAAAATTCTTCAAGGATATGGGGAAGGGATGGGCCATGAAGAGCCATCAAGAGCTGGATTTTCCCTCCTGGGTTTCCAGAAGGAATGTAAGAAAGACACTCGTGAGAAAACATCTTTCAAAAATGTCACCTTTGTCAGGTGTCATTGTTCTATTCAGAAAAACACACCAATATGAGCCCCAGTCCTACTTTGCTGCTGATGTTTAATTAGGGAAAGTATAATAATGGAGAGAAAAAAAGACTAAGTTTTCACCTGCTACATACACAGAGGGTACAGGCCATCCAGTGGAAAAGGCAGTGGCTTCACTGGCTGGTCAGAAATTAAGACAACAGAGTAATTAACCCCAGGTGATGACTGCTGGTAGAAGTCCTCTGCACCAGCTCACATAGTGGAGCAGAGATGCAATGTTTGGTGGGCAACCAGACTGAGTCACTCCCAGCCTGAGGCTGGGGCTCCCAGTACAAGAGGAACCACCACCATGAAAAGCTATTTGCAGTGCCTGTGGTTTAAATATTACTTACCAAGCTGGATAAAACATCTGTTTTGGCCAGTGTGAACAGACCTGGGAGCCTGCCTGCTTTGAGGCTGTTTGTTTATATATTTATTTATGTGTTCTTTGCTTTTTTAAAAATATCATTCAAAAGCTTCACATATAGAAGCATAAACTAAAACTATATTTAAGCCTTTAAAGAGGGCCGACAGCCAGAACCGCCGAGTGCATGCAGTTCTCATTAGGAGCCAACTGATGTTTACTCCTTTGAAAGCACAGCTTGGCATCACTGGAATTAAAGCTTTGGGAGAAAAGCTCCGCTGCTCAGTTTGCTCCTCAACAAACCAAGGAGCCCGCAGAACATGAGGAGAGGGGATCACATATAGCAGTACATCAGGATCTTTGCTCTTCTTTTCTAAGGGCCCATGTTGAGTTACTGTAATGCAGTGTCATCAAGTACTGAGACTGTTAGGATCAGTGACCCCTTTGTCAAATGTAGGGTTATTTTCCTAAATATTTGTCTTTTCAGCTGAAAATGTCTATGCTTGATCTCTGACTGGAGTGATATTCTTGGAAGAAAAAGCAAAGTACTTTCAGCTGTTTAAAATAACTTTAGAAATGATTTTATAAAAAGAAGGCGTACATAGTTGCATGTATTTTGCAATGCCAAAACTTAAAAAAAAGGAATTAAGCTTGACAACTGGCTTGGGCAGCACTTTCATGTAGATCTAGTGCCTTTGCTGGACTTGAAATGAAACAAGGATCTGCCAGGGAAAACATAAAACTTTTACATTCACAGAATCATAGACTGGTTTTGGTTGGAAGGGACCTTAAACATCATTTAGTTCCAACCCTCCTGCCATGGGCAGGGACACCTTTCACTAGACAAGTTTGCTCCAAGCCCCACCCAGTCTTCACATGAGGTGTATCTTTAAAGTGTGTGTGGACAAACAGCTACTTATGTCACTGACATCAGTACCCAAAAGACAGCATAGACCACAAAAAGAGAATCTACACCACAGTTGAGAGCTTTCATGACTCATACCCTCTTTTAGTACTGAAACAAGATGGATTGGTGGGGCAGTATAAGAAGTGGGAAGACCCAGATTAAAAAAAGGTGAAAAAGGCTGGCGTTACTGAGCCAAACAGGAATATTAACCAATTCTCTGCATTAAGGAAAGTAAAGCATTTTCATAAAATGGATGCTGGAAAATCCAGAATGACTTTATTGGGCTCAAGTCCATATTCTCTTTTGAGTGAAGAGAAAGGATGCCACTGAGTTTAGCTATGGAGCTAAACTTAGAAACACCCTGTACACAACCTTACTACCACACCCCAGATGACCATCAGCTATCACATAGTGCAGTGAGTGTTGTCTGTTCTCCATGTTTCATATCACTTTAACAGAGCACATTGGTTCACAGAAGCACATTATTAGCACATTATTTTTGAAGGTAGGGGTGGAGTGAGGAAGAGAACAAAAGAAGGAAACCTGAGTCCCAAGAACAGGGATAGCACATTAAAAAAAGAAAAACACTCTAAAAAAGAGAGATGCTGTAATACACTGGAAAGCAGTCACTGGTCTTAAAATCTTTTCCTCTTCCTTCCGTATCTGGAATTTTCTCTATGAAATTGCTACTGAAATTACTGCAAGGAATTACCAAAATCTCCCTATAAAATCTGCACCAGGGTCCTGGATCTTGCACTCATTGAAAGGTGAAAAGATGTGAAAAACTTCTGGTCTTCTAAGTTATGCACTTGTGCCAGGAAGCTTTTGTGAAATATTCATAGGCTGACTTTTTCTACATTGTTTTCTCTCCAGATTTTAAAAAAGTCCTTGTTAATTGCATTTATGGCATCAGTCCTTTAGCTGGGAGAGGGAGAGGATATGTGAGATGACCCTGCCTGGTGGCAAAGCTGTGCCCTCACCCTGTGCTCGGCTCTGGTCCAGCACAGCTGACAACTGTGATGTGAAGAAGTGGGCAAAACATCCCTTCTCTTTTTCATTTAAAGAGCTATAACACACTTTTTTTTTTTTTTGCTAAAGGCCTACTGCTTTCTCTATGTCATACTTGTCCTGTCAAAATGGAAAACCCCAAAAGTGGATTTTTGTCTTGTAGTGGAGGTGGGGTACGATTTCTGACTGCTATTGCAGGAAAAGTTGTTATTCTCATTAAATCATCCTCTCTGCAATATCATGCAGCCTTTGTGGACTGCTGCAAATGTTTCTTTGGCAAAGGCTCAAATTAATATAAGCAATCACATTGTTCTAAGGTCATCCAGGAAACCAATGGCCTCCCTTTCCTCCTGACCCTCTCACCAGCTTCCTGTCTTTCCTGTCCTCTTCCTAATGCACTTGCCTGATTTCAGCCTTGGGGAAGTGAGCTGCTCAGAGGCTTGTGCTGCAGAGAATCTCTTTTTTCCTGAAGCTTCCCCTATCCCGTTTACTGACCACAGCCAAACTCTTCCTGTGCTCAGGGCCGGGAATGTCTTGCTTGATCCTGGTGGGATAGCAGCACTCTGAGGAATTTACAAAGCCATTTGCTCCCTAGGAACCTTTTTGCTACACACACAGTTTCACCTCTTCGTGTCCCGCTGAGTCCAGGGAAGAAGAGGGCTAAGCAAGCAATTCCCTGAGGGAAGCTTGCTGGCCAACAGCAGGGAAAGTGACCCATGGCTTTCATGACCTGCCACCACCTGCCTTTCCAACCTCCTATCATGAGTCTTTGCACTCGAGGGATAAGAGGAAAATGCTTTAAACTGAAAGAGGATGGGCTTAGGTTAGATATTAGGAATAAGGGTGATGGCTGGTGAGGCACTGGAACAGGTTGCCCAGAGAAGCTGTGGTTGCCCCACCCTTGGAAGTGTTCAAGGCCAGGTTGGATGGGGCTTGGAGCAATCTGGTCTAGTGGAAGGTGTCCCTGCCCAAGGCAAGAGGTTGGAACTAAATGATCTTTAAGGTTCCTTCTAATCCAAACCATTCTGTGCTTCTGTGATTGGACAGATACTGATTGGTGACAGTTCTCGAGGACTTTATGGTTCACCTTTCCAAGACAAAGTAAAATCTGCTAACATCAAAAATCAGGATTTTACAGAGAAGGATGCAGAATGTATCTACCCTCCTGAAGGCTGGTGCCTGTCTTGTGGAAAAAGGGAGTGAAACAAGGCCAGATGGTGACAGGGGCAAAAGGCAGCTGGATCTGTCAGGGGAGTGACTGGGTGGGTGTGGGGAGCATAGATCTTTAGGTAGCTGGCCTTTGAGTGGTACCCTGTAAACATTTGGAAAGGAATTGATATTCGTGCTATGCCAGGGGCATGTCCCCAGGGACAGGATGACAAGGAGCCAAGCCCTGAGACTGGCAGCCTGTTCACCTTGTTGGGCTGTCCAAGCCACAAGTAATTGTGTCGATTAAACAAATACCCCGACAGGGCTGAGAAGCACAGAGCAGCTGTAGGCATGTCAAGTGCCTGTGCTGATGGGAGCAGCTCCAGAGAGTAAACAGGGGAGAGGAGAGCCACTGGCATGTGAAGGGCTTGCTAGGAATGGGCCCACGGACATGGAACTGCAGCAAGAGGGAATGCACAGCCAGACGGAGGGAGGGGGGAATTTCCACAGAGCACTTGAAGATCTTATAAAATGTTCATTAAATTAGGTTTCCAGCGATTGTCAGCACTTGAATTATAAGGACCAAATGCAATTGAAAAACTACCTTTTGCTTTCATGTGAAATGGTAACTGCACATCAAACGTTTTAATCTTCTCCAATGACTAAATACGTGGAAATCTGTAGGTCTATTTATATAAAAGCTTCCAAAAGATATGTTATCTCTGCAATTTACCCCCACTCCTTCCCCAAGGGATTTTTCTTTCATGTCTCCTTGCATGGTCTACATTTATTTACCAGTGAATATCACTTCAAATGAATTTAGTAGCAGGGATGTTTATAGAAATAGCACATTTTCAATGACTTGTGGAGAATACTTACAAAGTGAATGTTGTAAAACACAAGTGTGTTTACATTAGAAAACCAATAGCAGACTGGGTAACAGCCAGACAAGGCGTGGAAGAAAATAAGAGACCTGTTCATCCACTCCAAACCGGCTTACAGTCTTGAATATCAAAATGCTCTTCAGTAGTTTTACTTCTTCTGTGACAAACCTCTTTCCAATTAAGCTTTAGACCAAGACTTTTTCACTGAAACTATTTAGAGGATCACTTGAACAATAATTTGAATAATCATTTGAAAATACATTATTCTGGATGATATGAAATAAAGCAATCCTTTTCTAATAAGCAATTTGAAATAAATTATTAAATCACTTCTAGTCAAAAGTGCATAACATGAAGGAAATTAATGAAAAATATCCCAAAGTAGCACTTAGTCTGTTATGTTTATGAAAGGAACCATGTGTGACAAGTGCACAAAATGAGCTTTCCCAGAAACCCCGGTACATTCTTGTTTTGCTTCAGAGAACAATAATTTAGAGATTAATTTGTATGACAAGGAGCATTTGCTTCCAGGTCATCCAGCTGCTTGGCAGTCAGCAAATAGGAACAGTGTGACAAAAGAAGGGACAACCTCATTGCCCCCTTCTGTTAGTGAGTTTTATTTTAGCTGATGAAGCCTACATCCCTTCCTACCCTATAGATGCCCTCTACCATTTGGCCACCAGCCTACACTATGTAGCTGGCACCCAGAATTTAGAAAACTGCTTTTGCCATGTGAATGGGATGGAGAAAAGGGCAGCAGCAAAGGTGTTTAAACTCCTGACAACACACGAGCATTCATGACTCTCTTCTGGCCTTGCCCTCATGCCTCAGTGAAGAGACAAAACCTCTGCAGCCCCTATGAGTGCACGTGCAGCTCTGCAGCCCCTCTCCCAAGCCAGACTGTTCAGCATGTCTGGTCCGTATTCAAAAATGGCTGCAGGATGACCAAGGCTCTACTTTTCTGGTATCCTTGCTATTGCTGGAAGCATTTCACAGAGCTTTCAAGTGGTGAGCTATTATCTGACTTCATTTGACTCTCCACAACTCTGCCCACCCTGATTTGGAAGCAAAGAAAAGAGAAGAACAGTGCACTGACACTTATGTTCTTCTCTTGATGTACCTGGAAGGGCAGCACCAAGACATCAGATCTCACTAAATATTCATAAAGTCCTTTTCAGGTTTTTTAGCAATGCTGTAGCTTTCTAAAAGCCAGATGTGTTTTCTTATTTTGCTCTGTTTTGAAAGCATAACAAACTAAGACCTAATTCTACAGTGCTGAATCTGGGGCCAGTTACACCTCTGGAGAGTATCTTCAGAGAGTGATAGAATAATAGAATTGTTTGGGTTGGAAGGCACCTTAGAGACCACCTGGCTCCAACACCCTCTGCTGTGGGCAGAGGTACCTCCCACTAGACCTGGTTGTTCTGCGCCCCATCCAACCTGGTCTTGAATCAAATACCAATCAGTGCCAAGACTCAGTTTCACTTGAAATTCTGCATACTGAGAGAAACAATGAGATAGAATCATTTTACTTCCAGCTGTAAGAAATCTGACAGCTGAATTGAGGCAGACTGAAATGTTCACTGTAAAGGAAAAGTTGCCATAAGTACAAATAAACGTCGACAGCTCCCACGGGCAAATTAGAAGGAAAGTTCTTATGCTGAGAGGAAAAGAAATGGTCTACAATTAAATAAAAAGCAGGAATTATATTAAAGCCACCAAAATGGGAATATTTCCAGTATAGCAGAGATGATCAGTACGGATTGACTCAACAGAGGAGCCCTGCTGTCATTAGCCAGGGAAAGCATGTAGATGGGCACAGTGGATTTATTTTCAAGACAAGTAACACGCTCCTTCCTTTCTGTTCACCAGAATGTTTGCAAAGCTAAGTTTCGTTCCATGCCTTGACTTCAATTCCCCCAGAGCAAAGTGAAATCAAAGTTCAATTAAGGAAGAAACAGCAAGCAGGAGAAAGAGGTACAGACCAGAAAATGTGGCCTCAAGTTACCCAAATACCCAGGGCAGAACCAGAGTGCAGGTCAGAATTAACAGGAGGGCATGGAAAGCCTGTGTTTTCATGCAAAAAAGACGGGAAATGATCAACACATTCCTCTCTCTAATTCATCAAAACTGAGCTGCTAATACAACATTAAAAGACGCTCTAAGTGTCTCATGTATATTGGTTGTTTTATAAAGCACCTATTAAGCCACTAGAAAGAGTGGTGTTGGTGTCAGGACAAGTCTAAGTGGGGAAAATCCAGTCAGTCAAAAAAAAAACCCCACACTGAAAAAGTGATTTTTAAAGCACATTAACCCCCTGACTAAAAGGTACCATTTGGAAATACAGCAGCATTTCTTCCCTATTTTTTAATCATAGACTTCTACATGAGCAGCTTCCCGTCTGTTTTAGGCAGCAGAGAAGCCATTCTGTGAAGGATTAACAAAATTTTCCAGTCTTCCCAGCACCTTGCCAACTTTCAGCAAGGCCATGAAAAGAAAGTTATCCAGCCACCACCCCCCAGAAGAAGAGAGTTGCTTTTAATTATGGAAAAAACAAGTCCCAGTATCTAGCCAAGTGCCAGGTAAAAATTCCCCTTGCAGAGCCTTGCAGAGATGGCAAGGATAGCTTAGTAATGTCTAGAAGGAGTCACTGAACCAGTGGTTTCACCAGTACACAAACTTCCTCCCAGCTGTCATACCAGTATGCTACCCCAAACCAAAGTAGGCATTGACTTAAAAAAACATCCTCTGCATCTATGAGATTCCCTTTTCCAAACCTAAATCAGTCATGTACTGTTCAGTCCAGTTTCTAAAATGATGAATTACATTCTTCATAGCATTGCTATATAATTATGGACACCTTTAGGGAAACTAGATATCCTTGTAGGTTTGGATTAAACTACTTGCAGAATGTTTACACAATCTACAGTTATCTCCTCCTATTGTTAAAGCCAAATAAAGTAGACATTGCTTGCATAAAAAGCAGTAAAACCCAATCTTTTTCAAGGAAAATTTATGTGTGGATCCTCAAGAGTTCTGAAAATTCAAGAGAAATATAGACTAAAAAGAGTAGAACTAAGAAGCAAAACAACATTGCCAAAAGTATCCCTATTTTGCTGGCACAGCCCATGCAAATGAGAACAGAGCATCCTTGTTTCTTCGAGGCAAAAAACCCCTTCATGCTAGATGAAAGGAGTTTCTAAATTATAGCTATACATTTTTAACAAGAGTTCACAAGGTTTCCTTCCTTAAGTACTGTTTAGATAAGGTGTTTGTAAACAGAAATTCACCCTTTCTCAGGTTCAAACAAGACCGTAGCTTCCTGTCATTCCAAATTTCTCTGTACCTCTGTCAAACCACTACTGCTTGTTCTCAGTGGTGAGAATTCACCACCAACTAACAACATGTAGGGTGGGACCATCAGGACAATTCACATGTTCAAGTTGTAGCATTTCCTTGGATGGGAAGGCAGGTAGAGTTAAGCATAAAGAAAATAAGGGGGAAAAATATCCCTGCAAGGCCATTTGGATAATAAGTGGTGGTCTCCCTAACATTTGTTGCTGTACCCATACACTTTAAGACCAAAACTATCTGCCAGAGTGTGACAAGTTTACCCAAATTACCCCTGTACAGAGCCAGGAAAGAAACCTGTGGCAGTGTCATCAAGGTCTCATGTCCTGCCATGACAAGAAGAGCTGTAGAAGATTGTACCTCCAGTTCTCCATCGTTCCCTGTTTCCAAGTTGTGATTTTGTCTCATCTGTCAAGAGAGAGAATGTTGGAGTGTCAGGGTCTGCAGCCTTCAGGAGGAAGAGGTGGGGGGATGAGGTTTACTGGAAAGCTGCTCACATTTCATTGGAGTAATCCTCTCTGCTTCCAAGCAGATTTCAGAAAAATATCGGTGTTCTGCTGAATGGCTTTAATGGGATTACCTTTAAGGCTTCTCTAATAAGTGGTGTTATTAAGTTGTCTGGCTCACATAGAGAATTATGCATAACCACTGGCACTCCCCCTTTTTCCTGGTTTTGTTACAAATTGGAATTAGTGTCTACTTGGTGTTGGGTTTCGTGTTTTAAAGAGGATTGGGTTAGGGGAAAATCTTTTGGGTAAAGCCCTTTTAAAAATTTTGCCTGTGTTAAAAAAATTTCTTTTTTTCAGCCTATGAAACGTGTCCTAAAAGGGATTAGAGATGCTGTTCAGTACAAATCTGCCAGGAAGTCCAAATCAAGATTTCACAGATCAAACACCAGTACAAATAATTGCAAAGGCCTAAGATTTTGCAGGAAAAAAATTTGTCTCAGATTTCTGAAGTCAGCCTGAAAGCCCAGTAGAAATTAAAAAGAGTAGGCAGAGCTCAAAATGATGTAATTCTTTCAGCCTTTTGAGGTGAGTAATTTAAAAAAATATTTATATTTCAATCACTCTTTTTTAAAAAGTAAGTGCACTTAGCATTGACTAGAGTGTTTTGAACTTGATGGAAAGTCTCTCTAAAAGTGAATGAAAAAAGACTATTAAATTCAAGCAGTTCTTGGTTCAGTCTCTTAAAAATATTAGTAAAAAAGAAGTGGCATCCTTAGACCAAGATACATTAAGGTAATATGAACTGTGAAAACACAAGATTCACCCCCACGAAGACAACCCATGGAAATTACATAAAATCTCAGAGCTACTGTATGTAGATAATTTATTAAAGGAAATTCCCTAGGGGATTACGTTTGAAGGGCCTACACTCCTGTGGGATGTTCTGCAGTAGTTATGGAAAGTTACAGCTGTGTTGGCAGTGTTGACACCCTAAATGTCAGTCTCATTTACCTGTGACAGTAGAAACAGGCCCTTACTCCAGCACCGTGACTGCCGACAAATCTTAGTGCAAGGAAATATGTTTTCCTTCTTTTATGGCTTGATATTCCTCCACCTCTGCTGGCAGCAAAACCTCTTGTTGATTCTGAAAGGTGTCTGGTCTGGATAGTTTCATGTGGCGTTGCTGAAGGAGTCACAGCTTTTAATTGCTTCAAAACCTTTTTTAAAAATCAGTTTCAATCACTATATATATATATAGTCAGCTTTTGATTGCCTTAGAAAAAGAGAGAATGCTGATTTTTCTTTGGGGTTTCTATTTTGATGTGTGGGACCCCATATGAAGCTGGAACTTCAAGTGGGAGAATGCTAATGCAGTACAAGGAACCTGCTTGGGCTTTGTTTTTCACGTGGGAAATAGAGCAGATGAGCTTTAAAACTGCAATAAAAGTAATTGAGCAGTTGCCAAGATTTGTAATCATTATCTCAGGATCTCACTCACTTGAGCAAATACCCTTGAAACTCCCATTATGGTTTGTGAATCAGCCACTGCCTCACTTTTTTGGAGATATCATCACTACAAATAAAGGTGTTGAACCCATGGGGAGATCAGAAGGTTCTGGTCTCTCTTCTCAGGGACTTTTATTTTTTGGGGGTTTGCAAGGGATTCCAGCTCTATTTCTTGGAAACGGAAAAAAGGGCCTTGGGATTTGCTAGACCAACCAGCCTCCTGTTTCCTCAATACACACCTGACCTTTCCTAACTACCTGGTAGGAGGAGCAGTTCAAAACACAAGAAACCACACTCTGGCAGCCCTATATCACTGGTCAGCATTTTAAGCTGTGAAGAATTTCATTGCTGTTGGTGAAATTCCTCATGCAGAAAGGTGTTTTCCAGGATGTGTAGTGCCATCAAAATCTCACCCTATCTATATCTATTGTCATATGAAATATCCTGTACATCATTAGCTTAAAGATACCAATAATCAAGGAAAACCTATTCTGAAGTGCTGTGATTCTGAGACTTCAGAATACATTTAAGCTACTTCACCTCTTTACACAGCAGAAGGTGAAATCATTCTTTTTCCAGTTGCACTGGAAAATCTATTCATGCCCAGGTTTTCTGTGTTTTTCTAGTAACTCCCAATAGACATTACCAAACCAGCATCACTGCTGAATTTCCAGGCAAAGATATGAGGCCCTGAGGTAAAAAGGGGCTGCTCAAGAGGAGTGCTTTTTTGAGATGACTTCTTTCAAAACAGCATTATTGCTATATTTGAAAGATCAAAGTACTGTTATCCGTGATTCATTTTTCACTGACTTTCAAACATATATTTAAACAAACAAATAGTGGAAAAGTGTGAGAAATAGAAACATAATGAATAAAATTTTCATCAGCACCTAAGGAGTCTGGGTCCTAAGGAACTACACTCTGCTTTAAAGAATGGTTTATACATCGTGAGTGCGCTAAAACTCATCTTCAACAATTTTAGGCTTATTGATACAAACAAACTTTCATCAGTTGACCTGCATTTCTAAATGGATGGTACAAGCACTGAATCATTGTTGAAAGCACTTCAGTTTTTTCACTCAGTGATCTAAGTATGTTTACAGACACAAAGTTTTATATATCTCTGATATTTAGAAAGCACTTCTGTTGCACAGACTGCCATAGAGAGAACATTCCAGTTATTCATTTTTTTTGAGGCATGATAGGAGTATTGTGGCAAGAAAAAGATTATATTTACTTGCAGAAGTAAAGGAAGAAGGTTTTTATATTCAGGAATTCTTTCTCCCAAGGAGAAGAAGCTGGTTATATCCAAGACAAGCTGGGGACAGACAGTGGCTGTGATAAATGACAGTTAGCAGGACCATTCCGATATCTGATAAAGTTTAGGATGCTCTGTTAACTTTTTTTTTTTTTCTGTGAGAAGGGTGGAAAGTCACAAGTATGAGTAACAGAGGTCTAACTCTAGTCCTTTTTTAGACATGCTAAAAATTTCCCTCTCCATTCCTCACAACCCGTTTACATTCCTAATCTTCATGTGGTGCCTATTAACTGAGCATAAATAAGGAATGTTAAGCCTCTGTGTATCCCAAACTATCTACAGCCTTGAAGGATTCAGGAAAAATTAAACAAGAGAGTAGGCAGATTTCCAGAAATAACAGAGCTTTAACAAACAAATGAAATATTTATAGAACATGTAAAGAACAAAGGAAATGCAGCATTTCCTCCAACTACAATTTCTATCAGTGTTTCAGAAATACTGGTCCAATTCCACGTCGCTACTTTGAGAAGGAGCACCATAGATAATATACCTAATAAACTCCCCTGGACTAACCTTATTTTGTAAAAAAATACACATTCCAGTGACATATCAACTTCAATCCATAATTCCTTTTTTACTTAAGCTAAGCTTTTGAAAAGGGAATCTTACAATAAACCTTTTGGTTACAGAGAGGTGAGACTTACTGGGAGTCTTGTGAGATCTGCAGTGGGGAAGTATTTGCATATCACATTTTGTAGCCACTTAATGTTAATGGAACATGAAGAGTGACTGATACTACAACAGCAAAAACTGGGGTAGTGTAATCTGTTAAAAAAACCCCACAAACCCACATATGACCAGTGTCTCATTCAAGTATCTTGGGCCACACAACATTTCTGTAGTTAATGGATGGAAAATATTGTGGAGGGCATTCTAGCATTGAATCAGTGGATTGATATCACCTATCAGGTTGTGTGAATGGGATTGTTCAGTTGAATTTAAAATGGGATATTACAAAAGAGCAGGCACGTTAGAGAAAGTTTAGGTGTAGGGTTGCAAGTCAAAAAGGATGGTTATGGGTCCAGGGGATTGACCTGATTTGCATCTCCACCATCAAAAGTTTAACAATCTTCAGAAGGATTTTAAATTTATTTTTTTAAGAAAAAAAGCACACACTAGCAGAGAAAAAGCCACAGCTTCTACAAATGTTCACTTTGCTGATTCAACAAAAAGCCAAAGCAAAAATGTTCTTCTGTCCCAAATAAAAACCCAGGACAACAGAAAGTCTTAGAAAGGGTCCCTCAAAGTCAGTTCATCAACCAGAGACTCTTGCATGAAGAGGCTGGAGCTAGTGAGCTTCTCCCAATGCTCTGAGCCAGTAATCTGTACTGAGCCATCTGCAAATCCACATATAATTGTGGCTGTTCAAAGCTTAAGCCTCACACCAGAGACTTTTTAAAATTCTCAATCTCAAAAAAAACAGCCAAAAAAGGAAAAAAGATAGAAGACTGGAGCCAAAAGCTGACTTACACTGAAAGAGTTTGAGCTTCTTTCTGATATATCTAAAAATGAATGTGGAAAAAATTACAACAAATAACTCCTTGATTTTTTCACGTAAGTCAAAGATTATATACACATATGCTTATGAATCTCTCTTGCGTGGGCTAATGGAAATCTTTAGAGAACTTTAATTTAGCTACAATAGAGTCAAGTGCAAAGTGCATTGTAAATAATAGAGCTGTTTATAACCTGAAGGGTAAATCCAAATCCCCTTTAATTTCCTTACCATTGGTCATAAAACAGCCATTTCAAGAATAGAAACATGATGTGCAAACAGAGCAAATCCCTCACTTTTATCATCACGTCAGAACAAACCTGTCCTCTTTTCCAGCTTCACTACCATTTTTGGAAGTGAGAGGAAACTTTATTCCTGGTGATGGAGAGGGACTCTTGACCATCCAGAGCTCCCTGGGCTTAACAACAACAACAAGAAGTCTCTTTCAGATTTCGCAGATGACTTGGTTTAGTATTTCTTGGCATTGAACACCCTGAGTGGTTGCTCATCACGTTACCTTTGCTAATTGGAAAGGCACCATGGCTGGTGGTACTGGAGCTTTGCTGGCACTTGAGAGCAGAAGAACCCAAGGGACACAGCAGAGAAGTCAACGCTTCCCTGACAAGGAGCTTGCTAAAAATAAGTCACATTCACAGAGATCCAGGCCTAGTTGTGAATGATTCATGCCTGTGGAAATGGGCCAGCTTTGCTGGGTGCATTAGGTCGTTGCAATTAGTTCATGAGCTGCACTTCTGCTGAATGGTGAAAAATGTGCTCTGGAAAATGGAGATATGGGTGGAAATAATTTGATACCATTTTAACTCTGAGAGACCATGGAATGTTCAGGATGCTTGATAATATAATCTACTGAGGGATTTATAGACAGTCTTAACACAAGTCTAGAAACCAAGAGTAAAGCAGAAAATAGAACAGAAGATGACTCTTCATTACTGAATGTGTATTTAACGTGTATTCTGCAAAAAAACTTCAGACAAAGCATGAAAATCTTATTAAAAAACTAGTGAAAATCTTCGGCCAAACTACAACTGCGGATGCTCCCTGTGTTTAAAATAACTCCATTAACTTCTGTCTGGCCCTCTGGTTGCTAAAATTTCTTAAAATACTTCACCTATTTGACAATTTATCAGTCATCATTTTGATAACCAGACTTGTAACTCTTATTCTAGCTCAAGGATCTAATTTTTCTTCTTACTGGAGATATTGTTGGACTACCTGGTTGATGAGTAGATCTGTAATCAGTGCCTTTTAGCTGCATGAAGGAGAGACATTACAAAAATGATGAAGGTTTAGTTAAAGATGACAAAGTTAATTTGAAATTCCTGTCATTCTCTAGGTAAACGTTAAGAAGGACTTCTAAGGGAGGATCATTTTGTTATCCATTTGTTATGATCTGCCTTTACAGAAATAGTTAAGCCTAAACAGACTGGATTAAGAACAGATTTCCAGCTTTTCCAAAGATTTTAGCAGTTTGCCACATATACAAGCAAAGCTGGAAAGAAAATAATCTGTAGAAGATAAAATACAATTTTCAGCTTTTGTTTTCCATTATGCCTGTGATTAAACTATATTTAGGTGAAAATAGGGCCTTTTGTATCTCATTCTCATGTGATATCTTTACAAGGTTGGTTGAGAGGGTTATTTAATCACTGATGGTACTGCAAAATAGCAAATGTAGCAAGAAAGAAAAAAGACCTGTGAAAAGAAGATGGAATTATCTGCAGAAGTATGTACTTGAAAGTTTACCTCAGCAGAAAAGACCGTTGGTAACTTGTTATTAATAGGGATTCTGCATGTAGTTCGTGCCTTTATGATGAGAGAAGGAATCCATCTCTTTCTTGGAAACATGTTTCATTTCTAAAACTTCCAAACTACTTGGATAATAGCACATGTCAGGGTAGAAATTCATAGAATCAGAGAATGGTTTGGGTTGAAAGGTACCTTAAAGGGAGCTAACAAAGTGCTATTGTTGCACTTTTTCATTCCTAAATCCCATATACATCCTCATTCTCCAGGAGAAGGAAATATGAGTATAACAGACTAAAAAGTCAGTAGCACAATGTTCATTTGCGTGCACTGGCACCTTTGAGGTAATTTTAAAACCCAAAGAAAACAAAACACAACAAATTAAGGATGAGAATACATTTACTATATCCAATACATGATGCACTGTTTTCTCTGTAATGATCTGCAGATGCCTGCTTATAATGCAGGGTAGATACAAATTAGGAACCCAGTAACTGTTTACTTCTTGTGTGCAACCTGTTTGCCACTTCTAAATCATGTACAGTAAAAGTATGCTGAGTAAAATCCTGATCTCTGTAAGTGTGGCTGCTGAACCTCAACAGACTCTGTTAATTCCTGAAAACAGCCTAAAATAAAACCCTGGGCTCTGCAGAGACATTTATATCACCTCTGCCGATGTGAGAAGAATGACAGGATTAGTAATAGCAAACCCAAACAACATGCATCAGTATTTGACAGCTACTCTGTTAACTCAGGTCACACATGCAGCAAGGGTTCAGGCAGTATTTCAAAGGAATATTGTTTGAAAGCCACGGCTCCTCTTGGTCCAGACCCATTCGTGGGAGAGACAATCAGACATGAGAGACAGAGCCTGTGGCCACCAAAAGCACGGGAGCAGCCGGTGACCCGCTGTCACTGACCGTGCACAGACACTGCTCTCTGTCTTCTAGGCCGAAGCAGCAGCAGCTGCTTTGTGGTTTGGAAAACTCTGAGGATAGAATCACAGAATCAAAGAATGATTTGGGTTGGAAGGGAGCTTAAAGATCATCTAGTTCCTAGCAGGGACACCTTCCACTGGTACAGGTTGCACCAAACCCCATTGCTCCAATCCACTTGAACACTTTTCAAGGTTGGGGCATCCACAGTTTCTCCAGGCAACCTGTTCCACTGCCTCATCACTCTCACAGTAAAGAATTTCTTCCTAATATCTAATCTATAAACCTACTCTCTGTCAGTTTAAAGACATTCTCCCTTGTCCTGTCACTAGGATGCCTTTTTAAAACATATAGATTTGTTTGATGCTATTAAACAGCTACTCCAAGGCACTAAGGTACCAACATCTGATTAGGATGTCATAAAACAGAATAATTAGAAGGAATAATCACAGCACAGAGTTTGCAGAATGGCTAATATCTTGAACTGAGCTGTGCTGGAGAAACTGGAAATAGGGTTATAATAATGTTTTATACTGTACTTATTTTTATGATCCTTGTATAGCATATTGGAAGCAGCTGTGACATTTTTGAACACGGGGAAAATGTGATGGACCTATTTATTAAAGGAGGTTAAGAGCCCCAGGTGGTCTGGAGATTTAAAGATCAGGAAATACCAGAGACAAATGGGAAAACAGGATGATCTAAGCCATACCAGTTGAAATAGATTTTGATGATAAGGCACAGTTATATATCTTACAATCTGAGATGGATATGTCATGGTAGGGACAGCATTACTGAACGGTTTTAAGGATGATAATTACATAGCCCTCTTCCCAGAGATTAATTATATGCCCTCTCCACACGGATTCACCCAGTCCCATACACTGCTGGAAAACCTGCAATTTTTTAAAAGCACAGAAATACTCGGGATTTTTATATCCCATAGTTATGTAGTCATAATAATTCATAGACTTCATGTAAGAGTGTTTCCTTGCCTGGAATTGAACCCTGTAGAGTCCCAGCACATTCAGATCAACACAAAAACATGGAGCCAGCTTCTGCCTTCACATAATACACGGATGTTGATGCTTAATACAGAAAATTAGGCTTTCCTCTTTCTATCAATCATATTGTGAGGGAAACACACATGAAAGAGAGAGGCTTTTAAAACGTGTCTTAGCCCATTGCGCATCTGTAGCTCATCTTGCTCTGGAAGTCTATGAGTTTTGCCATATTACTGGACTTTATCCAGCCTGATAACACAATTCCATCATTTGAACTTATTACTCAGCGAACTGCTTCTCAGGACAACTGTGAATACCTAAAGAGAGCTTACAGATAATCTCCACATATTTGGGTGGAAACAAAGCCGAGTGAAAACTGCTGCAAACCCCGCCTAGGTCAGCTGATTTCAGAGCTCGTTTTGCAGTGCCACAGCATCATGCTGAATTTTATGCTGTTTAGTCTCCACTAAACTCAGTCAGGTGTTGTGGGTCAATACCAACAGAAAGACCAGCGTTTGGCCAAACCAAAGGCAGCAGGAAAGCTGCCATTCACTTCAATGGGGCCACGATTCCACCACAAATATCTTCACTGCCTACGCACACATAGTGATGCCACACAATTCTCAGGCTGTAGCCTGCCTCGTGGGCATATCTGCTGCTGGCCCTTTGTTTGTTTGCAAACAGATGCAGAGCAGCATCAACTACACGAGTTTCCACTGAGTGGGTCAGCAACAGACAATTATCACTCCCACGTGCTTCAGGTATCAATCGAGGGTGACACACTCGGAATGTCCAGCCAGTTACTCATGCTTGTGCTCTCTGGAAACAGCAATACATGATTTAGAGCTGATAAATAAAGCCCTGTTACAGTGGAGTGAGTCTGCTCAAAATGCAGAATTTCCATTTGGCCAGGAAAACCTGGGAGTTTCAGCTCCTAGTGAGAATAAGAGGAGCCCCTGAAATTGCTCCACATCAGACAATCAAAACCTTGTGAAATCCTGGAAAAAAACAAACCATCTTGTAAACAAGGATGATTACAGCTCAGTAGTGGTGAGGGAACAACTATAGAACTATGTGTTTTTGTTAGTCAGGCTTAGGTAACTTCCCTTTACCTGAAGATAAAAGTACAAGTTCCTCCCATTTTTAGCAATTCAGTACTCTGGAGCTAAGAACAATGATACTACAACTTTTGGCAATAAAAAAAAACAAAAAAAATTTCCTAATTTCTCTATAGGCTTGTGTGGTCTAAACCTATATCATACCTGGTGCAGAAAAAGAAAAAAACAGTGCTACAAGAAATACATTTTACAGATCCAAAATTCTGTCACCTAAGCCTGGGGTAAGCAAGGCCAATAGTGTTGAGTAGGTTGAATGTAAAGCTAAATTTAAAGTTTCTCAGGAGATTAGAATGACATGTGGAAGACTCAGTAATATTATTTATTATTTAAAGCAATATATTTTCATTCTGGACATCATTCCTTTGGGATATGTACTGCTGGCCGGCTACACAGATTGCAGCTGGATGCTGCCACTTCAAAATATCCATGTACTTTGAGCCAGTAAAAATGCAATCATCCAAAGAGTCTCTTGTATGATACTAGGAATGTAAGTCATGACTTAGGTTTGCAGGCCAACATAATCAAAAGTACCATGTATTGACTGCAGATGAAAATGACAAACATTCCCATTTGCTTAACTTTATTTGCCTTTAAGGGTTAGGCATATAAACCTGATTAAAACAAAAAGTAACTGAAGGCTACAGGATGGTTTCTTCAAAATGTGAAGTAGTATTTTCTATGAGTTTTCCTGTATTTCAGGGGAACTATGAGGGGTCAGGGTCCTTTGCCCACTCATAATTATTTGCATCAGCTGTTAACCATTTCGTTTACAGTTTCCAAATAAACTGCAGCTAAACAGGGATTAAAAGTTTTCATCTGCTTTGACGTACCCATGCTGGGTTCTTGGTCTTGTGCTAGATCTATCAGCTAGAAATTGCAGTCCTAATGTCTGTTTATGCCTTCTGATTTACATCTGAAAGTAAACAACCACTCTGGATTTTATAGTGCAAAAGTTTATAATGCAACTATAAACTCTGAAGTTTATAGTACAAAAATCTTACACTCCTTACATCTATGAATATGCATGTCCACAAAACCTAGTGCTAAATAGAAGGAAAATGATGGTTTTTCCTTTGACCTCCAAGGTCTTGGATCACGTCAAGTTTTTTGCCTCAGAGCCATTTGACTGTAAATAGCTGCACAACTCACAAGGCAGAAAATACGTTTAAGGTAAACTCACATTCCAGGGGCAGGAAACTTAAAAACTCTCAGACTTTTATTTTGTGACTGTCATTGGTAACTGTAGAAGATTCCTATGCGTTACAGCTCTTCTTTACTATAGTGGGGTATTGTCCTTCCCTTATAATCTGATAATTTATGGTACAATTGCAATAGTCAGTAAAGTGGTGTCTTTCTGTGAAGTTTAACACCTGACAAAACAGCTTCAAGAACTGCTTTGGATCTAAATCCAATATAAACAACACAGGCTGCCATTTAATGCTTAGAAACATTTACACCACAAACATTAACAATGAAAGCCTTTCACTCCCCTTTGGACATTGCTTAAAAAAAATTGGTGATTTTGATGTTCCTGAGAGTGACAGAAATAATATGCAACTTAAGACACCCATTCAAGATCGGTCTTTGCATTCAATGATTTTTTTTTTTGAGGGGTCAGTTTTCATGATTACCTCTACTTCTGGAACAGCAGTTTGTAATATTAGCTTTTGATTATTTTTCAATAATACTTTTTCTTTTAATTACCCCTCTCAGTTTCATTGTCACAAATATCTAGAACTCTACAGGTAGATGAAAAATGCAGAATCACTTGCATTGTAATTTTAATTTTTCTCCAGTTTTTGTGTTTATGTATCACAAACCGATAGAGTCCAATTGCCAACTCTCGCAAATATCTTCCAAATATTTTCCATACTTAACTATTGATCCAGAGTTCCTCCATGAATAGATCATTGCCTTTGCTCAAGCCTCTGAAATATAACTTTTACCAACTGATGAGAGGAGAACAAGGTATAATTCTCTTTGCTGACTGATTAAATACCACTTCCAAATAATTTTCTTGATACAATAAATGATTATGAACCCAAATTTTGTTTACCACAATCATCCTGTAATATTTGCCTTAAATTTCAGCCATTTCTCTCTTTAAATTGAGGTGCTGAGGAAAGGGATTTCCACAGGAGAGCAATTCAGGCATAGCCAGAGATGAACAATCTAAAAGCCAAGCACAATAAGTATCGTTCTGTTCTGACTTTGACCAATTTTAAGCTATTTAGTTGTGGAACTTGTTCAACCACTGGAATACCAACCCATCTAGGAGTTCACCACCTGCCAGGTTACCTCTGAATGGAGGTTGGCTTGGAAGGCAGCATGGGTTAAAGGAGCTTAACCAATAGGAAAGCAAATAATAACCAGCAGATTTTATTTCTATAAACACAGATTAGTGCCAACAGATGACTTCATGTCTATGGAAAAGTTTAAATATTCTTGTCTAAATTAAGCCTTGGAGATTTTATTTGAGGTGATGTTTTCTAAAACATTTAGAAGGGCAACCGGAGTTGTGCCATGGGTGGGATAGAAAATCCTGAGTAGAAGAAAAAGGAGAATGCTGACCACCTCAAAGCAGGGCAAGGCATGTCAGCAATATTGAGCTTTGTGGTTGAATGCCAAGACATGTCTCTCAGACACCATCAGCCCAACTTTTACACTAGAAAAAGCAGTGAAGTTCAAATGCCTAATTTCCCCATTAGCTACACCCCTCAGTTTTCTGTGAGGATGAGGAAACCATGCTGGGACACAGATCTTAAATGTATGGAAGCTTCCCTGGAGAGGCAGAGCTCTTCCTCGTGTTCAGGTGAAACTTCCTGTGCATCAGTTTCTGCGTGTTGCCTCGTGTCCTGATGTTTAGCACCACCAAGAAGAGCCTGGCTCCATCCTCTTGACACCATCCCTTTGGATATCTATATACTTTGAAGACACACAGCTCCAGGACAGCCCACAAGTCCCCCTTCTCCTAAGGTACTGCTCCCTTTCGTGGAGAATTCCAAAATGTTTGGGTTTAGGTTTGGATTGGAACAGCGCCAAAATAGTCAGACTCAAAATTCCCACACACCCCCCCCCCCCCCAACCCCCGAGAGGATTGTGTTTCTTGGTCCCACCCAAGATCAACAGCTGGGAGTCAGCTGTGGCTGCCTGGGATGTTCACTGGTGGATTCGCCCAGACCAGCAGCCCTGCTGAGACCTGATTCTGGGGAACAGCCCAAAGAAAGATGGGGCAGATCAGGAAGGAAAAGTTGCCAGAAATGGAGATGTCTTTCTTAGCTTTTTTTTTTTTAAATTAATTACCATTCCTAATAAGAAAAACACATTACTTAAGCAAAAGAGCTCCATATCAGCTACTGAGTCTCCTCTGCCTATGCAGCCAGAGTGCAAATTCAAGAACTACAGTTCCTTCCCACACATCCTCCCCTGGAACATCCTCCCCCAAATCTGAATACATTCAAACTAGGAATGCAATTCAGGCAAAATATAAAATCTCAGTATCTGTTCCACTCTCAGAAAGAGAGGTTAATCCTCCTTTCCCCCAAGCTATTTTATCCTCTAAGCTTCTTATCACCTTCTACACCACCCACAATATGAAGACACAGTTTTTGTACATTTCTAAAGTTTGCTGCTGCCAGTGCAGTCAGAATATTGTATTATTACAGGAATGAAATTTGCCTCCGAATCCTAAGGAAGGAAATACTGAAATAATATAGAAAAAGATGCTGTGCAGTCATAACTACTGTCCTTATTTTTAGAAGTGTTTTATAGAATAATAAAGGAAGTACATTTAAATCCATACACAAACATTCTTGGGAGTTCTTTTCATGAGAAGAGAAAATTCAGTTCTCAGGCAACAGCTATGACTTTATTGCATGGAGAATTAAATATATAATTTATTACTTTTAATTTTTTTTTTCTCATTCTAGTATCTTTTCAGCATCTAACAAAGAAAACTCTTTTAAATTAAGCAGAGTTCATAATGTGTGGCAAGCAAGGAAGGAAGTTTCAGGGGGCTTTTTTTTTTTTTTTTTTTAGTAAAAGAAACCACAAAGTGGAGACTTCAAATATACCTAGAGCCATGCAAGAAATGCAAGACAGCACATGCCCATCCGTGATAACCACAGATTCCATACATGGGTATGCATCAACAAAGTGAGACTCAATTACACAATAGGTTTTCCTGGCACTGAAGGAGTCAGTTGTACCTGCTTTTTAGAAATCTGAAGCTCACAGTCAAAGAGATCTACAGCCTCTTTGTCAGGAGCAATAGGAAAAAGGTAGAGCTACATTCCAGCTTTAGTAGTAGAGGCAATATTGGAGCCTTCAACATTCTTGTTCCAAATGCTGAAAACAAAGCAGTCTATTTTGTTGGTGAAAACTGAATCTGAAAACCATTCCCAGTCATCTTTTTAGAATCAGAATGAAGATGCAAATGCTAGGAATCATTCAAACTGAAGCTGCTTGTGTAACCTGGAGAAATGGGCTGCACACACAGTGAATCCAGATTAAGAGTGACATTTGGAAGCAGATCTGCATATGGGACCAAACCAAAGCCCAGGTGGAAACTTCTCCAAGGCTGGTATGAAGCAAACTGGAGATGAGGACCTATATCCTGATTTCTAGGCCCATAAGTATGTCATTGCTTTCACCAATAGGGTACTACATCATCTGTAATTTGCCGTCTCTGTGCCTTTTCCCCCAAACCATCTCTACTCTCCACAAGGTAGCCCATCAAGAAGTTGCCTCAAGTACATTATGCTCAGCTACCATCTCTTTACTGATCAGGAAGGCTCAGGAACATCATTCTTCATGGCACAGAGATTTTCTGCTGCCGGCATCACTGGAAGACAACTCTGCTGTGCAAAGGAACTCCATGCTGTCACTAGGGTTCAGCAGTTTAATGGTATCCTTTCATGTTCAAAGGCACTGCCAGCATCTGCCAGGCGAGAAACCATCTTACCTTTGCAATTTATCCCTGCCACCTGATTCTGGGCTATGACGAATGAAAACATGACCTCTTTAATTTGCTTATCGTATGAGACAGAGCAGCTGTCTCATGTGTTTAGGACTTGTTTATACCATCTAAATTAATCTAAATCTAATTAAAAGTACTTTGGGTTGAAAAATAATTACCACAGAAATTAAAGCTGATGGATGCAGTGATAATATTCCAGTAAAGTGAAAGTGCATTATCCCTATGATTTATACAAGAATTGGAGGACATGGTGGGCAATAGCGCAAAATACTTGTCCAGTAGAACAAATATTTCTGCAAAAAGAAGGTCATGGCAGTTTTTCCAAATGATTGTGCTGTGGAGATTATTTTCCAGTTCTAGTTCTGCGCTATAAGAATTGCCTGCCACAGATTGGATCAACATTTGAGGCGGGTTTCATGATAAGGGCAGTTTTCAGAAGAAATTATCTTCTCTGCTCAGCAAAGCAGCAGACGGGTCAGGTTCCTTCTGAAGCCAGAACAAACAACAAATGGAGCTCCCAGGGTCTGGGAAAATGAATTATCCCCTCTCCAGGGTGGAACTGCTTTCCCTGCACAAACAGCTGAAAGGCAATTTTACTGGGGAAATCAGGGAAGAAATGGGAAATAAGCTTGGGAATTAGAAGCAAAGCTACTATTTCTCTGTCCCCTGCCATGGTACCTGTTCTAACTGCGGCCATTCCCTAGAAGGGGTGGAGACCACATGAGGGGAGCCTGATGTCCCCACAAAGACTCCTGGTTCTGGTGCCTGGGAAGAGCTTCCTGCTGTCCCTGTGGAAAGGTGCCTGGAGTTGTCTTTGCACTGTCCTATCTGGGGGGTCAGGGGATCCGGATGGAGTCCATAGGCACCTTCTCTGTGGGCAGCTGCTGTGTGTGGCATTGGCTTTACGTGGCTTTTCTTCAGCTGTAAAAGGCTCTAAACTTGGCCAGGGTGAGCCATTGAACCTGACACATCTGGTGAAACATTTATATTATTTGCCATGGTGATGCAGTTCTGTTACTGACACACCAAAAACACATGTAACTTCAATTCCCTCTGTCTGCCCAGTGACAGTAGCCCTGGACATCTACATGGACCTGACCACACAACTCCACCATTGCAGGTGGGACTGACAGGCTCCTTCACCCAAGGCAAGGATCAACTGCCAGAGACATCTGACAGGGAGGAGTTATTCCTGCTCAGTGACATTGGAGCCCTGCCATCTCATCACTAATCCTCCTCCTTCACCCTCACACTTCCTCATCAACTCAGCAGTGGATTATTTTTTTTATTTTCTTCTCCTTCTTTTTATTTTTTTTGGTGCAAATATACAATATTTCCTTCTCACATGCCCATTTCCATCATGCCTGATCCTGATTTGAGCACAATAGGTGGTGGGGGCAGGAGCCTATTTTATCTCCACTGTGGTTGTCTGTTCCACAGCTATCATCTTAACTAATTTTTACCATTATATAATTTTATAAAATTAGCCTATTTACCAGGTTATCTAGGAAATGCCAAACTTTCTACACTACAGAAACCCCTTTTATTTTCTACTTGTACATATTATAATTTTTTTTTTGCATAAAGTTTTGAAGTCCTGCCCTCATTTATTTTTCAGAGGAACACCTAGATGAGTGTATTTGAAGAACATTACAGAGCTAGACAGGTAGAAACAAACTATAAATGAAAAATATAAGGAACTGTAAATAAATGCAGAACATATAAATAAATACAGAATGCATTTGTACTTCTCTGCTCTCAGAAAGTAAAAAAAAACATCTCCCATATATGAATGACCCCATGTATTAAATGGCACTGTGTCTAATTTGGTTTTTATATGTGAAAACATTGGGCATTTCCCATAGTAAAACAGAATTTCTGAGGTCTTAAGCTATATCCTAAGATCACAAAGTGAGAGTATTTATTGGGTATAATTTGGTATGGGCTAGCAGGATGTTTGCTATGAACATGTTTTCTGAGCTGCAGGTTGTGTATTGCAGTGTTTGCCTTTCAAATGCTGACTTTGAGCATCTGAAAAAAATTAACATTGCTGCAGTATTACAGTCAGTCCCTTATTAATCAATTGGCAACGTTCCCTCTATCAAAAACAAGGGATCCACTTACTTCCAGGAGTGCAGCCTTCAGATCAGTACAACCAAGATGTAAGAACTGAGTGTTAAAGCATTCCTTCCACTACACTGGCTACAAGGATGTACTGAAAAATGTATCATAAGGGGATTGATACAAAAGCATAATGAAAGGTTTCCTTATTTCTACTAAGGAATAGCAACCATAAATAATTGATGTTGTTACAACAAATGCAAAACTATTAGAAGGATTTATATTTGTCTTTGGTAGAGACCATTAACATGTGCTTTTTTGGTCTAGGAAAATGAGAAGTGAAGAACCAAACCTGGGTAATTAAAAATACCAGAAGACTGAAGATTTCTGCATAAATTATTCTCCCTCCCTCCCTAATGTGGTTGGGGTTTGCTTATTTGTTTTGACTAACAGGTAATAAAAACCACAGAAACATCAGACTTGTCCGCCCAGTTTTTCCATTCAGAAGATTTGTTCTGCATTTCTGCCTTGTCCCATGGAAGGCACATCCCAAAAGCTGCACCAAGGAGTGAAAGCCACAGTGTGAAACCTGCCAGAGTCCAGGCACTGCAAAGGGAAAAATTTAGCACAATATGCTTCCTGCCAGTCTCAAAAAACTAGCATTCTTAATGATGGGGAATGATTAAGAAACATAGAGTTCTAGCAGTGACATAAAAAAAAAAAAAGTTAATTAATTCTCCATGTTTAGTTTTATATTTTATGAAAATATAGAGCTTTTTAAAATAAAAATGAAACCTAAGTGTGTTTTGTCCAGTCCTAAAAATACAGCACATTTGCTTGCTATTACTTTGATAATTTCCAGATTATTCTGTAAACTTTGAATTCTGCTTGTGAGACTAATTGGCCAGATTCAAAACCCAGCTGCAGACCAGTCCAAATTCACTTCTGCTCTGAATCCTCAGATGTCCATTTTAATATATTGAGACTATAGATGGTAAGGCAGTTATTTGTTATGAAGTTTTGGGGAAAAACAACCCAAATCGAGAAGTCATTTGACTTCCAGGAATGTTGTCATTTTGCCAGATTCATCACAAAATGTTATGTTCATCACTGATCTATGACTACATAGCTAAGACATGTTGCATTAAAACATGTTAATGGGGATAACTAAGTGTAGTAGAAATGAGGATCTCTTAAAAAATGTGAATAATTTTTAAACAATACAATGGGAACACTCAAATTTTTATCAATTAAATTAGCCAGTGATTCTCACAAGGTCCTGCAGCTGGTTTCAATTTGGCAGAGCAGATTCACTGTGAAGTGTTCATATCTTAATATAACCCCATGTTTCTGCAGTTCAGTTTGGAATTGAGCCACTGAACAGGATTTTTTTCACCTTCTTAAACTCTGTCTCAGGGCAGCTGCAATTACATCACATTAACACCTTTAAGAGCACAGGTCAAAAATGCTTTTTCTGTCTTGGGAACCAGCTATACATGAAGCCTGATCTAAAATCTCCTGCTGACTCTGGTTCTTCAGTGGAGCCTGGATCATGTTCAGACCCATCTGAGCAGATGTGGGTGGAATCACCAGTACACTGAGAAATTAAGCAACAAATGGCCCTGTTTGCTCAGTGCTGCTCAGTTTTCCACTTGACAAAAGTGCGTGCCTAGCCAAAGGAGAAAGTGGCTTTAATTCTGCCAATAAAATATAGATTTTTTAGATAGTTGATGGGCAGAAGGACAGGTTTCTCCAGTCTGACAAATTATTTCAGACCTGTATCTTACCAAACTTCTGTCTATCAATTTCAAACTTATAATGTTATAATCACATCCTGGTTATAATAAGTGCAATATAAGCAGTAGTATCTGAAATAATAATCTGAAATTGGTTAGATTATCACTCCATATCACACTAGGGGTCTGCTCTTCCTTAAATGTAAAGAAGCAGAATTATTAGTTAATTTCTTACAAATAATTTATCTGAAATATGTGTGTTATTCCTGCATCAGAAAGTAATGTCAGGCTGCTCAGTTGAGAGAAAATCTGTTTGTTATTTGCAAACCCTTGCTGCACAGCATAGGAAAACATTATTTCAGTGCATAGTCTGTTCCCAAGATGTTTGCTCCAGTTATTCTCCCTTCATGCCACGTGGACACTCTGGTTATGCAGTTTTTTTTTGCTTCCTGGCTGAATACAAAGTAATAGCTCAACAAATAGTATGTGGTACCACTGCCAGTTATTTTTCTTGCGAAAAGCTAATGGTGTAGGAGTTCCTCACTACAGAGTGGGCATGTGATGGAGCTGAACCACTCTTTGGGCTGAGATCAGGAGGGATCAGGAATACTGCTTTTGCAATAATTGACCAGTTCTAAGCTCTTAGATGTATTTGCACCAAGAGGCAGAAATTATAGCTGAGTAAAGGGTATCAGGTAGTGCTAACTCATCCAGTTATTTTTACCCTATTAATAACCTTTCTCTGTCCTAAACTGCTTTTAAGCCAACCCTTTATAGTAAGTTTTTGATTTCTTCAGAGAATTGGAGGTTAAATTAACAGTATTTCTGTTTGATCAGCACACATGGAAAGAGCTGCTCTGTGTCTTCTCTGCTTATCTCTTCTTCAGGAGCAGAGGCACAGTCTGTGCCTGCTGGCATTGCCTTTCAAAGGGAATCTTTCCTGTAGTACCAGGGACAATGCACAAAATCATAGAATCACCATAGAATGGTTTGAGTTGGAAGGGACCTTAAAGATCATCTAATTCCAAACCTCCTGTCTTCAGTTTCTCCTCCCTGGAAGAGGATCCAGTGAGAGAGGGAATGCTTGGGAGGCAGAGCTGTCTGCATTGGACTGGCTGAGGGGTTTTAGCCAGAGCTAAAACCACTGTCAAGTATCAGCCTTCCGTTAGGTCTTGATGGATATCGTGGAAAGCTGCCAAGCTGATACAGAGCTGGAGGGGCACTGAAAATATGGCAGCTCTCACAGCAACCTCATAGTTTGCCAGCTGAGGAGATACGGATGAACAATGGCATTCCTGGGAGATGGATGGGAGTCTTAGAATCAACTATTGCAATGTACAAAGCGGAGCTCAAGAGTTCAGCGTAGATATGACGTGAGGGGGCAGAGAAAACATGTTCAGAGCAGTGGTGGGAGTAGCAAAAGAGTTCAAGATTAAACTTTTGCCAAAGTAGCAATTAACATACAACCATTAATTCTCCTCTAAGCTCGGCAGTGCCACTGTTTGAGTTGTTTGTATTTTATTGGCCCTGAGCCGCCCTTACCTGTCTCTTGAGTGAGGTGCTGCCCTGGAAGTTAAGTGCAGCATTTGTAATGGCAGTGAGTGAGGACCTGTGAGACTGCACAGGCACTGTGACTGCCCATGGATGGTGCAACCTCCCTGCCACTCATCATCCTAGCTTCTCCATCTGAAAACATGTGGATAATCTTTGACCTCTTTCTCGGGCACATTTCAATCCACTGCCAAGAAGTTACCTTTAAGTCCTATGAACTATTGTTTTTTAATGACTCTCAAGATAATCTGGGGCCCTGCCTTCTTTTTGACTTTTTTTTTAGAGATTCCCCTTTCCTTGAAGTATGTAACCTTCCAGCTGCCTTAAGCTGTTTGGTTTATTCCTGTTCCTTCCTGAATCTGCCAGCACAGCTCCAAGGTACTCTGGTACACCCAGCTCTGAGGCAGCTGCCAAATGGTATATCATAAAAATTAACATAAATAAAAATCCCCCAACACACAAAAAACAAACCCCCCACTTTAAACCTCCTTTAGGATCCAATTAAACCTTGGAAATAGAGTTCAGTATCTCATCCGATTTTCTGTTTTAGGCGAAAAACTGCAGGGACTTCTGTGATGAAGTGATCAGGATTGATGCTAGAGTAAAACTAAGAATTTTCATGTGATAAATTGTGTTTAGTTTCTCCTCTGTATATGCATGTAGGAGGTTATTTACAGCTCTCAGGGCACACTGTTGGCTGCATTATATTTTGAGATTGCTCAGTCCAGACACTCTGTTGCTGTTACCCCTGTCCTCTATAACTTCTGATAAAGGCAAAGATGACACAAATTCACACATGCTCAGTGATTAAACCATCTGCTTAGGTTTCTCAGTGTGCATTTTTGCCCTTTAATACAAAAAGAATATGCTGAGGTTTCCAAACCCAGCTATTTAATGATACTTGTTATCAGATGAAAACATTTAATGTGAGCCCATATCCTTTCATAAATAAGAGAGTTTCTCACTTTCTAAAATTTCTCACCTTGTGACCTCAGAAAACACTTGAGTTTCTCTGACAGGAACTTTAAGTCATAACAGCATATTTCCACAGTGTAACACAGCTCTTACTACCGGACTCTCTCAATATTTCCTGGCTAGTAGGGATTAAGAAGCAGTGAAACAAAACTGTTTTTACAGGTTTGGTTGTCTGGCACTCTCGCTATTTGCTTAAGCTGGCAATTTATGAGAAAGCAGTCTCTCTCTCTGTTGCACCATCTCAAACAGTGTTTCTCCCACCATCCCACACTCTGAAAAATATGTGGATTTTTAGGACAGGAGAATCGCACTCATTTAAACCCTAAAGACAAGTTAACACGTATGTCATAATGTAACTGCAATAAACCTAAGTCCTTTTTCCTGAGGGACCTCCTTTAAGCCCCTCTGGTTGTTGGAAATACATCAATGATCACGAGGAAGAATGTCACCCTTCCTTAGTTTTCCCATCCTGGAAGGTGCAGAAGCCTTGCTCTACATCAAGAAGACATCACCGCTTGAGGAAGCAAACACTAACATCTTGTGAGCTCTTACCAAAGCTGAGCTGTGGGTGAAAAGCATGAACAGAGAGGGATGAAAGCTCTCAAGGACTTTCCATCCCGCTCCGAATTCTGAAGGGGCTGGTTGGTTTTATATTTGTTTTGTTTCTGCAGGAACAGACTGCAATATCCATGGAGATGACATTAGAATGCCAGGAAACCCTAACAAAGATGACCGTTGTGTCTTGCTCTGAAAAAACCAGATGTTTATTAAAAAGCCAGACAAATGACTTATGTGTCACTGACTCTGAGGACAGCACAGCAGTCCTGCAGTGTTTAAAAAGTAATAATAATGAAAAATGGTCACTCATCACTATTGAGTGATAACTGGGATCCTTACCAAAACACTCATTTTTATTGCAGCCTAAGCAATAAAAGGAGGTGGTTGGCATCTCCATGGCTCAAGACTCCTATTTATTTCCAGTATTTAGATCCGTAGGTCAAACCAGTTATTTGGAAGGACCTGAAATTGATACAGGCTACTTTATAGTTCTGACATTTCTATTTCTCCAGTGGATTGCATTAAAGGTTATTGACCTCTCTAGGGCTGAGTAAGCCCATAGAGAATGTGCTCTGGGAGACTTTGGTATTAAAAGCTGTAGCATCTCTTCACTTTAATGACATTTATCAGACAATTCCAATTGCTGATTGCTTTTGGAGGTTCATACAGAGGGAGAAAGGGATTTACATTTACAACTCAATTCCCAGCATGCTTTACAATATAGGCAATGTCTCTATTATTTATTACGTGTCCTTTGTTCTCCCCCTCCACTCTATTAGATTGATGCTATTTGATCAATCACAGATTTGCAGTCCAACTCCATAAATTTCAAGCACTCTCGCTTTGTCCAAATGTCACAGAAGAGCTGAGAGTGCTCTCTGGACCACGAAGAATCAGTTTTTAAGCCATAGCCTGGTGTGATGATGGGTTTAGTAAACAAGAGTAAACAAGAACACACCAAAAAACTCAGGCGCATGATTTCATTGGTTACAAGAACACGGCTTTATAAATAATTTCTTGTGGATGAAGTGCATGTATACGGTCTGGAGGACAGATGGGAAGAGCATGTACAGAAGTAGCCTTCTCCTTGACAATTAGAGAATAGAGGGAGCAGGTAGGGAGCCCTCCTGTCACAACATCCTATGGGAGGAGTGTGCCTCATCAGAGATATTATAGCAATTACAAAAGACTTTAAACTTTTTCAATTTGAACTGAAGTGAATGGATTCCCAACAGTGTGTTGGCTGTTAATTCCAGATAGCTTCTCTGAATGTCTCCCATGTTTCATATAGATATATTCATGATGATGCTGTTCCACTTGTAAATTACTTGTAAATTACTCCCATTGAGTAATTTAATACTCTGTTTTAACTAAAACAAAGGTATACCAATCTCAAAGTGTTCTTGAGATGTTCTTAAGAAGTGGGTGGACTGCTCCACAAATTCTGCCCTGGACACAGCAATTAGGAAGATCAGTAAATTAATTGTAGCTTTTCATAGGCAGTGAAGTTTATACTTGTGTACCTTATTCTCATGCCTCAATGATTTGAATTTGGTTAGAAACCCCAATAAACAAGAATGCAATAAATATTGCTTTATACTTGGGAGGAACAAATCAGTGGTTACTGAAAGATAAATACATCCAGATGTGTTTATCAGTTGTTCATTCAAGTATTCAAGCATAAATAACTAACTTGCTTTAAGTTACATTTCTGACTTTTGCCAGGAATCCCCTTGGCAAACTAAGGAATTTTAACAGTTTTAGAATGGTCACAGGAGATTGCATTTGCTCATGTTGAATGCCCAAATGGACACACAAATATTTTGCTTTTGTATTCTTATCCATCATCATCTAACACCAAGAGAAAACTCTGCTGAACATCCACAAGAGTATGGGTCTCTGCACAAAGGTACTTTGGCATCTGCTATATGATGAGTTGAAAGTACAAGGTCTGTGCATCTGCACATGGGATTCGACTGGATTGATTCCAACCCATTCCCCCTTTTCTGGTAACGGATTCTTCATTTCCTATAAAGAAATGACTAACAACTGCATTATCCATAGAATTTCACAAAACAAGGTGTTAAAATTTCTGGTTTACTACATTTGTATGGATTAAAATGACTTTCATGAGATATTCACATCACATCTAATCTCTTTCTTTTACACCTTTTATAGAGGAGAACAGCTTCACCAGGATAAATCAGCAGTGTGGAGTACCAGAATGGGACATATTTCTTGGGAAATGGGCTCATGTGCAACAACCAAGGAGAAATTTTGCCAGGACCTGTCACAAGCCTAGTGAGCACCCTGATGAACAGGCTACACCTCCCTTCTATAATACTGATATGGATGCTGAGAAAGACCACCTTTGTTGCAGTGATTAACTGTGAGAAGGAGTCACAGCTGTAGTTTCATTTTGGGGGTTAAATGTACCTCTTTAGCCCAGAATTAGGTTTCCAACTGTCTTTGAAAGATGGACTGCAGGCAAAAACTTTACTCTTGGCCTTTCCTGATACTACTTAAGATGCTCCTGGTTCACTGCTTAGTCTTGTCTCAGTTTACTTCTTGGATATCCAAATTTTCCATATGTAGGCCTTACATAGGAACCAACCTACACCAGGAGTGGGGAGCTCTATGTGTTCCTGCTGCAAGTTGTGTTGCATCCCTAGCCTGACTTACAGACCATGTGAATTTAATGACTCCTCTTTTTGTGTGGGCTGAACCAGTTTCGGTCAAAGTTTCTTGGTAAAACAGCTGGTTCCAGCAACACAAGTGCTGTGTGAATCTGGGTTCACAGTGTGGCTGCTCAGAGCTCTTCTGTTTAATTTGAGTCACTAAGCCCCTGATATTCTTCAGAGGCATCAAGGCACTATTCCTGTAACATGTGTTGTTTTCCTTTGGGAAAAACTCAGCATGAGCTCCCTCAGAAATCAATAGAAACTTTTCAAGTAGGATGGACAACACCTACTCAACTAATCTTCAGTTAATCTCTACTCAGGGCACAGAACTGCTGCCCCTCCTTGTCTCTGTTTTCCCTGAATTAAACACATCAGATTCACTCCTAAGCTCCTTCATCAGCTTTAGAATATGGATGAAAACCAAAACATAAATTTTTAAACCTAATTTTAGATTCACATAAATATTCAAAAGCTTAACCATAGAAAATCTTGCTGTGAAAAAAGTGAATTTCAATCCTCCTTGTTATTTTGTGTGATACAAAATGTAAGAAAAATATGCTCAAAGAATCTCCTTCTTATAAAGGAAGAGCACTTATTTATCTAAGTTCTCACATATGTCTCCTACCTAAAATGAAATTGCGTGAGTCTTAAAGCAGAATTACACATACAAAACCTACATTTAAAAGAGAGTTTAAAGTGTTTAAATTGAAATTTGCTATAAATCTCAGTGGAAGTGATTTTGATCCCAAATCTAAAAAACCTAACCACACTAACATAAATTTATTTAATTTCTAAAAGCCATGGTTTGGTAAGGAGGTGCATGATAATGTCACTGGGGGAGGGAAATGAAGTTGACTGGGTTCAGCAACCCCTCACTTCAGTGATATGTTCTGATTCCTTTTCAGTTTGTGCTTGACACCAAATATTCAACATCTGCAAATGTTTCTTTGTGTGTGTGTGTGGGGAAATACAGCCTAATATTTAAATAAATATACAATCTTATGAATATTTTTTAAAATAAAATTTTCAGGTTAGGGAAAGATTCAAACCCATTGACACACGCTTTCCATTTTAGCAATCTGATCTGTGCACTTTAGATCAATTCAGAACAACTTTTCAATCCCCCAAATGATGCAAAGATGATTTTCAGACTGTTCTCTGGCCTTTAAGTTTGCTAAATGTTGTACAGTGCTCTTATAACTGCTATGTGCAACACGATGCCAGCAAAAACAATAGCTGTATTTATGAAATACATTAATTGTAGTTTCCAGCTCACAATTCAGAGACTTCATGGCTGGAATCTAAATTATGTGCCAGCATACACTCAGTTGTTATTAATCCACAGTTGGAAATGCGAGCCAGTTTTTAGTATGATATATTCTTCTTTGTGAACTGGTGAACTACTTTTGTGAATAGAAATTACCCCAATAATTTACCAATTCCCTGATTTCCTTTGGCAAACGAGCACTGATAAATTGTTTAGTCTTAGAGCTTATCAAGGTTACTTCAGGTAAGTTTTTAGCAGAACAAGTGCATACTGGTCTCACAATTCCTTTCTATTTTCCCTTCTCTCTCTGATAATTAATCTCTCAGCGACGTGCTGTTTTCCAGAATTTCCTGACACTTACTAGAAAACGATTCTCAGCTTGTCTTGCAGGTGACAGCATTTCATTCACTCGCACACAGATCACACTGGTTGTCTTTCTTCAAAGATGATGACTATAAAAGCTATACTGTTCAGAGAGCCATTGCTGCTGCAGTGAACGACAGCTTTCTGGCATGAGCCAGCACTATTCAGAAAGTGACACTTGCTCACTTAAAGTGGTGCTGAGTGAGCTCCACAACATGCATTGGGCAAAGAGATCTTACAGGAATAACAAGATAGTTATGGAGCTCCATCTCCAAGCAATCCTTCATCAGCTCAAGATCCTGCCGAAATACCACAGAAAAATTTAAAAGTACAAAACCCAAGCCCAGGAGCATGATGTAGAAGGCTTTCGAGCTGTTCCAAGACCCCAGACCCTTCCTCTTTGGGAACCATCAAAATTCAGTGGTCCCTTCCAATGCCATAATAATACACAACCTAGTGAATGTGAGCATGATGATTTCTCAAGTCTGCAGAACCATTTCAGTAGTAGAATCAACATATTTTGAATCCACTAGAAGACCATCATTATACTCTTCACTAGAAGGAGAACTGTCTAAGAAAAAGCCACTGAATACTGCCACCTCCCTGATCTCCCACAGCTGTGGTTCACATCAAGAAAATCAAAATCCCTGAGCATTGCTAATGACTGCTTTCTTTTTCCATCTCCTTATCATTATGGTAGAAGTCTCTGTAAGAAAGCCTCAAGCTTGGTGAATGGCAAACTTAATTGGATATGCCTGGCTCAATATTTCTATTTCTGATAGTCTAATTAGAGTGGGCAAAAGACAAACCACTTTTATATTCAGATGGCTTTACAGACTACAGTGTTTTTCTTTTATTTATCGAAATCATATGTGTCTATTTTAAGCTCTTCGTCCTAAAATATTCTGTCCTGGAATCTGACAGAAGCTTCCTGAAGAAAATACAGAAATGGTAATTTGAGAATTTAGGTCATTTATAATCAACGATTCAAAGCAAGACACGGGAGACAGCTGAAACAATAGGAAAAGTACTGAGGAGAAGGGCAGGAAATGGCATTCCTACTCGGATTTCAATGGAGCAACACAATGATACTTCTACAATCAAGATGGGTGTTCATAAAAAAGTTGTTGTGCAGGAACTTTAGCACCTCCATCTCCCTGAACCACAATACATATCCAATATTCTCTTCTGCCAGATTTTTCTGTGCATAAAGACAGCAACAGATAATTCTTGCTGCAGCCTTCCCTGATCTGGGGCAGAAAGATGCCACTTCAATATGTTAATGAAATCATCCCATTAAATGCAGACCACAAGCAGATTCTGTATTGCAATTTCTCGAGGATTTTTTCAGTCTATTGTGATTAGTGAATTTACTATGCTCTCTACTCCTTCAGCTTCTGGATAGTTGCCATTTTTTGTAAGTAACATATTTTGTTTATTTCTCTCAACTGGGCTATAACTTTAAAAGTGAGGGGGTGTATTATGAAAATAGGAATTTGACCCTGAAATTAATTAGTAATGGGACGTCATGTGTAAATTTTAAAATCGTTTATCCCAAAAAAGAAAAGTTAAAGAGCCTAAATGTGGTTTTTTAAGGAGTCATATCTCCTACAGAGCAACAAAGATGTCGACAGGCACTGGAGTTTCTCTTTTTACATCGGATAATTACATTTAAAACTCAAAAATTTGCAAAAAAAAAAAAAGGCGTTCAACTTTTTTACAAAACCATCTGAAGCCATTTGTAGCTCTGACCAAACCCCTGCCAGCTGCTATCAGGGCAGCACTACTACCTTTATGGCGCTGGTGACAGATGAGGGGGAGGGAAGGGGACACAGCCAGCTCACCGAGGGCACAGAGCCAGCCCTGGCATCCCCTGCTCAGAAGCTCCCACGCTTTCCCAAGGCTGGCAGCAAGCAAACACCCCAGTGCCCTGCATGTTTGCCCCCGCTGCCGGTGGCACAGGGCCAGGGTGAGTGGCAGAGAGAAGGTTTGGAGCCACCTGCAGAGGAGGAGTTACAGCCACCTCCATGGGAAGTGCTGCTGAAGGGGAACAGCACGGAGCCTTTCAGCCCCAAGGGCCAGCCCGCTCTGTATTTTCCCTGAAACACCAATAGCAAAGGCTGGATGTTTCCTTTTTATCTCATGTACATGTGGTACCTCCAGCTGCTGCAGGAGGAACAAAGGATGAGGCGGGGGACAGATCCGGGGCCAGGCTTTTGTCTTCCTTTGTTAAACTAATTCACACTTACATACAATTGACACCACTTCAGATCTGATTTTAAGTTATTTGCCTATAGAGTAAGTTAATTTAATAGATAATTAATGAGAGAGATAATGGATTCATTAATTTTTTACTTTGTGAAGCCCTTGGTCTCTGAAAAGCATTTTTGTAATTGACTGTTGATTCTCCAAAAATAAAAATAATAATAAAAGTATTGCTCGTGTTTAATGAGCCCAAAACTATTTTACACCAACAAAAGCATAATTTTGAGACATTGGTAATAAAAAATACTGTCCTTGTCTGCTTCATAATGCTTAGTTTTCCTTTAAGATATTTTGGGTGCAATTCTGTATCATCACACCCAGAGCAAGCCTGGAAAAGGAACAGGAATTTTTAAATGTCTGTAATAAAATATGATAGTATTCCTGGATTGGAAATATTAGACAGATGGAAGGAATCCTACTAATGCCCAACAATGCATCAAGCAATGTAATTACATGCTGTAGCTAGGATCCAGTTACTAATGCTTTGCAAGGCACAAAGGTATATGGAATCAACTATTTTTACAGCTGTCATAAAACTGCATTCCTGCTTATTCCTCTACCTTTCTTAAGATGCTCATTGTATTACAATAAGAAAAAAATTCTAGTTTCTAGCAAAGAGGAAATAGAAATTACATCAGGACAAAACTGGTTTTAAACCCAAAGTAGAACAGATAACATTGTATGGTATTTACAGAAATCCCTTGACCTAACCCAGTAAACTCAGTTTACCAACTTGGAAACAAGTTCTTTGAAGTTTAGGGTTAATACAGGCCCATCTTAAAAGCTAGAGGCAGGTTTTTTTCCTAGTAAATCAACATAATGCCAGCCGAAGTCCTACATTCCTCACCATAATGCACAGCACTGCCAGGTTGATTCATCCCCGAGTCTGGAGGAGGGTTTGAGTTTTCCAATTCTTTCTCAGTTTCTTTCCTTACTGTGTGCTGCATAGACCTAAACCCATGGATATATGCACATATCTGTGTGTAAAACTCTGCATCTGTACTGTTTGCACAGATATAATTGGCATTTTCCAAGGAGGCTGTACAGTGCCAAGTGTTGTACTCCACTGGGCTGAGGATGGAGCTTCTGCAATCAAAGACCACAGGGGTCCTGCCAACACATGGCAATCCCAAACCATTCAGAGAGACAATATTTGTCAGGAATAATACTTGATGCACACAGCCAGGAAAATTGGAAACAGATTCAGGGCTCATGTGCTGGAAAAAATAACTGTGATTGTGGAAAAAATACTCTTATAGCCAACATCGTTGACTCGAGATTACAGATATGGATTTGCTGTGCACAAAACTCAGTGCTGGGATTGCTCATTTATGGAAGTGAGCTGTGTAGCTGGCATTTTAACTAGTTTTACCTCCATAATCTTACTACAGCTGCAACTGCTTTGTAAAGTGTATTGAATTATAATTGTTCCAGTTTTTCCATCTTTTTATGTATCACACATATCTAAATAACTTATAAAGAATATTTTCTCCTCCAGTTCTCTTTTGCTTATCATTTAATTTCAATAATTCACTTAACAAAAGATCTGCTTCAGATATGAGGAAGCTAGGGGAGGGATTAGAAGCTAAAGGCACTGTACTCTTTATTGTACATGATAGCATTACTTTCTGGAAGATTTCACATTCTTACTTTAATAGTTTTTCCATTAAGCTCAATCTTGCTACAGCTAAGTTATAAACTGATACTTGCCAGAGTCGCAGTTACTGTATATCTGAGGTATCCTTAATTTAACAAATCATTATATACCATGTATATTATTAGCTTTTCAAAATTATTGCAGCCTTCCCACAATGCTCTTCTAATTCCATTCATAGGGATATAAACAATGCTGTCTAATGACTATTGCTAAAGAGGTCATGGAACTTGTTCAGGTAGTTTTTCCTGGACATGTTAAAGGAAAACTCAAGTTCAGAGGTGAACAAGAATCATTCCTACCTTTATTATTTTAGATGTGTTCATACTGGCTTTGTCTGCCAGCTTATTTACACAACAGTTTTCCTGATCCTTGTTTGGCCTACCTGGCTTGCTAAAGCTCCTGCTTTGAGTAAGTTAGAAGATACAATGGATGTGATTGTCTTAGTACTGAGAAGAACTATCTGAATCCTCCAGGTTCCTCCTTGCCCTGAACTCCAGCAATACTCTATTTAATCATTTTCTAACTGAATCCATTCAGCATTTGTTCCCTTTTAAGAGGAGGGAAGATGTCAGCTAATTGTATATTTTGAACCAGGATGGGAGTGAGTAGATAATTGTATATTTTCAATAGCAGAATCTTCTAGAGGACTTGTTTCTGTGGGGGTACTTTATCTGTTGTCCCTTTCTTTTCAGAGATTTTGCTTACTAGAAATATATCTTTGGGCTTTTTTTTTTTTTCACCAGGGTGACTGAATATTGCCATTGGAAAGTTGTATTCTACAGATCTCAAGGAGAAGTTAAATATAAACAGAAACACTAGGAAAATATTATAGCAGGAGATCCCCTATGATGATAAAGCAGTAGCACTTTTGCATATACAGTACAAAGCATACTCTGCACTAATCCAAACACCAAACACAGCAATTTCTATGATCCTTCAGGCATATTCATCACAGAGATTTTTGGCCCTAGAATTAGCTCGGAGAGTAACAAAAATCAGAGGTTTTAAGTCAATTTCATTTGCTAAGATTAAAGCAAAAAGATGAAATGAACAGCAAACATTGCCAAAATTGAAGTTTGGATATCAACATTGTCATTCTTGCAAACTTTTCCAGCGCTATAAATCTTCCACATTATGCTCAAGGATTTTTTTTTCAGTGGCTTGATGAAAGGTAGTAGCACTTTACAGATATTATAAGATGTGCAAAATGATTGCCAGCCTTGGGAATTCTCCTGTCTTTGAATGACATTTAAAACCTATGAAATTTAATTAAAAATACATATATCATAATTGCTGTGCCTAATTTTCTTCGGCACTTTGCTATCCCATCTAAACCACTCCATTTTCTCTTTTTCCCCGCACAATGGCTCTCAGCTGCCTGGCACAAACTATTATGCTTATGTCAAAAGAAGTTGGTGCAATGTTAAAGCTTTTTTCCTCTGCTAAACCAAGTCACAGGCAATTTAGCACAATATGCGTGGGAGTTCATAATCCCTGACAGAGTGCTCTGTAACCATTCAGCCACTGACCAAGTCTCTTCAGGGATATTCAACTTGTATAATCCTGAAGATAGCTGAAGCTTTAAGGCTTTAAACCTGTTTCCTTAGTAGGCTGGAAAACCCTCTTGAAGCGTATTCATGAATGTTTTATTTTTTCATCTGGTACTTCTAATGATGCAGAACACATTCCCTGCCCATGGCACAGGGGTTGGAACTAGAGGATCTTTAAGGTCCCTTCAAACCCAAACCATTCTAGGATTCTATTTTAGAACCCTCAAAATAAAAATGTTTTCAGAAAAAAGCATGTGTTTTTGCATGAGTACGTATCTCCATTACAAGGATGAGCTTGTTTTGGAGAAAACATGGGATATTATCTCTTTCCATTCAAGGAATGCTGTATGTACAGTAGCAGCAATAGAGATTGTAATGCTGTTGAGCAGCATAGATTTATAAATAAAACTGAAAATCTTGCCTGGATATCGGTTTCCACACCATAAATCTCACATCTTTCCTTGTTCTCCACCCAGAAACCATCCTAATAACAGCAACTGTAACCCTTTTTATTAAGATTGCTGTGAAATCTCTTGCTCTGTGTCAGAATAACTGATAATCCTCACTGATGTAAAAGGCCAATGAATGCAAAATAGATGAAGATATCAAACTGATATCCTTTCCTTTGCATAGACTCAGTCAGAACTTGGCCATCGGTTCTTACCTTGGCAACTGGACAGGAGGCTTTCAGTGGCAGCCCCTCCTCTACACTTTAACTTTCCTCTCTGCAAAACAGGAGTCACAGTACTGACCTCAGCTGTGGTTTGTGTGGAAATCCATTGATGCAATTACTGCTACTCCCAGAATCTCTTGAAAGCTGAAAGTACTTTGTAATTTAGCTCATTTTTAAAGGAATTCTTTTCAAATAAGAGAATATTTCCTTTCTGTTTTTAAACAGCTCATTTAAATTAATATTTAATGAGTTCCTTTAGCTTAAATTGTCAGAGGTATTGTCCCTCTTTCCTAGCAAGTCTTGAAGTGGTAAAGATATTGGTTAAGTATTACAAACTAACTGATTAGGCCTTCAATTATCATTAAAATTGTTTTTTAAACAGGTATCTACTGAAATGAGAATGCTTTAATCCTATAGAAGAGCTTGAAGTATCACACTGTTCAAAACATAATATCAGGTTACTCTCACATTAAATGTCTCTATTTATATATAAACTATTTCTATCAAAACATTACAAAGGAACTTGTAATATGACATGCAATTATTTAAGAAATAATCAAAAGGCTTTTTCTCTTTCAAACTGAAATTTGAGCCCAGCTATAATCAAAACACTTCCCAACTTTGTTTTTGTTACATCATCAAAACTTAAGAAGTTACCTTCAAGAAGATAATCTATAGAATACCTTGATATATTTAATACATTTGAAAGGAACAGTATTTTCTCAAGGAAAAAAGCTCCACATGTCCTCTAGACAACTTAAGAAGGAGGAGGTCTCCTGATCTTTAAAAAGATTCCACTGATGGTTGATTGCTTTTTTAAAAAAATACCAAAACCCAACTGGCTGCCTTAATTACAAGCTGCAGCAGCATCTCCTAAAATTAAAGGTTATTGTCAAACACCCTCTGTAAGACAATGCTAAACCAAAAAGAAAGATATAAAAATACATCCCGGGGTTTATGCAGTAGAGAGCTGGAGGCAATAGGCCTTGGTTTATGCTGAATTAGAAAAAAAAGGGCATAATTCTTATTAGCACTCATTGCGTCTGAATGGAGCCAGTAATTGCCCAGGGGTCTATATAATTAGCTTTAACACTTTCTTTGATAAAACAAGGATGCAGAAGGATGTGAACTATCATTTTCTGTAGGTCTTAAGTACTCAAGGAGCCTCTGAATACCTTATAGTAGGAAGAAACACGCTTTTCTGTCCCTAACTAAAATGACAATAATAATTATAGTAGTAGTAATAAAAAATAATAATAAATAATAATAAAACGAATAATATCATTACCAACTAGGTTTGCTTTGGTAGTGAAATTTGTGTCTCTCTGTCAGAAAGCTGGTGGTGAGGTATGAAGAAGCACCAAGCAGGGAGGTAGAGACATACGTGCCTTATCGCTGCTGGGGAGAACAGGAGGACAACCTCCCCACCACAGAGAGAACATGCAGAGGACAGGAGGACAAAGGTAAAATGGAATTAAAGAGATAGAAGAGAGGGGAAGCATTCCCTATACCCTTCTTCCTTCTTATTGCAGTTGTGTTGTGTGCCAAAAATAACTTTTCATACATCTTGAGAGACCCCCACAAAGTAGCATAATCATCCAGTTGAGACTTAGATGCCTTTGCCTGCAGCACTAGATGTATTTTTAAGGACTCCCATCACACCCAGATCTGGTGTGACTCTGCTTAACTTGTGAAATCTGATCACAGCATTAGGTGATATGACTTAAGGCAGAATTGTGGCTCCAAGTAAGAGACAAAAATGACTGTAGTGCTGTAAATAAGTTCTTTTGTACAACATGACTTCCAGTCAGATTAAAGCTACCTTAGATTCCAAACTTGTATGACCTCCTACCAGTTACATTAACTGTTTGGAAGCTGGTTTTGGTGGAGTCTTTAGAACAAAAGAATGTAACTCTTGAATCATGGAGAGTGAGATCACACTCCTGTTACTTGATCTTCTGCAGTCAGCTCCAAACAGATTACTGTGACTAAAATAAACATAATTATCCATTCTTATGGAGGAACAAAGGCATTATTTCTATTATGGTAAGTCAGCAGAGTTCACGATAACATTTTCCTAGAAACAGAGATTAGCTTTCTTTTCCTCACTGCTGATTTTAAATGGTGGTTCTAACTGAATCAATCTAAAGTTAACTTCAATGAAGCTACTCCAGGTGTATGGTGCTGTAAAGGAAATTTCTTATACTTGAGGTGCATGGGTTTTCTGGGCAATCTGAGATGAGGCGTTCACAGAATGCTTTGGGTTGGAAGGGATGAAACCCCTTGCAATGAGCAGGGACATCTACAATTAGATCAGGTTGCTCAGGGCTCCATCTAACCTGGCCTCGAGCATTTCCAGGGAGGAGGCATCCACCACCTCTCTGGGCAACCCGTGCCAGTGCTTCATCATCCTCATCTTAAAAAACTTCTTCCTTATATATATGACCTCCCCATGTTCCTTTGTCCTTGGACAAAGCATGAGTCATTATACTCTGCCTCTTGGACACTCCAGGTTCCAGGCTTATGCATTTTTATGACCATGAACCTGACTCCCCTCAGTTTGACCAAGGAGGATAGGAAAGGCTCAAAAAATATGAACTAATATACTCTGGGAAAGTACACATGCTTCAGTTTGCTTATTCTGAGCAGAAGCTCTGAAACTTTATACCTGAGCAGATAAGATGACCGTGCTTGGACTTTAGATCTATAGGGTGCTTGGAATGATTAAATCAAGGGAAAAAAATGCAGGAGGAGGAAATGAGTTTCCTCCCCCACACTCCGTGGTGCCGTCTTGCTTCTGAAGCCTCACCAGTGCTCCCCACAAAGCCAAGTCGTGCCTGTGCCTCTTTCCATCTCCGTAATGGACGGCAGCCAGAGGAAATCCAGAGAGCAGAGCAACGAGAGACTGGAATATGCCTGGTCATACTTCCGAGTGATTTGATCAAATAAAACAAGCTAAAGGAGGCAAAACCCTACGCTGTGGAAAACCTGGCACATGGCACATTTAAGAAGTCTGGGTGGCGAAAAGACAGGAAAATTAAAGTCAGGTAAAGGCTAAACTTTTGATATTTGAAGACTTTGGACTCAACATCTGAAAGCTACCCTGACCCAGAAATCTAAAGGGGAGGAAACTGCATCAAATCAGCTAAAAAAATGCTGACTGCTCATCTTAAGCCCTACATTTTTACGCCTGTCTTTTACTTCTGTAAGTTTTACTTTAAAAAATGGAAGTAACAAAATTACAAAAGAAAATGCTTTGATGATTTCAAACTTTGCAGAAAATTAAAACTGGAGTTGTCTCTGAATCTTCTTTCCATTGAGCAGTTTCAATTTAGATAAATTGCCACTATTTTCATATATACATATATATAGTAATATACATTATAATACATATATTATATCTATAATGTATAATAAAAAGACCAGGACATTCATCTTTGCTTGTCCCAAATGGCTCATCAGAGCAGTAAAAGAAGTGTTTCCTAGTTTGGAGGTAAAGATAGAGGGAAGAAAACCTCACAGAGGTTTGCAATGAGCTTGGTCCTGCATTTGGCAGTCAGGTCTGCAAAAGTGAGGATGGATGTGTCCTGCAGAGCGTGCCAGTGACTGCACTGGATGCTCACAGAGCTAATGGGGAACATGTTCAGAAACCAGCTTGCTCCACAACAAAGAAATTAATCACAATTTGTTGGCACGAGCCTGAAGATAATTTCTCTGGGTCTGTAATGACTGCAGTTATATGAGGCTCTGAGTCTCATCAGCATATATAGTGATAAAAATACTGTACTAGAAACATCATTTCATGGGTCCAAACTTCCATTAGATATAAGTAGATATATTAGTATATATTAAAGCAGCAGCAATTTGCCAGCCATGTGATCAAGAATGTTGCAAAGCCAGTGGAAGCAAAACAACCTTAAAATGGGATGGGAAGAAGACTGTTATCATGCCTTTGGAATGGGATACAGCACAAATTCAACACAGTGCCACAGCTACGGACTAGCTCGTGATAACAGTCAGAACATATTTAATCTCTTAAACATAAGCATCTTTTATTCTCCTTAAACCCAGCTTGAGCACTGGATGGGTCTAAGAGCAGGAAAGGATAGTGGCAAGAGAGCCTGCAGTCAGTTTTTCATTTGTCCCTTAGGATGAAAGAGGAATATGTGAGTCATTTTCTGGTACAATGGAAAAGCCTGAATCCCACTGCATCTGGTTAATGCCAAGGACTGACCAAGAGTATTCCACTGTGATTTGTCACAGATTAAATCTGATCTTGAAGTATTTTTTTCATGGGTTTTGAACTCAGCAATAAAATACCATTCTTTCACTGGAATTTCAGTTACAGAACTCCTATATTAATGCCTAGTAATAAAGCAGTTCCATCAATAAGTGATAAATGAATGACATTCATTCTGCACCTCTACACTGAACAATGGAATACTGAAGGACAGTGACAGAGTCATTCATATAGGCTTAACTTTATTGTTTTCTGTGTCTTTTCAGGATCAGTTTTGAGTCTTTTTACAGTAATCTTTCATAAGCTGCAATCGCAGCAATAAAAACAGATAGGGAAAACATTTGGGAGTTATGCCTGTGTTTTTCCACATCATATTGCATTGTTCTTTCTGAGATGCTGCAGTCTGGTGGGAGGAAAGGGGCTCAGGGTTTCCTTTTTTTGTTTTATTTATTTAATTTTTAAAAGCAATATGGAGATTCTTTCTATGTGAAGTAATTTTCCTTTTTAGTCAGCCTGCTCCACGTTTATAAAGATTTGTCACCCACTGCCAGCCAAGGCAGTAACAGTTTGTGAAGCAGTATTCCATCGTGCTGTTTGGATTACCTTAAGGTAAACTAATTCTCACTTTGCAGTAAACTTCAGTCCAAACAGATATTTGGGGATTAAAGTGGTTGTGGACAATGAGCAGATATGTTTTTTCTGGTTTCTCCTAAACAATGTAATGCTAGAGGGGAAGTTCTGCCAAGAAGCTACCTCAGATAGAAAGTGGAGACAGGCACTGTGCTAATCATAGCACACACCTCCTGCTGGAAACTCATTTTGCTTCTGAGCCACAAAAACGTGGGTGACACTGAGGAAAAAAAAAAAAAGACACACTGCAAAGCCTACAGGAGATGGAGGCAGCAGGTCTTCACGTCAGGTCACCAGGGCCTGAGAGGGGCTTACCAGTGATGGGGCCACTGCAGGTCCCCTGTCCTGCTCCACCACCCCCAGATCAACACAGCCAGGCCTGCCAGCTCCCACTTGGTCACATAAACCGGGCTGGCAGGAGCAGAGCTGGCACAAATGGGACAGGGCATGTTGGCCCAGGCACAGAACTGCACCAACAGGTCTCTGCTTCAAAGGACAGCTTGGGATCATCGCCCGGAGGCACCTCTATCCAACAGTGGGCAGGCTCGCTCTCTGTTTCCAGGAGAGGGAGTGCAAGGCAGTGGAACACAGAGAAACACCCGGGGCCCCAAGGGCTCGCTAGCCCTGCCCCACAGCACTTGTGGGAGCTTCTCAGCTGTGGCACAGAGACCTGCAAAAGACAGCACAAAGGCACCCAAACAGCTTTGCACAGTGGTGATAGTGAGCTGGACTGGAAGGGCCTCGGGGACAGGCTGAGACACGCTGGGTCTCTCCACTTGGTCCTGTCTCTGAGGATGCTGTGTGAGCTCAGGAGCAGCCCTGGCCTCAGCTGTCTCCTCCTCTCTGCTCAGTGTCTGCATTAATTCGCCCTGTAGGAGCCAGTACAGGTCAGGAAAAGCCAGGGTTGCCCTGGGGCTAATAAACTTGCTGGCCTGTATGTGGATGTTTGCATATGGCATTCCCACGCACATCCCGCAGTACTAATGTTTGAGGGAGTGTACCTGGAGACTCCCTTATTAATCTTAACTAACAGAGAATGAACTGTGTCATAAGCTGGCTGCATTTCATATTTAGAAAGAGATTCAAGCTCTTTGAATAGCCCTGAACTTATTCCCAGGGAGCCAACCCTGCCTGCAGCCATTAGTCTGGGGGTGGGTTGGGAGTTACCTCCGGGAAGGCGACTGCTCCAGTACTGGATGCAGTGACCACGCTAAAGTCCCAGCAGTGCTACACAAAACAAGCTATTGCTGGTCTTAGTTGCACAACAGACTTAGGCAAACCATCTCCAAAAGAGAAGAAACACACTTAAATCTTAAACAGCCTTATGTAATTTCAAACTAATGAATGCATGGATTAAAGTCCTCCTCTGAAGGGAGTGGTCACACAGTGCTAGCCTGCTTTCTACCCGAAGGCTATGGCAGCACCCTGATATCCAAACAATACCCTCAGACCAGCCCTTCCCAAGCAGGGCATAGCCCAGACTATATTAGAAGGAAGATGAACACATCCTATCGCTAACTTAGTCTTCAACTCAGACCTTCCCTTGCAGGACCTCTTGTGCTATATCCATCCCTAGTGAAGGTTCAAGGACAATTTTCCTAGCATGGTTTTTGCTGTGCCACCCTCCTCTGACAAGTTAAAAATGAGCCACTTGTTTTTTTGAAGGCTTTAATTCCCACTCTCATCTCTCATCTGTTATGAAAGGGCAGCTCTCACTCTGGCCACTCTCACTGCTGCTGCCCACTGTGGAGCCAGGTATTCAAACAAGGTATTCCACACTTCTCCCTGGGCAGTAACAAACACACACATACAGATCAAGCCTCTCTTCCACATCCATCCTCTGTTTGTCCATCTCACCACCTCACCACCTAATTAGGACACTTAAATGAGAACAGAGATTTGAGAGTGGTTTTGCCATGTGAGGCACAGTGCCCACAACCCAGAGGTCCTGCCAGAGTGGGAACGCTGAAGGAGCCAAGGAATACTTTGACCATGGTGTTATCTACGTTGTGGAAACCTGTTTTATTTCTAAAGGAGTAGATTAGGAGTGTGGGGAATATCAAGTTTAAAGCAGTTTGACACTGCTTGGCAACTTCTAGTCACTGTCCATGTGATCTGTGAAAATCCCACAGTTAAATGAAAACAGATTAAAAAGACAAACACAGTCATTATTTCTGCAGGGTAAATGCTTGATTCTGGGAATACGGTTTGGCAAACTGGGAGCTTAGGAAGTGCAGGAGGGAGCACATCTGTTAGATTAATTTTCCTTTTCACCCAGTTCCTGCCGTGTTGAATGGCGGCACTGCCGAAAAGCACAATGGAAATATGTTCTTGCACCTGCGTTCCCCTTTGTGCCCACTATTAATTTGGAAAACACTAATTTTTGAGAGTATGCATTCCTTATTACCAGCACCTGATGGCTTTGAATACTAACCAGAAAGACAGTGAATCAATATTCAAGTTTGTTCATGTCGTTAATAAGGAAAAAAGAACTCTGATGCTCTTGGGACTGTCTTGTCTCTATGCAAAAAGACCTACCAACTCTCCTACACAGATCTGGGGCAGAGCAATGTTTTTTCTTGTTTGTTGCAAAACAGGTTTTCAGCAGATGTGAGGAAGTTCTTTTGTCTCAAATAATATCTTTACTTTCTGCATTGTATAATGCTAATACCAACTGCTCTACATTTATTGCAGACCAAATTTTTTTGACATTTGGAGCTCTGGTATAAATCTACTTAGGGTTTAAAACTTATGTTCAGTGGCTGATTGTCCAGTGGTCATATCTTTCAAGAAAAAATATTAAATACTATTTATAAATTACAATGTGGTTTTTCCATTTGTTGCTGGCTGATTTAGTTAATATTGATGAACACAGAAAATATTGATGATAAAGACACTGTCTCTGGCTTTGGAAATCCTCGAACCACAAACAGCTGGAGAGCATTCAGAGGAAAATTCACTGAATAAATAGGATACTTTTCTATTCACATCTGATATTGGTCATTGCTAATGACAGATTACTGGGCTGGATGAATTTCTGATGTGGCTGAAATGGCTGTTCTTAAATCCAACATCCCATCTTGGCAAAGGGGAAAGACTTACCCTTTACAGAAGCAGGTTGCATGTAAATGAGCCAGCAGTGTGAGCCAAAAAGCACTTTAATATCAATTTAAGCACACATTTTGTTACCTTTCCTCAGGTGAAGGGAACCACACTCTTCAAGTACTGCCATGGAAATTGATGTACCTGCTCAAGCAGGGAGTCTCAACCCCATGTAAATAAGAATGTCCCTGAATAATTCTGTTCATTAATTTCACATGTTAAATGAGCAACTAGAAAAAGCATTTCAAAAACAACTACATCCAGTCCTCTGGTGGGAAATCTCAGCAGAAGGCAAGTAGAGTGAATTAACTGTGGTGTTATTAGGGCAAACATTGCAACAGAGTCAGAGCAAATGTGCTTCTGCTTCATTCCTGGTCTGCAATGAACATCTCCTGAGGACAAATGAGGACTCTTAATTATGCACCCTCTAAGCATCTCAAGATTTGTTTCAGCAATAAAGTTTTCAGACGTGGCAAACAGTGAGTTGCATTTTGAAGACTTCTGGGATGACATGAACCTTTCCTCCTTGTTTTCTCTCACACAATTAAATCTTCTACATTGCTGGTTCTGGTGCTTTTTGCTCCTGCCATCCAGAAAAGTACAATTGGAAGGATAAATAGAGAACTTGGTCCTATCCAGCTTCTGAAAAAATTCTCTGCTTTGAACATTGTGCCTGTAAAAGGATCTTGTCTCTCCATACCACAAATACCATCAAATGACAGCCTTCAGAAACACCCATCTCCATTAATTTGTCAAAAGGCTGACAGCTAACCAAGGCACAAAGGAGATATTAAATGTTAGCAGAGACAGAAACATTCATATTGCTTTATCTTCCATTCAATTCAGAGTATTACACTAGGAGAAGACTGGCACCAGGACACAAAGGCTAGATTGGTGCTCAGTATTCCTTCCCACAAAGTTCTCACCTGTAAACCGGGCTCCTGGACAAACCTTTTTTTTTTTCCCTACTTTTTTTTCCAGAGGGCTTTTGAAAGTTCTGACTGCAGCAGCAAAAATGAGCACAACTACACAGGGAGCTTGGCAGGCTGTCCCACGTGTCACGCTGCTCAGCACAGGCCTGATGCAGCAAGGTGATCCTCAGCCCAGCCCTGCAGGAATCCACTCGCCGAGGAGCCTCTGAACCGGAGCTGACTCCTCTCTGACACAGCTCAAACAGCCGGCCAAGAGCTGGAGGCACCCAGCTGCATGGACAGCCTCCAGCGAGTTACACTGCAAATGCAGAAAAAGCAACTAAAAAAAGCAACTGAAAAAAAGCAGGAGATGAGTTAATGCCAGACAACAGGTTATTCAAGGCAGCAGAATTGCCTAGGGCTGGGAGAGACCCAGGGGCTTTTCCTGATGTTGTTTTTAGCCAGGGCAAATGTATCTTTATCTCAATATTCCTCATCTTTTCTGTAAAATGTTTTGGGATTTACTGGCAAAAAGTAACACCTTCTATGAGAGCAGTGTGGAAAAACAGCAAGGTAACTATTATGAAACTGTAATGTTTTATTCTTGGGGAAAATACAATGATAAACTGAAGAGCCAGTATAATGGAAGACAACAGAATAAATAATAATAAAGGTCCACTCTGTCACTCTGTCATTTATGAATAAAGCTTTGAATTTTAAACAGTTTCCCTATAAGGTTGCCTAACGTTCACCAAGACATAAAAAGTAGACAAAAGCTGTGCTCACAGCCTTAACTCAGAGAGAATTTTATTACTTACCTTTTTTTTTCCCCCTACAAGAATGAGACTGAAAATAAGTTACATCAAAGAAGTTATAGGGGGAAATAAAACACCAAACCCCCATAGCTTATTCTGTTTTATCCCCCAAACTCTCCTCTCTGGAATCTTGTTGTTTTCACAGTATCAACTTCACCAAGAAAACTGTAATGCCATCAGGAACCAGGAGGTTCCTTTGCTGGCATGCTCCTTGGAGAAGGGCACCAAACATCTTGCAAAGGATTCTTTAAAAGCTTCCTGCCCTCTCTGGCAGTTCCAAATAAAACACAGAGTGTTGCAGGGTCACCCGCCTAGAGATCCAACACCCTCCTGCCATCCAGCTGTTCATGGTTCAGACATAAAGCCTGAATTAGTGCTTCAATGGAAAAAAACCCCACACCTTAAACCAGAGGCAACTGCTTTAAACCTTCCAGAGTCAAAGAAGTGGCAATTATTTTTCTGATTAGCTCTATCTAGCACAGCTGTTCCCTGCAGCCTCCTCCCCATCTCCCATTTTTCCAAGGATACACATGACTAACAGCTGAAAGCTACCACAGTGCTGCCAATTCCCTGTGCAAACACCTGAGCAAGCCCCAAGAGACAAGTACAGAACAGGCTGGGGAGTCCAAGATGAACTAATGAGGCACAGTGAAGGGAAAAATGTCCCAAACCAAACCACAAAATCCTTTACTGTTTTCTTAATCCATTTGAAAAAAATGACAGGACACCAACTTTATTCCTGAAGACACATGACTTTGTCACAGGAGTCCAATAGAAGCTGATTTTCTCCAGCTTAAACTCCACCTGTAATTGTAGTTCTGTGCTTTCACAGGTCTAATATAAAATTGTAAGAATAGATGTGAGAACAGTTGGTCTTTCTGGGACACCAGCAAATTAGATTTATTCCTAAAGTTCAATCTGTTTATATTATCTACATATAGATTTGGAGACTTCTTTAATAAAATGATTTGCCAAAGTAGATTTCTCAGTCCCATACCCTATTTCTGTGACTCTTTGTAGCATAAAATGATTAGGATTTAGATCAATGCCAAATTGTCATTGCTGTCTCTCAAAGGGCCTCCAACTGAAAAGCTTTAGTTGACTGAGCCAACTAGTCTCAGCTTTTTTTTGAAAAATACATTTTGGTACTGCTTGGTAATATACAAATCAAATTGTAGTAAAGATCTCCCAGAAGATGTGAAGTGCTATTCAATGTGATTGTTTATATTCCACAGAGTAAGAGATTTGAAACAGGTGTTGGACAATTTTATTTAATTATTAGTACAGTGATTATCTGAAGAAAATGTCTGTATCTGAAACATAATAGAAGTTACTCAAAGATTAATTCAGTGAAAATGATTCTTTGCCTCAATGAAAAATAGCCACTGAATTAACGCTCCTCATACTTTGTCATTTCAGATATAGAAAACTTAACAAAGAGGGTCAATAATTGCTGAGAGAAACAACAGAAATACACAGAAAACAAGTCAACAATTAATGACAATTTTGTCATTCTCCTAATCTTAGAAATCAGTTGATCCATGCCCACCAATCACTGAAATCTGTGTGAATGAAAACACCTGGAGGTAAACCTGAACCATCATTTGCAAAAGGCACAGCTGAACTCTTCCTTCACACTCAACAACTCTCTGCAGAGAAATCACAGCACCTTTATAATCCAAAGTGGAAGTGAGACAGGTTCACAAGGGCAAAGGGGATTATTGCAATGACCAGAAAACTTTTCTCTCCTGCCTTTTCTAATAACAAATTCAAGAAAAATGAGTAGCCACCATCAGTAGCAGAGCTTTTGCTTAAACTGAAAATACTACAGGGTAACACTGATAAAGGCGATAATTAACAAAATCCATTTGAAGTGGTAAAGGACTTATAGCAACTGAAATAGTGAATTTATTTGCCCTCCTGGTCTTTACAGTATATAACAGTCATTTTAAACAGAAGGACACCCAGCAAATTTTCTCCTGCAAATGCTCAGGGTCATAGGAATTAACATTGAGGTCTGAGGTTTGCTAGCCTGGACTGTTTACTGGACACATACATAATGTTTCATTTAGTATTACACAAATGTTAATCAAGTTTAATAACCTTTTCCTGAAATGTCCCAGGAAATGAGGTAGAAAAATTAAAACAGATGTCTGCTGAAAAGCAAATATATTTATTATGCACTTTAATATACACAGGGATTTTCGCTTAATATAATACAAGGAATAAAATAAAAATTTTACAATGTGAAATTCACTCAATGTACATTAAAGGCTATTTACAACCCACTCCAGGAAAAAACCAGTCTATCTGCAAACCAAGTTAACTGAGGAGTTCAGATGGGGAGTATTAAGCATAACAGACATTTGCATAGCAGAGTAACTGAGGAGGGAAAATACCTTTTTAGTTTTAAAGAAATGGTAATGCTTTCAATACTGATCACAGAGAAGACAAAAATGCATCAGTTGTGCCTCTGTATCTCTTAATGCATTTCTCTTCTGACGTATTTTTCCACATGCACACAGTATTGACATCCATGTCCACAAAACAGTCTTTTTCCCTAGTTCTCCCATCAAGAATTTTAGACGTCTTGTGGAGGTGATCTTGGAAGGACCAGCGAAATGGGATGGAGAAAAAGAGGATTCATGTTTTATTCAGGTTTTTTTTTAGGCTGTGAGAATTGTTACATTGGCAAAAGAAACCGTGCTGAGTCACAGCTCTGAACCTCCGCTCGCCTCCACTCCACTGTACGGACACAAAATGGAAGAGCAGAGGGAACAACGTGGGGAACGCAACTTTGCTTGGCACACAAAACCCTCACAAACGGTGGTGCTAAAAATCACACGCAACAGCAACATGGAATTGCGCAGACCTTCTGAGAAAGTGGATGATTTAAAGCAATCCATGCTCTGTTCCAGAGTGATATTCAAAGTGTGGAAGAATTGTCATTCTGGAAACATTTTCAACAGCTCTACTTTCTGCTGATTTGGATGGAGGGTTTCACCAGCGACTGCTTCAAATGTAAATATTATTCACAAAAAACCCACCAGACTATCTATCTATATATTGTGGCCCCTTGTGAAACTGGCCATATTTTTACGTCCTCTGTCCACAAGGTGCAATTAATAACAACACAATAAAATTAAATAAATATAATCCCAATGACAGTCAAGGTCAGTAGAAAAATGTTGGCAATCAGGGATCCCTTTCTACAGAACAAAACATACATGTAATAACTAAGAAAAGTCGTATTCTTGCACAGTATTGCAAATGTACTACACTTGAGGTTCGGAACAAGTTTGCTGAAAACATTTTGGTACTTTCTCTTTACTGAGCCTCTTAAGGCCATTTTGCCAGACTCCTGTTATGTTTAATTTATAATTGTCCCACGGGGACAAGAAATTCAATACATGAAACATTCAGAATAACCAATATTGCCGTGTGTTAACTTCTAACATCTAATTTTACTATATGCTCAATGCCTGACTATAAAAGATTCTTTTTACATTTAGTAGCAAGCAAATAAAAATGGAGGTGCAAGATTTAAAAAAATGTTCTGATGACGGTTGGATCACAATAACCAGACATGAAGCCCTTTAGTGCCTCAGAATATGCGCTACATCTACATCCAGGGGCCATTTATTGAAGTTTAAGGATCTAATTAATCATCTATGAAAAATAACCTCAGCTTTCTATCATCTTATTTCTGGAATGATCAGAATTAGAGTATGAAAAAGATGAAACCTAAGCCTTTAGAAGAAATACTTGTGTACAAAAATAGGCTTATTTTCTAAAGAGCAAGGCTGTGTAATGGTGAATAGTAGAATATAGCTTGCATTTGTAGGAGAAAATAACCCACTAGTTTTATTTTATCACTTGCAGAACTGTGCAAGTAAGGTGTGCACATTCAAAGGAAAAATTTCACACTGTTCACTTTCACAGCAATGACCTTGACTTTGCTCTCTTTCATTTAAGTAAAATTCTTCTGCTGTAAGAGCGGGAAACCAGCTTTCCATTATCTGTAGATGGACTATCCAGACTGCTGATTAACCAAGCTCCAGGTACAGAGACACTCACACTGGCTCTACCTGAGCCACCTGAAGCAGCAACCACATTCATACAAGTTTGTGCTTTAAAGAGTTATTGTCTCAGGACAGGGCTAACTCAGTAATCTCTGTACTCCCCAGGCAACGCTGTCACTGACTGTGTGCTTTTCCACCGTACTCCGGCTGTATATTCCCTCAGCCCCATTAACAAAGTGTCTGCATTTTCCACCGTCTATTTTACTGACATTCTCAATACAGTCCTTGGAATAAAGAAAGAGCTGTTTCTAATGTATAAAGATATACATGAAAGCAGGATCAGACCTTTAGCACCTCAAACATACCCATATTAGTTACCTCATTACTGTAACAATAACGGAGGCTATTGAAGACCAAGTGTCCAAGAGAAAATTCACCTATTGCTTTCAGTGGTCCCAGTCTGCCATCCAGATTTGGTGCTGTAGTACCAGAGGGTGGATTTTTGCCTCTCAAAAATCCCAAAGACACTGTAGATGGTTGCAGTCCGACTCCTTTGCTACCACTGAACAGCTATTACACAGACAGAACAAACAAGTACAGTATTTATAAAATACTGTTACGAGACTTGTAATTCTGGAGAGAACTTTTTGAAGTACACAGGGAACTGACCATACAGGACAACAATGCAAATGTGACAAACTCTTTGCTTATTTTCTTTGCTTATTACAGAAAAATAAATACAAAAAGCACTGCCTCTCCATACACAGTTCACTGTGGCACATGCACCTCTACCAAGCGATCTGGAATAGGAAATCAGAATTCCTGGTTCTTACCATTTTCAGCTGTGGTCAGGGAAATACAGCATATATCTTTCTGCAATTAAAAAAAGTGCTCATTCTGTGTATTAAATACAAAGTACACAAAATAAAATTTCGAAGCACAGAGGGTTATACTGAGAAGGCAGCCTGAAAATGTAGGCACGTTACAGTAATTAAGGTAACTGTACTGTAGTAATCACATTCTTGAATTTCTAGGTGCACTAAATAAGCATTATATGCTTTCATCCCAGCCAGCTGATAAATCTTTTGGAGCAGAAGGGCTTCTGTTCACAGCATCATGGAATTGGCCTGGAAGGACAAAATAAAAACATTAAGTTTTGAAATAGTCCATAATACAAACAGTATCGTCAGAAAGGGAGCTATATCATCTCTAATTAAAGTTTAAAGCACACAACAACCACCTGATGATGGAAAGTGCTTCCTCCCTAACCCAAATCTCATGATTGATTCTCTGTGCTCTCTGCCATCCAAAGGTCCCCACAGCAGGAGAGCTTCCTGAATAGCGCTCGGAAGCAGCAGCCAGGGAAGGAAAACCATTCCTCTGGTGCTCCCGTAGAGTATTTCTGATGGGATTCTCCACAGGTGACTAATTTATTAACCGGTCAGGGAAATTACAGTTTCTGTGCTTGAGACTTGGCAAAAGAGGAGGTAAATTATTGCCTGTGCCAAGCAATTCATAATCCACACAAAATTGTTTTAAACTTCCATCTTTACAATGAAGCAATGAAAAACAGTTAAGAGAAAAAGCAAAAGGAACCATTAGGTTATTTGTACTCCTTTGTTTAGCCATTTGCTAAATGCTATTCTTAACCAAGAACTTCACAGAGAAAACCCCTGAATTTTCAGTAATGCACCATTTGTTCCAGATAAAGCAAAACCCAATTTTAAAGTTATGTGTAGATTGTTCAGATTTTTTTTATGTGCTGTTTATATTTTAAAACCAATTAAGTTGGAAAAAATCATCAAAACTAGTTTTTTGATGACAGGTCAGGTAGATCAACACTTCCCAGGTGAACCAAACAATGGATTTACAATAAAGTGTAACATGAAAGCAAGCAATGAACATCAGATGCAGGTACATAAGAGTTAGGAAATACAATTCTTAATTACATGGTTTGATGTTTTATGGAGGCAGGAAAAAATTACAATTTAAATCCTGTCTGGGCATGATTTACAACTGTGGGAATCTGAAATGCTTATAACTTTTAAGAAGATTTAGGGCCCATTCTCTCTTAGCTGATGATTCCTTTCTATGCTGGTTCCTGCTGTGCTGCCTCGTCCCTTCTTCCTGCCCTACAGCTCATCTGACCCTTTGCTAATATTTGCATTTTACAAATGTGCTGGCTGCAATACATATGTTTTTGAAACACTTTATTGTTTCAAATATGTTAATTTAACCAAAATGCCAAGCCCAACTTAGGGTCCTGCAGAATATTCTAATACTCTCCAACTCACAAGGGTCCTCAGCTACATTTACACTTCTTCCATTAAAGTGAAATCATTTTCTAGGACACTTAGGGAAAACTCCCATCTGTGTGTTTTTGACAGCTGAAAACTTCCCATTTGTGGATTCTGCACCACCTGCAATTGTCCTAGAACACGCAGCGTGTGATGACCTGCAGCAGAACTGAGTCAGCTGGCAAGAACATTCCTGTTCTAAGGAGCAGCAGTTTGAGCTGTCCAAAATGCTGCATTTACACAAAAAAAAAGTTTTCAGAAATAAGCAAATAAGCAACAAGAGAAGGGCGTACATATCATACAGACACTGCTTCTCTGAAATTCAAATAGAAAATATATTAATTATTAACACATTCCAAATACCCTAAAAAAGATTAAACTCAATAGGAACAGGGAGAAAAATAGAACTATTTTAGCTTACTCACTGACAGTTCAGGTCTAAAAAAGCTACTTATAATTACTTTTTCAGTTTAAAATTCCGTATGGGACAGAAAGTGAGAACTCTAAATTACCTCCACTGATTTAGAACTACAGAATGGTCTGAAAATTGGTACCATATATAATTTCTAATCTTCCTCTGAGAAAAGCCACCTCTTTTATAGGAGGGTTACCTTTCAGTAACAGAAACATAAAATCAAAGTTTAAGAATAGCATGTTTACTTTTTAATTTCTAGATAATTGCGCTACCGTGATTCAGAAGAGTGCTTGCCTGTAACTTATAAGAACCTTCAGAAGCTTACTGAAAAGTATTTTTGTAAATAATGAAATAATGACTATATCTGAAAATACCACATATTAGAGTTCCCATCAATCCTTATGTTTGAAAATTCGAAATCAATGCTAGGTGAAATTTGCTCTTTTATTTATTCACATATCAAAGACAGTGGGGGCACAGTTTGAGCAATCTGAATTCAACAGAAAACATGACAGTGACCCAATTCCTCTACAGCTGATGCTTTTAAGTGACAGCAAAACAAATAGTTGCCAGTTTAAGATTTTAACATTTGTGGTTTTCATTATGAAAGCAGTTATGAAGAGAAATGATAATAAAATGTTATTTAGCATGTTTTAAATGCACATGATGAAATACAGACATTTGGTTCCTTTGTGACAGGGTAAGTTACCTTTTACAATGGTGTTTCCTTCTTGTAGTTGAAACTTGGGTCGCTACCTTCAATCTGAAGTTTTAAGGCTTGCTTAAGGCTGAGTTCTGTTTCTGCAGAAGGATAACCTTCCAGTACATCCTGATGCCCTCTATCCTGCACTGTTCGTGGGACAGAAACCCTGCCAAGAAAAACCTGATTGCTCTGGAGATGGTAGTTTGGATTCGTCATAATCCCGTTCCTCTTCTTCTGCTCTCCACTCTGTTGGTGAATCAGGAACTGCTGCTGAGATCGACCAACTTCCTGCTGAGCTGGCGGGACCAAAATTTTGCACTGTGGCTCTACCGGCATTGATTTCAGTGGCATGCTTGGGCCAGATTTGGCAATAGGTACTCGCTTATCAAACTGAGTCATTTCATATTCTAACACTTTGGGTTGGGAGGAACTACTCTGCTTTATTTTCTTTCCAGCTGACCCAGACTTGCTGGAGTTGTCCGTTTTCCCTCCCTTGTTACCCTTTGTTGATTTCAAACTAGGTTTTACTTGGCTCCACTCAAACTCACTACTTGGTGAATTGTGATTTTGACTCAGGGAATGAGTTGTGGAAGAAGGAGAAACAATGGACTGCCTGCTTCTGCTGCGTGGCAGGGAATGCTGCTGTATTTGCTCCGTGAACGACAGGCTGTGGAAACTATCAATGGGCACTGTCTGAGCAGTCGCCGTCGAGGACGTGGTGCGGAGAGAGGAATTTTTGGAACTTTTCAGGGAATTATTTGATAAAGATGACTTTTGACGGTCAACTGTAGAATCAGGGGACTCAGAAGGAGAACTGAAGGCGTGCGCAGGCCCGTTAGATAATCCCCGCATACTGGGCTGCATATCTCCACCAGTACTCCCCGAACTATTGGACTTCATTGTTAAGGACTGCATTTTAGAAGAGACTGACTGTAAGGGTTTTTGCTCCATTGTGTGTACTGGAGACGGAGTGCAACCATTCAGAGTCGATGCACCATATTTTTCCAGTAATTTAATAATCTGAGAGTGTCCATTTTTAGCTGCAACTCGCATAGCTGTGCGCCCAAATTGGTCAGCATGATTTGGATCAGCACCATGCTCCAGTAATATCTGGACAACGTCAATATGCCCTTCTTGGGCTGCAATGCAGAGTCCAGTAGCACCTTGATTACATGTATGGTCAACCAGAGCTCCATGTTCAATGAGAAGCTGCACTACCTTCACATGACCTTGCCATGCAGCAGACTGCAAAGCAGATCTCTTCTCGTTATCTGCAGCGTTCACATCAGCATGGTATGTTATCAGCACCTGTACCATCTCCAAATGGCCCTGCCAGCAGGAAACATGGAGTGCTGTTCTTCCTTCAGCATCACTTGCTTCTACGTTTGCACCGTTTTCTAAAAAATACTCAGCCATTGTAAGCTGGTTTTCTAACGCTAAGATATAAAGTGTTGGCCGGCCATCAGCATCTTTGTAGTTCACATCTGCTCCATGGCTGAGCAGTAGTTCAACTATATCTCTGTGACCTTCTAAGGCAGCAACTCGGAGAGCATTTCTCCCATCATAGCCTCTCTGATCAATGTTGGATTTATTTTCCAGTAACATCTGCACACAATCATAGTGACCCTCCTGTGCAGCTAATATGAAAGGTATACGACCATCATTATCGATTTCATTTGTTCTAGCACCTTGTTCTATAAGAGCTTCACATATCAACCTGTGACCTTCAAAAGCTGCCATATGCAAAGGTGTCCAGCCTGCATCGTCTCTATGATTTTCATCTAGCCCCCTGTCCAGCAGAGTCCGTACTACTTCAACATTACCCTGTGCAGATGCTATGCTCAGAACTGTTCTACCTTCACTATCAATGCTATCAACAGCTGCACCCCAAAATAAGAGAGTATTTACAACTGAAGCGTGGCCCATGGAGGCTGCTGCCAGAAGCGGTGTACGACCGTTGTTGTCTGTGTGATCAACATCAGCTCCTCCTTCTAGAAGCAAATCAACAACGTCCACATGTCCTTCATAAGCAGCCACCAGCAGTGGGGTCATGCCATCTTTGTCACAGTGGTCAACCTCGGCCCCGCGGTCGATAAGCAGGCTGACCACCGAGGCGTGTCCCTTGCTGGCCGGCACACAGAGTGCAGCGACAGACAGAGCCGTTCTTCCGTCCACATCCTCGTGGTTCACCTCTGCACCGTGATCCAGCAGGTGCTCCACGATCTCTTTGTGCCCCATGTAGGCAGCCGCAATCAACGCCGTTCTGCCCTCGTTGTCAGCTTTATTAACTTCAGCGCCGTGTTGAAGCAGATTCAGCACAATATCTTCATGTCCCCCCCACGCCGCTGCTCTCAGCGCCGTTCGACTGTCAGCATCCGCACAGTCCACTTTGACTCCCGCGTAAAGGAGTGCAGAGACCACCTCTGTGTGCCCTCCCCACGCTGCAGACCGCAGTGCCGTCCAGCCATCGTGATCCGTGTGATTGACATTGGCCCCACATCCGATCAGGCAATTGACAACCTTCGTGTGTCCCTGACGAGAAGCCAAGGTAAGTGCTGTTTGCCCATGAGTATCTTCTATCTCTAAATCTGCTCCCCTTGAGACCAGCAGGTTGACAACATCGAGGTTGCCGCTGTACGCTGCGTTGGCCAAGAGCGTTCTCCCATTGGAATCGCACTGGTTTACTGACGCTCCGTTGTCTAACAAGGTGCGAATGGAGTCCTCTCTCTCCAGAGCCTGCCGGACAATGCAAGACGTGCGGTCATCTTCGCTGTTGACGTGAGCACCAGCTTTTACCAGCAGCTGTAATACTTCTTGTTCTTTAGGAATTAAGGTTGACAGGGAGTCTTTGACAGGTGTGCCATTCCATATCATCCATAAGGCCAGCTCTGAGGTCTCTAACTGTAAATTTGAATTAATCAGATGCAATGCAAACTCTTGAGCTTCTAATGGTGTTAAATCCTTTGCTCGGCAGGTGTAGCTCATTGCCAGCATTCTGTGTCCCTCTGCTGCATTACACAAGTATTTCTGTGTACAGTGCTTTACATCCAGCAGCCATTCTGCAAAACTGTAATGGAACAAGATTTTTGTATTTCCAAGGCCATCGATAAGGACTTTTGACAGGACATCCAATTTGCGTTGGAAGTCTTCCATCGTCAGCGTCATGTTTTTGGTCCACACTGCATGATACAACTCCGTGGTGGTTAAGGGTCTACAGGCTGCAAGAATTACATTAAGAATGGGCTGGACCTTCGCAAACTGTTTTCTCACAAAAAGTCTCTGGCAGAGCCAAAGGTAGAGGCCGTTTAATGTTCCTGGAATATCACGGATCTCTCGCAACATAATAAAATTCTCCACAACTCCATCTAGGACACGTTCCAGATACAAAAAGCAACCACTGCTTTTGATGTGAAGCTGATTCAGCATCTCTGCTGTTTCTTTTGTGAGATGTTGTCTCAGGGCTTCTTCCTGGTCTAAACGATGCAGAATATATTGCTGCACATCTTTCACAATATAAGCCTTTCGAAGGTCATCCAGACTTATTTTTCGAAAACCTATAAGGAGGGAAGAAAGTTATAATTACTTCTGATCCAGTTCTGCTTAACTCAGTGTTAAAAAAAAGTAAATAAAAGACTGGGTGGGGAACACCCATGATACGATATTCTTCCTGTAAACATTGTGAAGGTAAAATAGTAATAACAGGAGAAAACTTTGATAATAGATGCATTTTGATCATCATCTACTATAAGAAGAAATATGTGCTATTAACACAGAAAATACTGAAAATCACTTTGAATTAGGCACCGTGTGTCTACCTTGGACAACACTAAATACCTAAGCAAAACCATCAGAACTACAACAAAAATAAAATTATTAAGTATTATTATATTATTAAAGGAATAATCCCTTCTCCGATGTGGTTAACAGAGGAATTCCAAATGATTTTCAGTTATTTATATTAAGAAAATTATTATTTTAATTACAGAAGAGGTTATTCACACCTGCTGTGTGTGCATGATGAAATGTATATAAAACGCTAACCTGACCACCACAGTTTCTTTCAAAAGCTGTTATGATATAGAAGAGACACTCAAAAATAGTTTTAAATGTCTTTAGGTCACTGTGCACCAAAAATTACCTACTTTTTTCAAGTGAGGACTGAGTTTTAGATAAACACCCTGGTTCTTTGGTAGGTGACTCATTGTATAAGGAAACAGGTTTTCTCATAGTTGTATGATCTCATTGTTTTTCCACCTTGTTTACTCTTCAGAGGAAAAAGGGAAATTATTTCATACATGCAGACTGTGCCTGTTCCCTCCCCTCTTGAAGCAAAGGACACTATTCTTAGAAGCACGTGCAAAGAATTCCCTACGGCCACCTCAGCAGCCGTAAGACTCTCGGGAATGAGGAGGAATAAAGACATAGTTTTATGGATACATGGTTATCTCTGCCGCTTCAAACATTTGCTTTGGTAGGGCCAAGGAAAGCATTTGATGAAGACCTACCCTACAGGGACACATTACAGTGTTTGAACACTGCTTTTCCCGAAGCCACGGGAAAACCACAGAGGTCACAGACACAGTAGCTTCGACAACTGTGTTTCAGGCCAGAACTGTACCTCACTCCTCCAGGGACAGGCTGCAATCCCATCCTCCAGAGCGCACTGCACACATTTCCTTACAGGCAGCTCAGTTAGTCAGGAAAAAAACCCAACTTTGCTTTTCCAATCGAAGCAGTTACTGAACTTCTAAATCATTTAGAAGGAAAAGCAACCATAGATCAATGTATTCAATTCAATTTTGGCCCTATCTCCACGGAACAAATAATTTTAAGTGAGCTTCTGAAGAACGTTGCTTTTGAACACTCTATGGATCAAACTGCTCAGTCTGGGAGCTTGTTCTGACAGTAAATTCAGGCTGATAACAGAGCTGTGTTTTTTGTTTCCCAGTGGCTTCAACAGAAGTTCTGAATGTCCCATTAAGCTCACTTTGTTAATTGTTTAGTCTACACGAGCATTGTACAAACACAACAGATCAGAACTGAGAGCAAGCTATGGAAGTGTTACTAAAATATTTCTGCTTCCCTTATTAATTAAGGAAGCATTACAAACCGAACAGGGCTAAACCAATAGAATACATAAAATAAAATCATGCTTCTCTTCCCTGGAGAGGATTTGCACAGTCAGTTCAGAGGCTAAGACTACACAAATAAGATTGACTACTCAAAGATTTTTGAGTAAGAAGGCCAGGAGAAAGAAAATAATTATTTTTGGGGGGGATATTTGTTCCAGAGGCTCTTTTTTTTATTTTTCCTGGCTCTCAAAAGAACCATCTTTATCCACCATCATGTGCCACAAATTCAAGTAACGTCCTAACCTGACCTGCAGAATGGGATAATTCATCTATTTACTATGTATTTTATTAAAATATTCTGTATGTAACTTTGTAAAGCCCTTAATTCTTGCACATAACCCAAATAAAAAACTTTGCTGAGTAAGAACAGACAGTGCCCTGTAACTCTGCAGATCCCAAGCTTTCACTTGAAATGAAAGGCTGTTTCTAGGTCAGGATCCTTCAGAAGATACACGAGTGAAAAAATAACATTAAAAACAGGGCATTGCTTGGTGCATGGATTCACAGTCATGTGCAGACACAGAGCTGTAATTAGAGACAAGCGCCCCTTTGCTTGGCTCATGTGCATAGGGAAAAGCTCTGTTTTGCTCTATTTGGAGCAAATACACAACCCTGTTCACTCACCTTCCTTTGAACTGCTCTGCTTCTCCCAGCACTGATTTGAACCTGTCACTTGGCTAAATGAGGACAGGCAGAGAGCTCTGCAAACTCATTCTCTATGTGCTTAGTCACAAGTGACCCTGCTCACAAAATCTCACACATAATCCCTTGCCCACATCCTTCCTTCTACTATATACCTGCAATGTAAGCTACTTCTATTTTTACATTACTCAAGTGTTTTTTCAGTTGTTTCATTTCACCACAACGAGAAAACCCCCTGGGATTTCAGCTGATGTTCAGTGTTGCCTGACTAATGACTACACTTCACCTCTCCTGACTCCCAGCCTTCCCAGGAAAACTTGCAGAGTGATAACTGTTTAAGTGCCTCAGTCCCTGTACATGTGCTTCAAAAGCAAAAGACATTCTTATCTAGCAAGTGTTCTTTGAAAAAGCAATTTTCATTTTGCTTCCCAAAATGGGTGGGAAAATAAAATAATTTCGGATGTAATATAAAAACCCAAGCCCTCCAAATAAAACAAGTGAAAAAGGAAGGGTTTGTGTGTTTGGGTTTTTTTCCCTTTAAATAAAGTTGCATTCTTGCCCAGAGAAATTGTGGATGCTCCATTCCTGGAAGAGCTTAAGGCCAGGCTGGATGAGGCCCTGAGCAACCTGGTCTAGTGCAAGGTGTCTCTGACAATGGTGGGGGAGTTGGAACTAGAGGATCTTTAAGGTCTCTTCCAAACCAGTCTATGATCCTCTGATTACTTTGTTCCATATTAGGGCTAAAAATATCACCCTGATCTGTACTTACCTGAGACACACGAAATATCAAAGCACTTCAGACAGGTAAAACAATTTCAGAAGACTTCAGAACATTTTTTAAATTATTTGAGTGGCTGTATGTTCATGGAAGCTAAAAATTGTTTGGGTTTTTTTTTCTGCAATATTTCCATGTATTCCTTGTAAGTGAGATTCTATATTTTCTATCTCAAAGTAAGTCTGGATACCAAGAAGTACAACAGTACACTCACACAGGCCTTCACACATTCCAGGGATGAAATGCTCTTTAAGGACTGGGATTAACAAACTGCCATTGTAACAGACTTTTGGACAGAAATAGGTTGTTAATTTTGACCACTGCACCATGCCATACTATAATAAGCAAATAATTCAAAAAAGGCCTCACAGATAGAACTATAGTTTTTTGAAGTCTTAAATTCTTGTTGCCAGCTTGAAGAAGGAAGACAAAGCCTTGGATTTTTTGCCCCAAATATCTATCTAACTGAGGTCATTTTACATTTCCAAACAAAGATCCTGTAAACTTGCTTTTCAACCCTGCCCCATACAATAAGTCATTTTCATGGAAAAGAAGTACCAAAACATTAAGAGAAAGCTCATTTTGTTTCAGAAGCATTCCCATGAACTACATCAGCTCAGCAAAACAGGAGTTGCAGTAGACAGAACCTGCAGTCCCACGACCCTGCTTTTTGCGTTGTTAAAATTTTTCATACAACACATCACTTTCAAACCAACAACAGCTCCAATATGGATTGTCCTGATTTATTACATTTCTGGCAGTTCTGTAAACAAATCAGTTCCAAATGTACTTCTTGGCAAGATCTAGGGTCATTCAAAGCGGGAGAAAAAAAGTACCTTGGCTATAAATACTTTTATAGTATGTCAACTTTCTCAGACTTTAATAATAAAAAATAAGCTATTAACTAGCAAGTTCCAGTAAATGCTTAAAAAATCCTTCTACTTCCATAGCTTTAGATGAATTTACATAAGTAAATTACAAAAGTTTTAAACACATTTTTATATATTTAACTGAATTGTTAACTTTAGAGTAATCTAAATGATTACAAACATGACAATGATTTGGCATTAATAATTTACACTGCTGATCTGTCACATAATAAATCAGGTATTTTTTGTGGCCATTTATGCACACCTGCTCAAAAAGAATAACTTATCCAGCAGAGTAAAATGCACCTGATAATTCAAGCAGCACATTTGGCTTTTAGTGCATTTGCAGTATATTGTGCATTACAAATATCACTGCATCTACTGCAGGTGCTACAAGACACTGAGGTTGAAATCTGCTGCTCTCACTGGTCCGTGTCATTGCACACAAGTTTATTTAATTAGATTTACAGGTAACAGTTCATTTAAAACAATTTAGTCTTCCCTCTTTAATTACAAGGCGATTAAGTTCCAAATTCACACACAGTTTTTTACTAGGAAATACGAAATTCTCTAGTACAGTGCTTTCAAAGTGGTAATGTCAAGAAAGGAAACAATAATTAAAAGTTCTCTGTTGATTTCCCAAGCCTTTTGAACATTTGTCCTTTCCAAAACCTGAACCAAAACAACAAATAAAGTTTTTCAAAGCTTTAGTACTTTAAAAGCAAATTTTACAACTACAGAAATACATAAAATTTGTCTTTTATAGTCAAAATCCAACTACCATAAAGTCTTTAAAGTAACATGAGGTCATCCAAATAAATTCCAAACTACAATGAAAAACTAGAGGACAACTTAGATTCTTCATTCTTGAAGTAATATCTCCTGTAGTGGTCTCATGCCATTTCTTTTCTGGAATGGCAGCTAATCAGAAAGGCTCAGCTCCAAATCAGGCAACTGCTTCGATTTGGGGATTCAGCAATATGACTTCCTGAGTGGCTTTAATCACCAAACAGTGAGGTTTTTTGGGTGCAGAGCAGCTGGGTTGTGATTTTTTACTGTATTTCTCTAAAGTATTGCTTATATTTTAGCTTTCGGAAACAGTATAAGAAAATCAACCCTCCACATTTATTCAGACCAGAACCAGTAAATAGCAGAGATATGAGAAAGACATGCTCCCAATATTTCTAATAATAAATTTGGATAAATATCAGCTCTTAAAAATACCTGGCTGAAACTCAATGGTAGAAAAAAGGAAGAACGAAAAATGAACGACGTTGTCTAGTTTTGCCTATGGACAAGTGGGTGAATGGAACTTAAGTCACCTCTGAGTCTAAACCAAACCCTTTCACCCCCACTTTTGATTCTTTTTATTGGAGTTTTCAGTATCTTTCTGATATTTAACACTAACTTAATGAAAACTATGGATCCCTGAGACGTGACATCTGCAGGTGTTGTACCTCACTGGTGCATTCATGCCTCATGCACAAGAAGGAATTCTTTGGAAGAATGTCAGTGTTTAATTGAGGGGTATAATCAAGCCAGATGCCACAGATACTTGATTTATGTGTGCAGCAAAAAAGAAGAAATTAAGTAAATGCCTATTGAAAAAAGCCTCTTTGACCCAATAAATAGAGTATTTGTACATATGCACTTTCGTCTATTTAACTTTGTGTTGTTAACAAGAAATTATCTGCTCTTCACTCACACTTATCTAAATCAAATTGCCTGATTTTAAAATGTCTCAAGTTTTTCAACTACTATCACGGACATTTAAGAAAGGAAACAGGTTTTGTAAGAATGACTCCTCTGCCTTCAAGATTTAGTCTCATTTTAGGAGAAGCATTTTAATTAGCTCATTAGCTGAAGCTTAAAAAAAAATGGATGTTCTGTGCCACTTTTAGGTTGGAAAGACTGTGTTTAATGTAGCTGCTTAACTGTCCATGCTTGTAGCCAAATGATAACAAATAATGATGTGGGAGACCCTGTGGATAACTATGGGTGCAAGATAGAATTGTTCAGTTTGGGGGGAAAGTCATTATGAAAACCAAACAGGCATGATGTGGGAGTGACAGTGCACATGCAAGAGAAGGCCATGCATTATCTGTTCCCCTCCTTTTTTTACTCAGTTGGCTGGCTTTTTGCTCTCTGTGGAGGGTGACCACAGACTCATGCAGGCATCATTTTACATTTGGTTCATATTTTTGAGGCTGTCTCTGCAGTCACAAGAGGCAAAACCATTTTTCTTTCTCCTTCTTTTTTTTTTATTTTTTAAATTAATGAAAGCTGAGAATCTCTGTAAGGGGAAAAAAATCTGTAGCACATTGTGCTACTACAGAATCTGGGAATACAGAAGGGCCCAGAGCACAAGCTGCAGTAGAGTCAGCACAACTATTCAATTTTCATAAATAAGTCACCAACAGAAGTGAAAGATTAAAGAGGATCAGACTAAATTACCCTGCTCCTTTTCTCATTCTTAGACTGTTAGGGATTATTCACCATTAGGATGAGGGTGGATGAGAAAAGCTTGACTCTCTCTTCCACGCCATGATTATTTTTGATGCGGGAGATGCTTGCAGAACTCTCATTTGTATTGGACACCCAAAAAAGAGCATCACAGGACAAGGCCACTGCAGCAATCCAGTCATCAATAACACTTTGCTAAAATGAGAGCTAAACCTATTTGTCAGAAAGATTTGGAGGAAGCTTTCACTGCATGAAAATTTTAAGTGAAAACAGACATAATCTTATTGCAATCAGGTTAATATATATTTCATGCTATACTCCGAAACTTTTTTTAGCAGAAAAAGCTACAGATGGGGCACATTTTCCTAAAACAATCCTAAAAGGGTTCCAATCTATCTTAGTAAGTTACAGTGAAGCTGATTTTTTGTTTTTTGTTCCAAATACTTATTGTTGATCTTCAATTCTGCCTGCCCACCAACTAAATATAAATAGCTTTAAAAATTGGTTCAGCTAAAAGTAAACATTCAAATACCGCAAAGGAGAAATCCACGTTATCTCCAGTTTTACAACACCAATTTGCAACATTTCTGAAGTTAACAGGAGCTTCAGCAATGCTCCTCATCCCCTGACCATACCTTTTGCAAACTGGAGTATTGGTTATTAACAGGAAAATCATCCAACAGTGTATTAAATGGGCAGCCATCACATTGGCTGTAATGTCCTGTTTTTCTTTCACAGTAGCTAAACCACCACTTCCTTCTGAATAGACCCTAAAATTCCTTCTCAATTTGTATCCAATTCTTTCTTTGCTATACCTTTTCACAGTGAAGATGGGATTATAGTATCATACATCAACTTCCTTTATGCTATTCATCAACTCATGCTCTGTGGAAATGAGAAATTAACTCACTGAAATCAAATTTATTTTAAAGGCATATCCATTAGTTCTGCTGATTTTTCCTGTCAGGAATTCCATCTGGAAATACACTTAGAAAACAACAGCAATTTTTTAGGACTAGTCTGAAACACTATATGATTCAGTGGAAAGGAAATAGAGCTGCTGTGAAGAAAGTCTTGTCTGTTTTTTTGGCAATGACAACATATCTAATCAGCCAAACTTTGACAAAACTATTCTCATATGAATGTCCAAAGGAGCCCTGTGAAGCTACCCCAAAGTTTCTTTTAGTTCTCGCATACTCCCAAATACCAGTCTTCATGTCTGCCACTGATTAATACAGTGCTTCATTCCAAAATGCAATTATCCCATTGACCTTTTGCCACTGTCAAATGAGCAAGCCTATGGGTCTAAGTTCTATAATCACATTTTTGTCCTAATTGTGTCCTTAATACACACAGGCTTTATACACAGGCTTGGAATCCAGTCTAGATATTGCCTTTTATTAAATTTCAGAGAACTTCCAGTAACAATGTCATTATAGTGAAGAAATGTTCTCATGACACGGCAAAGCCTGGATGAAGAAGTAGTAAAGAAATTTTTTACTGTGCAACCTCTGCCAAAAGCATGCACCAAGAATCCACATCTACATTATTCCTCTCTCCAATTTCACCTTCTTACTCACTTCCTGCAAATACGGGGAGAGGTTTTAATGGGAGATTAAAGAAAAACCTTTTGAGGTTGTAAGGCATGGGTGTATGCAGCCGAAATACTTCTGTACTTACACATCACCTTTGCTGTTTCAAAGCCTCATAAAAACAAGTAAAGTGAGAGGAAAACTCAAAGCAGCCCTATTCTTGGCAGGTGTACTGCAAAGACATAATTTAACTCCAAAATATTTGTGTGATTTAAGCTATCTGTAGTGTTTGGTAAAGTAGGATGTGCGTTTTTTAGAATTGGCATTGTTGTTTTTTGTCATTTTTTAAAACTAAGCATGCAACCATCACTCCCAGGGTCTGGTAAATACGACGTCCTAGTTATGGTACCAAACACTTCCTGTGCTCTGTACTCACCTGTAAACATTTTTGTAACAGCTTTACTCTGTTTGCGGGCAGAGCACAAGAGGAGCAGCCAGGGAGGGAAGAACTCGAAGTGGCTTGCTAAAATCTCTGCAATTGTTCCAGATAAACTTGTGGAAGTCTGTTCACCCTCAGAAACGTTACAGCCCTCATCAACCGAATCCACGAGTATGAAGAGGCTCTGCTGAGGGGGCTTCATTCCCAGGAGAGGGAGTAGAATGCACCTGTGAGAAACAGCAAAAAAAAAATTGGTATTTTAAATACATTTAACAATATAGTTATTCAAGGTGAAGCTGTGATCAACTTAAAATGCAAAACTAAATAGTTACCATGGAAAATACTGAAGTAGACTGAACCAACAGAAATACTTTGAACAGGTAGAGATGTAATTCTTGTTTGGGTAACATTACTTTTTCACAAACTTATAATTGATAACAATACTTTAAAACTATGCCACAGTGTTCAAGGCTAATCAGAAGACTTGGAAAAACATTGCTTCGCTAAGAAAGAAGCTACTTGGCCTAAAGTTTAATAACTTCACTGCTGTTGTCTCTGCCACAGCTGTTGTCATTGCTCATCCCAAACTAATAGTGAACAACAGTCCGTCATGAAACAAAAGTCTACAATACATATAAAATACTAAAGCTCAAAGAGTTCAAGACTGAATGAATAACATGTTTACAAAGAACAGAATTTCTGCCATACCTTCACAAATAAAATGCAAATTAGTAGGAGACTGAGGCATTTGGTAGTGACTTTGATGTATTAGCTTTTATTTATATTGAACTTGCCAAGCTTCTATTACTGAAAAAGGACTATCTGCATCCTTGGGATGCTAGGAGCTCTAACACCACATCTGATTGCGTGGCTAAAAATTTCAAATTTGCATCTACCGTTGCCCTCCTTAAGAGTGTTTCTTAAAAATATATCTAACTCTGCATTTACATGTATCTTTAAATAGCTACTACATAATCATCATGCATCTATTCAGTATTTCCATGCTACACTACTATTTTCAAGGAAAATTCATAGTGATTTAGGCCTGTAAGTTTCACTGACTAAATTATCTTTAAATACATTTGGCAAGCAAATTTTGACTTTATAGTACAAAGATTTGGAAAATGAAATGAGCTGACAAAAATACATATCTAACAGTTTACTCTCCTGTGTAGATTTGCTATGTGCACATGCCCAGAAGGCACACACATTGTACTTTTTGTTTTACTCAAGTCCATAAGAATCTTTTTTCATTTGTTTTTTACTGAACAAATTCATCTTCAGAAGACTTTGGTCAACACATTGTCACCTACCAAGCATTCAAATGGGTATACAGGCAAATCTTGCCTGTTAATGGAAGAACACAACCCAATTCAGAAATGATTCCTAAGCCCTGTTAGGGGAAGCTTTGTTATTTTCTGGTTTTCTGACTGAGAAAATGCAAAATGGAAACAGGGGTGCACCTTTCACATCTGACAGCAACAGCAGACTAGAGAGAAATGTCCTCAAAGGTATGAAAAGGAAGTACAAAATTCTTGTGTTCTGAAAGCACTCAGCATCAGACGGATTTTAAAATCCTATTGCATCCCCTCTCCCCCTTTTTTTTTCAGAAGCAGAAGACTACTGAGAATTCTTTGGTATTTCCCCAGGTAGGTATTCTTTCAGAAGATGCCAGAAGTACAACTAAAATCACCGTTCACTAAGCTGGGAAGTTAAGCAGCTACCGATTTACAGAACAGGAAATTAAAGTAGCCATAAGGTTAAAATTACTCTCCTAAGTGATGCCAATCCCACAATGAAAGGAGGTGGTTGGAAATGACCACATTTTCCACCCTTCCCCCACCACAGTTCTGCCCTGTCCTCTCAGCTATTTATGTCAAGCCATTTTCCCAGTAACATTTCTTTTTCTATCAAAATTAATTTTCTTCTCACATAGTTCCCTATATAAAATTACTTTTCTAGAATGAATGTTACTATGATATGAAGAAATGGTATCTTAAAATCTCACTTCAAATCTGTGTGACCGTCACGAAATGCCTATAAAGTATCTTAGGAGCATCTGAAAACATTCTCGTGTCGGTATTTACCTGTTGGGAACATCACTGAGAAAAGGTAACTGATGTTTGGGAAGGAGTCTCAAATCACCCTGCTGAATTCCTGCAGTCCATAGCAGTGGGATGTCAAGAGTCAAATCAAAAGGCTCACCCTACCTCTAAACAAGGTTGGAAGCAGATTTCTAAGGAATAATGTAAGCACTGGGCAAGCACTAAACCACATCTTCCCAGCACTCTCAGTAATCAGTGCTTCCAGGGACTTTCTGAGCCAGAGATTCAGCTTTTGCATTTAACATCCCTTAACTGACCACACTTCCAAATCTTCTATGAACTGATTTAAGACTCCGGTGCCCACAACATCCGGAAGCTTAGCTACACACTGCATGAAGTAACACCCCCTTTTGCAATTTAAAGCCCAAAACCTCCTTGTTTCATTTGATATCCTTCGGCTTCTGTACTAAAAGGGCAGTGAGAAGTAGTCATATTCCCCTTCTTTATGACATTTGTACCACAGCCTTTGTGAGCCACTTCCTTCCAGGCAGAAGAGTCTTAGGATATGGATGGTGCTCCATAAAATGCTGTTGCACTGGCTGTTGCACTGACCCTTGTCTCCCCATGCTTTGCTTTTTTTCATTTCGTAATATATTTCTGAATCTTAATATAATTTAAATTCCACTATGAAAAATATATGCATATATATATATATATTCACGTAAGAAATGAGGCACAACAACTTCTCGCAGCTTATAGCAATATTAATAAAAATGTGGCATTGACAATACATTGATTGGACTTTCTCTTTAAGTGCCCTTTGAAACTGTTGGATAAACTTGTGTTCTTCCTAGACACTTAATATCACGAGTTCAGAGTGGATGCCAAGTAACATAATAAGTGAAAATTTTTGGTAAGTGCTGTGCTAATTTGCCAGAAGTCACATTATGTGACAGCCAGGAGATCAGGTCTGACAGCCCAAGGTTATGAAAGGCAGGTCCTGCTTGACCAACCTGATATCCTTCTGTGACAGGGTGACCCGCTTAGAGGATGAGGGAAAGTCTGTGGGTGTTGTTTACCCACACTTCAGTAAAGCCTCTGCCACTGTTTCCCACATCATTCTCCTGGAGCAACTGGCTGGATGGTCAAGTCCAAAGAGATGTGGTGAATGGAGTTAAATCCAGCTGGTGGGCAGGTATAAATGGTGTTGCCCCAGGCTCAGTACTGGGGCCAGTCCTATTTAGTATCTTCACTGATGATCTGGACCAGAGCACTGAGGGCACCCTCAGTCAGTCAGTCTCTTCTCCCAAGATATATTTTAGTGATGGACTTGGCAGTGCTGAGTTAACAGCTGGACTCTACGATCTCAAAGGTCTTTTCCAACCCTAAAAAATTCTATGATTCTTTGTTTACCCCTGTAACCTGACTTAGTAATTCCACTCCCCTACTATTTCTGGCTTACATATGAAAATAATATAAATCAACACGGAATTAACAATGTTTTAAAGTACTTCCCTCAAGGGTGATTCATCTACAGATTGTTGTAACAGATTGCTTAATGTGCAGAGTGCCTCTCAAAGGATTAGAAGTTGATTTTCTTTACCTTCTGAAAGGGTAACAGCTTTATCTTTATAACTTTTATATTCAATACAGATATAAAAGTGGTTATCGTTAAAAACAACAAAATTAACTAGTCAGTAAAAATACAAAATCTCCAGAGAAAACAGCACAATTAGGTATTTTAAAGGATGGAATTCATTTTAGTGGCAATATAATGACTTACTTATGCAGAGCAAAGATGTTTTACATGCTCTGCAGCAAATAAGAATTCCTCAGAACAATGAGCCATCCCACAGAATTCTTCAGGATTGCTACTGAGTTGACTGAACCCATGCAAACATGATTTTCCACACATGGAAGGAATATACACAGGCTATGCTGCAGTTCTGCTTGAGATTTTTAGATTGGATGCACACAAACACGAAGACACAACAGAATAAAGTAGAAAGATAGCAGTGTTGTCCACAAAGGCTGAAAAGAGCCACAGTAGAATGCACATACTTGCTTTTAAAAGGAAAAAAAAAAAGAAAAAAGCAAACACATACATGCCAAATAGCAATTAATGAGTGGCTCTAGGAGCAAAAGAAATTATAAATCCTAGTTTCTCATGAATGCGTTCCTCATATTTGGCTGCCTCTGGTGTATAGGAAATTTGGTTATGCCCCCACTTGAACTGTCTGATGGTTGATAGAGGGTGAACGTAGCTTATCCCTAAAAGGGCTTCCTTTTCTCTACCCAGTTGCCGGCATTTACTGCTGACAAACACACAGAACAAATGTACAAAACTTATCTCCTAAGCAGGCAACAAGCAGCAAGGGAAAAAAATTAAAGAAAAACATAATCAATCCCCAATTTGTCAAACTCCAAGTGCTGCTACTTTTAGCAAAACACGAAATACTTGAAATTTCATGATGGAAATTACTTATTTGGAAATCTGCTTTGCTGCTACTCCTAAGCTCTTATGTTTCTTTTTCTAATTAGTGTAACAATGCTTTAACAAACTGCCTTTTGAGTCACCTTCTTGCCACTAGGTTATAGTTCAGCACTTGTATTCCACTTACAGCTGCCAATGGCAAGAACCACCATTCCAGAGGTCTGCATCGGGAATTTACAAACACTGCTCTTTCCAAAGAAAGTTTGTAAAGAAGCAGACATCATTATTCCACATACAGTCTCCTGCTTTTTCACAAATGCTTCTAGACTAGATTCCTTGAGGAAATTCACCAGTTACTTGTCATATTCGTAATAACCTGTTTCCCCTCTTCCTTCTGTAATTAGTAAGGAGTTAACTTTTCCTCCTCATTTTAAACTAGGAGTGGCATCCAAACATTTTTCTTCAGAGGAAATAATCTCTGTAAACTATAGCTAGGGAAGCAGCTTCAGGATTAATTCTGGAAGTGGGCACACCCCCTGCATTCCCTCCAAAGGTGGAATGTGACACTGGTTTTGCATCTCTCACTGGAAATGCTGCATGTTAAAAGACACCACTACAGGACATGAGCACAGGAAAAGCAAGTTAAACATCCCAAACTGATTTTTAAAAATGATGCTAAATGCTCCAAGTGGTTTTACTGCTGTCAGGTAAGGTTGTCCTTAAGCTTGACTTTAGCTCATCTGCTTCTTTCTGTTTTGGGGAGTTCTAAAATGTTAAAAATTGGCATTCTCCTGTTTGAGTTCACCAGCACCTCCCTGCCAAGATGCTCCCAGAACATCATCTTACCCAAAGACTATTTGCATTTCAAAAAGGAAAGCAATATTCAGGTGAGACAGTTCACATGTAATATTTACAATTAAGTTAATATTAACACCACTGTTCTGGGTCACAAGAAACAGTAGCAGGTGATCACATGGAATAACAGAAAACAGCTGCAAACTCCATGAGGACTCTAATTCCTTGAAACTGAAGCAACTCCTTTAGGACTGTAAATATATGCTGAAAAAAAATGTATTTGTAAGACCTACATTTGGTGACTACCAGCAACGTGACAGAGCTGACTCACTGCTGTCAGCAAAGTTACACTGGGTTTTACCTGATTATTATATTTGCAAAAATTTGTCAAAAACCCCTCATAAAACGTTCACCTTATGGGACACAGACAACAAAGTGCTGTCCTCCATATGTGATGTAGATACCTGGTAGAGTTTACAAGGAAACTGCTCATTTGCACATTTGATCTAAAGAATTACTGAAGATTAAATGGAGAAGTATATCTATATATATCGGATGGATATCTTTGTATGCATATGTATTTATACATAGAGAGTTTAACTACCTCTAGTGTATTAAAAAAATGGACAATTCTTCAGACACTTGTCTCAATCTTCAGAAAAGCAAACAAGCATCTTCCTTCTTATAAGTGCTTTACAACATGATATATCACAGCCCTTTACCATGTAATTTTTAAGACACTTATTTCCCTTTAAATTGTATCTGAAAATAGAGAAAATTAAGGACATGGTGAGACTGTAAATAAGCCGACTATATTTACATAACGTTGTAGTAGTTTTTGCCAGCAACATAAGATGCAGAGGGATTTTTGCCTAAAAATCACACACTGAGACCTAACAAAGATCCTAACCCCTAAGAGAAAACCTGATGCTGCCTCTTCCAGCTCTAAATCAGGTGTAGCAGAAGCTTCCCCAGCCCACTGCTGGGGGACAGGCAGGGAAGCAGAAGGCTCTCTAGGGCAGTGAAGAGCTGGAGGTGCTGCATGACAGGGAAAGGGAAAGGAATTGTTAGACAGGCTCTGCTGAGGGGAGCTCAGGCCATTACAGGATACTTGAGGACAGAGATGCCCAAGGGCACAAATCTATACACAACAGGGTTTTCACTACTTCCACTGCTCATGGAATAAACTTAAAAACTTTAAAATGCCTAAGAATAGAAAACAAAAATGCACAACTCCAGATTTTTCAAAATCATCTGTCCTTGAAAAACTCTAACAAGTGAGAGCAAATACCCCCCCTTCCTCTTCATGAGTTTAGAGACACATATTCATTTGTATATTGTAATAATCCACAGGCTGGTTAGCAGGGAGTATAATCCATTAAAGCTGTCTGTCCGCACCACCCCCAGTTCCCAATTTGCATTTAAAAGCCTGGAGCCAGTGAAGATAAAGCTGTTAAAGACTGTAGAAGCTTCAGGAAAGACAGACTTAGACTAATAGCTGCATTTTTCTCTTTTGTTTTCCAAACTGCATACGGGGCACAGGTCGCAATAAAAGATGAAAAGGTAAATTTAACTTCTAATAAAATTGACAATTCCTGCTATTCAGCTATGAAATATTACCCTCTTTCAGCAGCTGTATTCACACAGAAAGAAAAAACAGAGCATCTTTACAAATTGTTTATAGCCCTGTTTGTAGAGGAGTGAGTTTTATTTTGTCCTATGAAAAGGCATTTACGTCTTATGGATGACTTACAGTAAACAATTTGTTTACCTGCCTTATAACGCATTCTGGCTAATGATTAAAAGGGAAACTAATTATCAAGTCCAAGAGCTGCTTTCTGTACAGTATCACCCCTATTCTCGGCACTATATACACGTGTAACACAGGCCTTTGCTTCTTACTAATCGCCCAGCTGCTCAGACTGGTAATAACATCCTGAAAAACACCACAGAGGACCTTTAACTAACTGGGAATATTTAAGAAATACAAGGGCTGTGAAGCACAGAACCATTTTACACTTAGAAAACCTGTGAAATAGAACATAAGGCAAAAGTGAAGTAACACAGTTTGATGCCTGCACACCTGTGTACACACCAGATCTGATCAGGTTATTGAGGGGCCTGTTCTGTAATTTTTCAACATGATAAAGTGTATTGCAACTGATTATGATTTTCTGACAAAGTGCAATATTGGAATTAAGACACACTCATGGGCTACAGTGTAATGTAGATTATTGTTTTTAGTAAGTTATTTATTTTCAGGTTGCACAGGACAACAAACTGGCTCTAACAATTCTACCCAACCATGCTTAATCTTATGAAGGATGAGGCAGAAAGCAGAAAGAAAAGAAAAGCCCACCCTGAGAATCACCTATTGGGAAAGCTCGAGGTGAAGTACACAGATGTAAATCAAGGGTCTGGCCTTTTCAGAAGCGGTGAATTAGAAACAGCAGGCAAGTCTTGTGCAACTCAATACCTGATTTTGCAATGTCTTGTAGCAACCTGGATTTTATCTGCAATTGTAAGGCAGACTTGTAGCCCCACCAGGAGAACACAAAAGCCACCTCCAGGGCATCAGGCCAGACAAAAGCAGAGTTTATCGCCGAACCAGAGCCACTGGTCACACAGAAACAGGCCATACTGGACCCTGTGTATTGATTAGAGACCTCCTACAGTCTCATACAAATACGTCGGTGATTTCTGGCTATAAAGCTCTGCCCGCAGATCTACTGGCGAGATTTACTTGAAACCTCAGAAAACAGAAGCCTTAAGAGCAAATATTTCGGTGTAATAGTTGGACTGCCCAGAACAGTTTGCAAACAACTTGGCCTATTATAAAGGATGGACTACTGTGGCTGAAAACCAGTCACAACTGCTACCATGACCAGGTCGACTGACTACCTTTTAAACAGAACATACTTGCTAAACATACGAAACAAACATATGTGTTAACATATACAGTATGTTCTAAACTACTCCAAGTCTAACATACAAAATTCGGTGTTCCCAAAGGTGAAGAGGAGGAGAGCACAGGAGACAATACAAACATTTTTTGCCAATCACATAATATAAAAAAGCAATGTATTCTACACAAACTCTCACAGGTCTGTTTTATAGTGATGGAGAGGTCACCTGGTCCACTTCCCCGCCTACACCTAGATCGGCTCTACATCTGTCATCCCTGAGAGATACAAGTCCAGGCATTCCTAAAGACTTCCACTGATCAATAGTGTTTCCCTAAGCAATCCATTCCAGCGCTTCAATATTCTTGTAATCGGGAAGTTTCCCAATTTGACGTGTTTTCCTGCAATTCAAACTTGTACTTCTTGCCCTATAACTTGTCCCACGGGTAACACAAGGGTCATTGCAAGGAAGCCAGTAGTATCCAAAATTTATAACCATTTCCCTCCACTCAGTCAGCTGATGGCATTAAGGAACAGGCTGAGAAAAGACAGATCTCTGTGAAACCACCAGTACTGTGAGCTAGGATAATTAAGTTCAGTTACTCATCTCCTAATGCACATAGCCAAATATAGTTCTACCTTGCACACAGCCTGTTTGCATGAGTCTAATGTCAGCAAAGCCTTCCTGGAGTCAAGATGACATTTATGGTTATCCCTTATCCGCAAGCACTGTGACTCTTACAAACAAGTTAGATTAAATTTATCAAAATCAAGCCATGTCATACCCTGGTAGTTGTTTTTCAACTCTTTGTTATCTCCCAGCTGCTTGCAAATAGTTTGGTTGATTACTTGTCCTGGCATTTTTCATTTCAATTGACAGGCTTCTAGTTCCCCACATCTTTTTTGTCCCTTTTTAAAGCAAGGCACTATATATGCAACTTCTTCTTTCAAGTCTGAATTTTCAGCCATCCTGATAAAGATAACCTGTCCTTTGAAGACAATCAGTAACAGTTTGAAAACATCTCACCTATTCTATTGGGTTTCTCTTTGTTTGTTTTGGGTTTTTTGTCTAGGCTATGTTTTTCTCCAATCTTCCCTCTTTCTTGTTAGTTTTAACTATGTTAGCTGACTGCAAAATGACTGCTTTTTAAGAAAGGGCAACATACAAAAGCACTGAACACTTCAGCTTTCCCACTGCTACCAGTTTTCCCCTCCCTAATGAATAGCAAACCAACACCTGGCGAGCATTGTCTCCTTTCTGCTAAAGCAAGTATGGAGCTATTTCTTATTACCAAACAAAACACATCTCACGGGAAACATGATTAATGCCCCCTGAACTTTCAGTCTTGCCCTCATTTTTACATGAGACTTTCACTTTCACATTTAGTAGCTGCTCTACTTGCTTTCTGCAGTCTTCCTGCTCACATTTCACACACGAACGAAGAGGAGCTCAGTTTCACTGAACTGGACATTTAATACACTGTTTTGAGACTTCAGCATTCATTTCAGTTAATTCCTTTCATTATACTTGTCTTCATGAGATCTTACTCACAAATTCTCTGAGGTCACCAGTATCTCCAGGCCCACCGATTTTAGTTTGTCCTACTTTCTCCTCCCCTTCTATAAAAAGAATCACAGAATCATTTAGGTTGGAGAAAACCTTTAAGATTGAGTCCAATCATTAACCCAACACATTTAAGATCATTTCACAGTCATTGTCTCCAAAAGACTTCTTTCATTTTCTCAGCTGACTTTTTCCAATCTGATTGAAACAAATTTATGTCTTCCCACTAGCTATTTTCTCCTCTTTGACATCAGCAGTATGGTCACTGGCAGACTCCTGCTTATATCTTGCTTTCCCAGTTGATGCTTATCTCCTGTTTGTTTTGTTATTCAAAGTTTTCAACGAGGTAGACATTATCATCCAAATTCTACACTTTGGATAATTTCATTTGATAGCTTAAAGCAGCTTAGTTTACTTGAGCTTGCAGATTTGGTCAAGTAAAACACTTGTATTTTAGGAAAGACATGGTTTAGAGGTGTGGGAATTTCTCTTAGTTACCAACTACTACACTTGGACAAAGTAGGCAAACTTTTTAGGTACACAAGATGGTCTGATAGGTAGTTGGTAGATAGTTTTATTTACAGTCCATGAAAGATAACACTTAACAACAAACTTAAGTAGAAATCCCACATTAAACTATCACCACGTATGGTATATATGTTTATATATTTTTGTTTATATATGTTTATATATTTTCATAATTTTATATATATATATTTTAATCACAGATTTTTCAGTGGCTTTAATTTCTTTAGCTTATTCTAGAATACAAGCAAGCACATTATGTACAAAACAAACTGCTTTTTTTTAAACATACCAGTTATACAAGATATCCTCACAAATCTTTTAGAGCATTTAACTCAATCTTGAGTGCATACTAATATTTCCAGTTCTGCTTGTTCACCCTTACCTTTTTTCCATTTGTATGAAAACACCTAAGGCATTTGATTACTCACTAACTTATCTTCTTCTTTGTCCATCCCATGACCTATATGACTAACCCTATTTTCCCTCCTCCTCCACCCCCAGTTTCTGAGCTGTTTGTTTAAGCTGCTGTTATTTATATTTACACCTCGAATTTTCCATTCACCAGGTGTTGTTTCAGAGCTCTTTTAACTGGGTCAAAATCAATGCTTTTCTTTCTATTAAGCATCAATTAAGTTTTCACTATTGGTTTCCACAAATCCATCTCTTTCCTTGAAAAAAAAAAAAAGAAGGTGTCACAGAAAGTACATATTACATCAAGTATATGAGATGAAAGCATCAAATCAGACTCATTGAAAACTATTATTAGTAGAAATGAGAGAATTGCCTATACTGTATCTTATTTTCCATTCTTGTAAAGTTTGGATAATAACTTCGTAATATTCAAAAATATGTGGTTGAAATGCAAAATGTACCACAATAAGAAAACTACCAAGTTTATATATGCAAAGAATGTATTAAAATTACAAAATTAGCTTTAAATAATTTATGAAACCAAAGGTACAGCCATGTGAAATATATATACATAGTCTTTTCAGCTTTCCTTATTAACTACCTGATTCCTCAGTCATATAAAAAAATATTTCTTTGTTAAACAAAAATGTAGCTGCTTCTATGAGCAGTGTTATCTGAACACAACTGAATTGAAATTCTTGTAGCTTTACAGGCATTTGAATTTGTAGGTATTATCCTGTGCTTTGGAGATAGACAAAAATCCATTTCTTTTCTCTGTCTCAATTTGTACAGCACATAAACACAACATGGAACAGATATTGCTTTCCAGGTACATGACTGTATTTGCTGACATGAGAGAAATGCTAACCAGAAAATGAAACAAAAAAACTCCACCCAGATGAGACAGGTGGAAAACTGCACTGAATACACTCATTTGTGTGGCTTTTGTCAGGCTATATGGTAGTTTACTGTCTGGCCAACCCTATGTTCACTTATTCCATGACCATATAACAGAATACAGTAGATTAATGCACACGATGCAAAAGTCACCATTATTACTGCAGTTCAGCCTGACAATCCTCAAATTAATTAGATTTTCCCTATGCATCTGATTCCAAATGGAATAAAACCCAACATTACTGATTGGGAAGGAGGAAGAGGTGCTGCAGAATAGGTGCCCTCAGAATAGGGGGTTCCTGAATTGGCTGCCTGGAAGAACCAAGCTAAACAACAGTAGGCATTTTGAAATCTTGATCAGTGCCTAATCAAAGTGCTCTATACCTGCCTATCTCATTTCCTGCACATCATCATAAAGCACCCCACACTTCAACTCTTGAACTGATTGCAGGATTATACTGTCCAATCTCATCTTGAGAAAATCCTCTGCACAAATAGCAGATGAAAAGCTGTTAAGATATTACCTTCCTAGTCAAGCACTGGAGACAGTTTTCCTACTGTGTTTGTGTTACCACGTATCTTTTTCCATCTTATTTTGTCAAGAAAAATGGACTATCCTAACCTTTAACTGCACTATCTTAGTTAAAGAGGCACCAGATGGAGCAGCTCTCCTGTGTCCCACTCAAAATTATTCTCCCGTACTCCCCAAAGCAGAATCCACAGCATATGTTCCTCATGCATCACTCTGGGGCTGTATTAGTCATCTTGTGGTTTGGTTTTTTAGCCCCCCAGCCCCAAGCTGATATATTTTCTCTGTTTTGACTGTAAATCTCCAGCTGATCCTTTCTGCATCTTCTCCATAATTTACTTTCAAAAAAGACTGTTAGGTTAGCACCATGTGAACCTGATTCCATTACCCTATACCTCTGATGCATTTAGCTTTGGAACTGATTCTATAGTTTCATGTTTAGTAAGATCTGGTTTTAGCCTTAACTACACTAGAACAAGTGACAAACCACATCTTCCTCTCCCTTCTCCCCGCAATTTATACAGAAAATGTTTACTGTGGATGACAACTTTATCATACTTTAAAATAGACAAAAGTACTAAAGAAAAAAGTATGGACACACAGAATGATTTGTGGTGCTGTGCTGTTGACTGATGAAGTTTCCATCTGTTACGACTGGGCAGAGTTGGTACTCCTTTGCTAATTTACAGTAATCCAAAATCAGACAGGGTACAATTTCTCTCATCACGGATCGGATGCACTTTACCTATTAACAGAGCTTTTTTCAAATGTCCTGCTGAATGCTAGTCCAGGAAAGTGTAGAAAAGGGATAGACAGCTTAGTGATTGTATCATGTTCACTGTTGCTGCAGAAGAACCAATGTAGTTAAAACCGAGACTTGTTAATTAACTGCTCTAAGATGGAAATCATGCTGTAATCCCACTCTTAACAATTTTTCCTCATGAGGTTCATTCCTACTTTCCGGTTAATGTCATCTCTATACTGCTGGTGTTTTCCTTAACCAACCTAGAACTTCTGAAGTTTTCTGTTTCCTAGAGGACAACTCCACGACACTGCAAAAAACCTGAAATATGATGCCACCATGCCTCCTTTCCTTCTCTTGGGTACTAAGATACCATGGATCTTTAGCACACTGTCTTGCATCTGTGCAGTCAGATGCCCATCTCCCCTGCTTCACACAACCACCAGTATTACTGACTCTTAGTACACGACAGAGAAAAAAACCCAAGGGAAAGACACCGTTTATGGTCTGTGTAATCCACTCATATGATCCTTTATTCCCATTCTTTCTCAATTTAAACAGCATCCACACCTGAGCCAGGAAGTCTGATGGTCTATCTACAAGACTTTTTGGTCCTCTCTTTGCGTGAAGGTATCTGCAAACATGCAGCATAGAGGGTTTTGACTGCAATTGGTTTGCCCCTTTCACTTCATCAGTTATGTAAATGTCCCCAGTCGCCTTCTTCTCATTATCTCATTTTCAGTTCTTCTTTCATGCTCTCATCACACTTTGATGTCATCAGCATGCCAGGAACCTACCCACCTCCATTCTTTGCAGCACCTCCTCTGCAATACCTTTGAACACCTACATACAACTCAACCCTTGTGTCAACATAATTATTTTCTTGCCTTTTTTGCCCGATTATTTGTTTTTGAGCAGTAGTTCTTCAATCATGAAGCATCTTTGCATTAACTGTTCAAAACATTCCTGCTCCTAAACAAAGACAGAAGATTTCTCACCATTCCCAGTGTATTGTAGACATCATCACACAGAAGAAACTGAAACCTCTTCAAGTCATTGCTTCACTAACATTTTCGGGAGGCAGTATTTCAATGCTATCTTCTCCCAGTATATGACACACTAAGTCCTTTATACTTCAAAATCTGCCAAATCCTTTTCATTTTTTCATTGAAAAAGAAGAAAGAAAAAGAAACTTAAACCCTTGCACAAGCTATGAACATGTGCACAGAAAACTGAAGGGAAGGGAAATAATTAGCAAGTAAGAATTGCTACGAAGGTCCATCTAACTAAACAGCTTATAGGAAAACCTGTAAGGTTTAAGCCTGAGCCTCATTGATTAAAGGCAAAATGTTAATGCCTATAGAAGTAGAAGACAAAAAGGTCTATGTAAGTTGTCATTATTAAAATGCCTTAGGGAAACTTTCTTATGGTAATTTAATCTGAAAAGGTTAAAACCTTAAATGGCATTACGCTCAGTCTGTAGGCTGTGCTTCCATACAATGAAAGAGGAACATACAACTTGTTCTTGCAGAAACACTAACTGCTGCTATGTGACCCGTTAACTCCACAGATTTAAGGGAAAAGCCTAAAGAGAAACATGCCACAAAGTACTTAAGCTTCAGGCAATGCTCAGCTTTCTAATAGTCTGGAGAACACCAGAACACAGAGTTTTCTATGAAAACCAGCATCAGTTAAAAGTCGAAAGCCCCAGTTACTACACATTACGTGTAAATACTTGGAATCAGAAGCTCCAGGAGAGTCAAGATGCTCTCAACAAGACTGAATTTACCTCCTGCAACCCCACTTTCATTGAGCTGGAAATATAGGCTGAGTTGGCAGATTCTTTTTAAACCCTTTTGTATACTCTTACAGAAATAGTTTTTCATCTCACCCATGAATTGGTATAATTTTCAGTTGGTGTCCTGCCTCTACCATTTTTGAGTATAAAATAAATCATAAAAAAATAAAACAACTTGCTTTTAACTGAAATGAGATGGTTTTTAACTGAAAATCGTTATGACTCCTACTAAAAGGAGAATTCAATCTTGTACCAGATCAAGCTCCTCTGAGCTAGGATCCAAATAGCTTCAGGATTCTAGTCAAGCATAACTGAAAGATGTAGGAATAGAAAAAATTATGGGAAAGTACAGAAGTAGAATGTTGCCTATTTACACATCTAAAACATTGGTTTCCTTTAAATATGGAAAACATTTTCTTAGTTAAGGGATTTTTTTACATCACATTCTTAGGTGTGACCTCCGAGGAAAGTAAAAAGTTGGAGTTATTTAATTTCAAGATGAGATGAAAGAGAATAAAGCCATATTCAAACATGTAAAAGGTTGTCCCAAAAAGGAAAGAAAGACTCTATTCTCCATGTCTCTGCAGAGCATTGTAAGTCCTAACAATTTCAGACTATAGCAGGAAAAAACAACTCAGGTTAGACATATGAATTTTTTTCCCACAAGAACTGTGAGGCATAACAGCAGAGGTTTTGTGCATCTCTCAAAACCAGACTCAGTTTCTCCTGCCTGGGGAAGGAGATGCTGGACTTGATTTTTCTGAGCTCCCCTTCCAACCTTCTCAAGGTTCAAATCAGTCACTTGCACATTTGAACTTTACATGTGGTAAATGAATAAACACACTGGAGGTTTAACAACTTTCTTCTTTTGAGGGTCTTGTAAATTAATTTATTATGCATTCAGATCTTTCTTTGCATGACATGGGATGCAGTTAGTCCTTGGCTTTGTTTCTACCATTCGGAGCTCTACAACATTAGGAGACTTGGACAAGATCTATATTCATACCTTCCCTGTAACCACTGCAAAGCTACAACTACCAAGACTGCACTGGAGCTGTGGAAGCAGAGGGAAAGGCTCTGTAGCAGCCCTTTGAGATTAGAGAAAAGATGTAGATCATTTCCAGACAGTCTGAGACCTGGATGAGAAAAACTGAGACATTTATTACCTATAAAAGATTAATACTGAATTACTGTCTTATAGAGTAAATTGAGAGAAATCCCTACAGCTTTGAATTTTCCAGTAGCTCAAGTTGAGGCATCTCTATGTCCAACATGCTGCCTCTCTCTGTTATCTTTTCAGTGGTCTCAGAACTTGGGTGCTGCAAACTGCAGCAGAAACACGTACGGTGGTTAATTCACTAGCAAAGAAAACTCAAAGTTTGTAGGGTAAAATATCAAAACCCCATTAAAGTCAGGACACTCTAAGTAATCTCAAATTTACTCCAAAACACACTGAAGGTTTTACAATTAAGAATAAGCTACTCCAAAACAGCGAAAGGCTCACTAGTTATTTGTTCAATAAAGCCCACACAATCCATTATCATTTTAATTATATCACTGACTTCAAAGACGGCACAAGGAGTTCTAAAAAAACCCAGCTCCTTCACACTTCATCTGTTATCGTATACAACTCAATGCCTAAACCTGTTCCTTCATCTACACCTAATAAACAGCAAGAAAAATGGCATTTCAATACTGCAGATTGAAAGTCCCAGGACAAGTCACGTAACATTTGGTGAACAAACCTGTGTTTTTCTACATCGCCACAGAAACAATCCAGAACTTGAATTAAAACTTGTTCCCCCATATCACTTAGAGAAGAGTAAAAGCTCTATCACCTACAATTTGCAACGTTCTGGTAATACACGACTCTTGGGGGAAACAAGGAAGGAAAAAATATAACTCAGTAGCATGGAAAGCCAATACAGGTGAAGGGCTGGGAGGAAGGAAACGCTTTTTAGCACTCGCTGACACACACAGGTTTTTACTCTGAATTCTGCTGTTCATGAGGTTTCAATCATATTGCCAAAGACAAAACACCAAACAGGCAGAAGTAACTTTACATAAGATAACAGCTATTGGCACAAGAGTTGTTGCACTTTAACGCTATCCAAATGAGTGACTCATACAAGGCTTTCAAATTTAATCAACATAAACCCCTGCTTCAAACTTGCAGTCAGCAGAAAACCTTACATGACCTCTCACACTTTTTACAATCGAGTCTACAGATACCTGTATGTTCTAGAGAACTGTAAAACTGTTTTGCTTTCTGTATCACTTAATGTTGTTGGTCACGTTCCACTACAAGGCAAATCTGCTGTCCCTGCAGACACAGGAGCTACACCACAGATACATAGCTCAGCTTCACAGAGCACTGAAGTGCGAAGAAACTGCAACATCAAAAAATCCTTTACTGCCATTAATTTAAACTCCTGGTGTGGAAGCCTCTTGTCACCTTGCCCAGCTTGGTTAACGCTCTGGGGCTTCCCTTTCCAAATATGAGCAGGAGAGATCAGCAGTTAGAAATAGAAGGAAAGCTTCACATTGAACTTTGCATTAGCATGCACAAAACCCTGGTGTCCTTTCTGAAAGAAAAAAAAAAAAAAAGGCCTAGCTTCCCTATATTCATTTTGGTAAATAGGAAGAACCATCACTTGAGAAAACTATGAAGTTCTTAAGTAATCATGGATTTGTTCCGCAGCTCTTTCTGTTTGTTTTGTGGTTTTATTTCTTTTAAATTTTTGATTTCTTGGGCCTCTAATGATCAGGGACATCTACTTGCATGGAAATGCAAATAAGTGGAAATCTGAATTCACAGTTTCATTTTTCCTCCAATAAAAATCACTTTGATCAGACCCTCTTCCATAAAGGTAATTGTATCAGAAATACTTTGGTAACAAAATCTGAGAATACTACACAAGCAAAAAACCACTTGAAAATCACTGAACCAAATTCAGTATCTGAGATGTATGTGAAAAGTCTTACAAGATTTGAAGTTTCCTGAAACGACATGCAGAAGATGGAAAGAAACTTCACTTGTGAGAGCAAAGCTGCTCCATCTGCACCAACCTGGTTGAGAAATGTGGAAATTCACCAATTTTTTTTTTGTGATTTATTAATTTCAGCAATACACCCAGGCAAAATTCAAATTTTGCTTTAAGTTTGCAGTAGATCAACACACAGTAAAGGTGACTTTAGTGCAAGTTTAAAAACAAGTTATTCAACAGACATATTCCATCTCTAAATTCTCTAAACTGACCCAGGAGCTCTTGTCACAGATTTTTCAAACTCAAGAGCAATGCCTGCAAAACAAACCAGCTCTGCAGGGTAAACTATGCCCACACTTTCAGTAAAAGCCACTTTCTGGGCTGGGAATCAACCAAGCTCTGCCTTCCATCAATAATCAGAACTGCAGCACAACACACAGGAATTCTATGCCTTTCCCTACTGTCTGAAGATGTTTAATGTCACCTCCTCTGTCTGAAAAACATAAACCAGGAACATAAGGGAAATGCCTTTCTACAGCCTAGTTTACACAAATTTCAGTATTATCCATGGTTTATATCAGAATTCCTCAGGTCCTCATGGCCTTGGATAACTGGTATCTGCCTGTATTCCCACCAATCACTGGAAATATAAACTTGCTGCAGCAAAACCAAAACAACCCTAGAGATAGTATTGCAAAATTTGGGTTATTAATTTTTCTATATGAATAGGGAAAAAGAGTCTAATGGATCTTTTGAATTAAGTTCTCTCCATTTAACACATCATTTCTTCAGGAGTTTGTAACAGTCTTTGTTTGGCTTCCCTTCTGCTTCACTTTCACCTCAAATTTGAATATGAGGCTTCAGCATCCTCCCTTAAATTTAGGACTTCTTTCTGCTCCAGTGCTGTGTGACTGAGAAAAGAAGTGCCACAGAAGCAGCACCATAAGTAGCTGTTCTTTCTCTCAGCTGTCAGTGCAGCAATAAATACTTCTTAAATAGATTTGTAAAGTTCAGCCCTTCCAGCTCTTCAAATCTGCAACATCTGCCCCCGAAAGAATTTTTAGGGCACATTAAGTTTATAAATGCATAAGAAATTTTTAAGATAAGACATTTAAACAGGAGGAGAACATCTTAACTCTCCAGGTCATCGCTTGCACATGCATCACTATGACCATCAGGATTGCTAAAAATCTCTTTAAAAACATTCTTCAGGAAAAGATTTCATTATTTTAGCTAACAAACTTTATATTGTTTAGAAACTAGCATGTCACAAGACATTAAAAAGCTTTTCTTTCTCACTATTTCCAGGACAATTAGCACAAAAATAGAGTGGTGTAATCTTGTTTAGCACTTATGAAGAGAAGTCTTTCCATTTTAGGCCATGAATACATGGCTGGGTCTGGAGCAGCTGTGAAAAGCAGAGCAAAAATCTGACAGCGCCTTTAAAGAAAAATTTTTCCCCTCTTATACTGAATAAACCAAAATAAGGTAAAATCGATGGAGCATTGAGACAAGAGCTTTATGCCGTTTCAGTGCCTTTACACAAAGCAAGAGGCAATCAGCTGACTGTTAAGTCTTCCTAGAACTCATTTCACGTTACAACAACTTTCACTCAACATAAACTATATATAAATGCATCAGAGCAGAAGACTAAAGCACTCAGTGGTAAGTCTTAGAAATCATGAAACATCCTAACTTATATTTTTGTTCAGTATTTATTGCATGCTTTATACATTAACAAAACTTCAGTTAACAAATGAAGGAGGCATTTGATGGTGGGAAGGGGGTTGCCAAGTTCCTCTTGTTTGTGGACAAGAGATTGTATCATCCAGCAGAACAAGCTCGCTGTACTGCTGTCAACAGCCACCTCCTGCTCCCCTGCCACAGTGCTGAAAACTTATATTCCCAGTACAGCACCTTGTCTCTAACACCTCATCTCCCTTAAATCTGAAATATGAGAATGAAAACCATCTACCACAGCTGCTTTTGAGAGCAGGAGATCAGGGTAAGTGGGCAGCAAGGGAATACCTGAAGGGCCAAAAAAAAAAAAAAAAACACCAACAAACCCAATCCCCTCAACTGAAGTTGTTGTACTACACCAAAAGTATTTTTATTGTTTACTGTTCACAATCACTGTTGTAAAATTTGAGTAGCAAAAAATTATTACCGGATGTTGTGTCACATTTGATTGTTCCAGTACAAAACCAAGAACCCTGTACATTGACCTAAATATTCAAAGAGCCCATCGTTAAACCCTGTGTTCATAAAAATCACTCTAAAAAGCTGACTCTGACTCACAAGTATCTTCTAGATTTTCTATTTCTAGGTTGCATTTTTGTCTAAAGACATTTACCTAGCTCCTCTTCTGTGGAGTAAGGCAATCATGCTTAGAACGGAGGAAGGATTCCAGCTGAGAGAACTTGCCTGTGCCAAATTAGTAAGATTTCCTTGTAATAGACTTTTGAACAGAAACAAGCTTTTACTCACCAGATTAATCCACTTTCATGATTTTAAAAGACTGCCTAAAGCTAGATGGCCAGTCTGCCATCCCATTTATAGACACTTAATTGCACCCAGTTTTTACTCATTAGAAATTAAGAGAGTTTAATACTTCTGAAATTAGGGCCTTAATAGCTGTTAGAAGTTGCATATTCACTTAGCAAAAAAACAAAAACATCCAGAAGTAGTCTTGGTTTAGACTATTTAAGACACTACACTGAGAACAATGTAAACATGCATCCTGTTTATTCAGCAGGCAAAGACATAGCCATCAGAACTAGAAGGCTCTTTTACACCACCAGGACAATAAGAGCAAGCACTACAGTTCAACCCCAGTACTTGTCTTCCCAGTCTTAATGGTCAGGAAAGCAAAAAAAATGAGAAAAGAGGATTTTTTTTTTTTACTGCAAACATCAGCCAATAAACCCTCAAGTACCACAAAAAGTTACATCACCACACAACATTAAAAAATTTCTGTTTAACTAATATTCCAGAAAAGTTCTATACTGGCAGTTAAATCTTTGTTGATGAAGACAAGCCTTATCCTTTATGAATTTTCCTCCACTGTTAGCCCAAGGGATAAAGACTGATAGAGACACACGTGAACAGGCTGTGCTCAAGACTGTACTTTGTTCTATGCACATACACTGTTATATACACATAGTAGATCCTTATACACATCCTTATGCTTACAGAAACAAAATTATCAGTGACACATTCAGGAGACTTTGGTTTGTTAGGGAACACTAATTAAAAAATGTATTTTTTTCCATTCAGCTCAGACAGCTGACAAACCCTCTAAGGGGCAGGGTGAGCCTTCTTGTTCAATTTCTGATCCGCTCAACACTTTGAAGTACTTACAAAATAAGTGGCAAAAAAGACTTGACATAATCTCTGCATATTGTGAAAAGTAACATAAGGAGTTAATTGGCATTTTCCTACCACATATTTTTAGACCAACATAAAACCGATGTGTTGGATCAGACCCAGAGATCCATTAGCCCAGTTTCCTCTTAGACAGAGCATGTTATTGGAAGCTTTTCCAAGGGTCCTGTAAGGTCT